>NC_084548.2:45056666-45405000 GCF_033978685.3 Nerophis lumbriciformis | reverse complement strand
TTCAGTGGCATGAACTGGCATAATGTCAGGATAGAAGGAAAGATAAATGCAGCAATGTACAGAGACATCTTGGATGAAAACCAATGCTTCCCATCCAATCTAATAGAGCTTGAGAGGTGTTGCAAATAGGAATGGGCAAAACTGCCCAAAGATAGGTGTGCAAAGCTTGTTGCATCATATTCAAAAAGACTTGAGGCTGTAAATACTTATTTACATGTGATTTTTTTATTTTTTTTATTAATTTAAATATTAAACCACTGTGAATATTTCTGTATACATACTGTACATATATACAGGTAAAAGCCAGTAAATTAGAATATTTTGAAAAACTTGATTTATTTCAGTAATTGCATTCAAAAGGTGTAACTTGTACATTATATTTATTCATTGCACACAGACTGATGCATTCAAATGTTTATTTCATTTAATTTTGATGATTTGAAGTGGCAACAAATGAAAATCCAAAATTCCGTGTGTCACAAAATTAGAATATTACTTAAGGCTAATACAAAAAAGGGATTTTTAGAAATGTTGGCCAACTGAAAAGTATGAAAATGAAAAATATGAGCATGTACAATACTCAATACTTGGTTGGAGCTCCTTTTGCCTCAATTACTGCGTTAATGCGGCGTGGCATGGAGTCGATGAGTTTCTGGCACTGCTCAGGTGTTATGAGAGCCCAGGTTGCTCTGATAGTGGCCTTCAACTCTTCTGCGTTTTTGGGTCTGGCATTCTGCATCTTCCTTTTCACAATACCCCACAGATTTTCTATGGGGCTAAGGTCAGGGGAGTTGGAAACTTTACACTAGACTTCAGGCAACGTGGATCCTGTGCCTCTCCTGTCTTCCTCCAGACTCTGGGACCTCGATTTCCAAAGGAAATGCAAAATTTGCATGGTTGGGTGATGGTTTGGGGTGCCATGTCATCTGCTGGTGTCGGTCCACTCTGTTTCCTGAGATCCAGGGTCAACGCAGCCGTCTACCAGCAAGTTTTAGAGCACTTCATGCTTCCTGCTGCTGACCTGCTCTATGGAGATGGAGATTTCAAGTTCCAACAGGACTTGGCGCCTGCACACAGCGCAAAATCTACCCGTGCCTGGTTTACGGACCATGGTATTTCTGTTCTAAATTGGCCCGCCAACTCCCCTGACCTTAGCCCCATAGAAAATCTGTGGGGTATTGTGAAAAGGAAGATGCAGAATGCCAGACCCCAAAACGCAGAAGAGTTGAAGGCCACTATCAGAGCAACCTGGGCTCTCATAACACCTGAGCAGTGCCAGAAACTCATCGACTCCATGCCACGCCGCATTAACGCAGTAATTGAGGCAAAAGGAGCTCCAACCAAGTATTGAGTATTGTACATGCTCATATTTTTCATTTTCATACTTTTCAGTTGGCCAACATTTCTAAAAATCCCTTTTTTGTATTAGCCTTAAGTAATATTCTAATTTTGTGACACACAGAATTTTGGATTTTCATTTGTTGCCACTTCAAATCATCAAAATTAAATGAAATAAACATTTGAATGCATCAGTCTGTGTGCAATAAATAAATATAATGTACAAGTTACACCTTTTGAATGCAATTACTGAAATAAATCAAGTTTTTCAAAATATTCTAATTTACTGGCTTTTACCTATATATATATATATATATATATATATATATAAAAGTTTGGACACACCTTCTCATTCACAACACAACTGATGGTCCCAACCCAATTGATAAAGCAAGAAATTCCACTAATCAACCCTGATAAGGCACACCTGTGAAGTGAAAACCATTTCAGGTGACTACCTCTTGAAGCTCATCGAGAGAATGCCGAGAGTGTGCAAAGCAGTAATCAGAGCAAAGGGTGGCTATTTTGAAGAAACTAGAATATAAAACATGTTTTCAGTTATTTCACACTTTTTTATTAAGTACATAACTCCACATGTGTTCATTCATAGTTTTGATGCCTTCAGTGACAATCTACAATGTAAATAGTCAATAAATAAAGAAAACGCATTGAATGAGGAGAAGGTGTGTCCAAACTTTTGGCCAGTACGGTATATATATATATATATATATATATATATATATATATATATATATATATATATATATATATATATATATATATATATATATATATATATATACGTTAGGTCAGGAAAAAACACAGAGATTAAAACTCCCCTGAACCTGCAGGGAAACCTGGCTTGTTGGGATGAAATACCCTCTGTGTTTTTTCCTGACCTAACGTATATTCCGCTCTACCCCGGTATTGAGCACTGTATAACGGATAAACCACAGTAACCTCGACTATAAATATATATATATATATATATATATATATATATATATATATATATATATATATATAGTCATTCATTCATCCATTTTCTACCGCGTGTCCCCTATTTCAGCTGCATTCGGGCGGAAGGCGGCGTACACTCTGGACAAGTCTCATCGCAGGGCCAACACAGATAGACAGACAACATTCACACTCACATTCACACACTAGGGCCAATTTAGTGTTGCCAATCAACCTATCCCCAGGTACATGTCTTTGGAGGTGGGAGGAAGCCGGAGTACCCCGAAGGAACCCACGCAGTCAAGGGGAGAACATGCAAACTCCACACAGAAAGACCCAGAGCCCGGGGATCGAACCCAGGACCTTTGTATTGTGAGGCACATGTACTAGCCCCTGTTTCACTGTGCTGCCCCTATATATATATATATATATATATATATATATATATATATATATATATATATATATGTATATATATATATATATATATATATACATACATACACACATATATTAGGGGTGTGGGAAAAAATTTATTCGAATTCGAATCGCGATTCTCACGTTGTGCGATTCAGAATCGATTCTCATTTAAATTATTATTATTAGTGATTCCCAGAGCCCAAAAAAAGTCTGCGGGCTATAGAGCGTTTTCTATTCGGGCTCCAGTACTATGGAATGCCCTCCCGGTAACAATTAGAGATGCTACCTCAGTAGAAGCATTTAAGTCCCATCTTAAAACTCATTTGTATACTCTAGCCTTTAAATAGCCCCCCTGTTAGACCAGTTGATCTGCCGTTTCTTTTCTTTTCTCCTCTGCTCCCCTATTCCTTATGGAGGGGGGGGGGGGCACAGGTCCGGTGGCCATGGATGAAGTGCTGGCTGTCCAGAGTCGGGACCCGGGGTGGACTGCTCGCCTGTGCATCGGCTGGGAACATCTCTGCGCTGCTGACCCGTCTCCGCTCGGGATGGTGTCCTGCTGGCCCCACTATGGACTGGACTCTTACTATTATGTTGGATCCACTATGGACTGGACTCTCACAATATTATGTCAGACCCACTCGACATCCATTGCTTTCGGTCTCCCCTAGAGGGGGGGGGTTACCCACATATGCGGTCCTCTCCAAGGTTTCTCATAGTCATTCACATCGACGTCCCACTGGGGTGAGTTTTTCCTTGCCCTTATGTGGGCTTTGTACCGAGGATGTCGTTGTGGCTTGTGCAGCCCTTTGAGACACTTGTGATTTAGGGCTATATAAATAAACATTGATTGATTGATTGAAAAAAAATCATTTTTTTTTTTTTTTATTTAAAAAAAAAAATTATTTTTTTTATTTTTTATTAATCAATCCAACAAAACAATACACAGCAATACCATAACATTGCAATCCAATTCCAAAGCCAAACCCGACCCAGCAACACTCAGAACTGCAATAAACAGAGCAATTGAGAGGAGACACAAACACGACACAGAACAAACCAAAAGTAGTGAAACAAAAATGAATATTATCAACAACAGTATCAATATTAGTTACAATTTCAACATAGCAGTGATTAAAAATCCCTCATTGACATTATCATTAGACATTTAAAAAAAAAAAAAAAAAAGAACAATAGTGTCACAGTGGCTTACACTTGCATCGCATCTCATAAGCTTGACAACACACTTTGTCCAATATTTTCACAAAGATACAATAAGTCATATTTTTGGTTCATTTAATAGTTAAAACAAATTTACATTATTGCAATCAGTTGAGAGTGTATTGTTTTGTTGGATTGATTAATAAAAAAAATAAAAATTAAAAATTAAAAAAAATTAAAAAAAATTAAATTGATTTTTTAAAAATGAGAATCGATTCTGAATCGCACAACGTGAGAATCGCGATTCAAATTCGAATAAATTTTTCCCACACCCCTAATATATATATATACAAATGTGTGTATGTATGTATATATATATATATATATATAAATATATATATATACAGGTAAAAGCCAGTAAATTAGAATATTTTGAAAAACTTGATTTATTTCAGTAATTGCATTCAAAAGGTGTAACTTGTTAATTATATTTATTCATTGCACACAGACTGATGCATTCAAATGTTTATTTCATTTAATTTTGATGATTTGAAGTGGCAACAAATGAAAATCCAAAATTCCGTGTGTCACAAAATTAGAATATTACTTAAGGCTAATACAAAAAAGGGATTTTTAGAAATGTTGGCCAACTGAAAAGTATGAAAATGAAAAATATGAGCATGTACAATACTCAATACTTGGTTGGAGCTCCTTTTGCCTCAATTACTGCGTTAATGCGGCGTGGCATGGAGTCGATGAGTTTCTGGCACTGCTCAGGTGTTATGAGAGCCCAGGTTGCTCTGATAGTGGCCTTCAACTCAGTTGAAAAGTTAAAAGTTAAAGTTAAAGTTAAAGTACCAATGATTGTCACACACACACTAGGTGTGGCGAGATTATTCTCTGCATTTGACCCATCACCCTTGATCACCCCCTGGGAGGTGAGGGGAGCAGTGGGCAGCAGCGGTGGCCGCGCCCGGGAATCATTTTGGTGATTTAACCCCCAATTCCAACCCTTGATGCTGAGTGCCAAGCAGGGAGGTAATGGGTCCCATTTTTATAGTCTTTGGTATGACTCGGCTGGGGTTTGAACTCACAACCTACCGATCTCAGGGCGGACACTCTAACCACTAGGCCACTATCAGAGCAACCTGGGCTCTCATAACACCTGAGCAGTGCCAGAAACTCATCGACTCCATGCCACGCCGCATTAACGCAGTAATTGAGGCAAAAGGAGCTCCAACCAAGTATTGAGTATTGTACATGCTCATATTTTTCATTTTCATACTTTTCAGTTGGCCAACATTTCTAAAAATCCCTTTTTTGTATTAGCCTTAAGTAATATTCTAATTTTGTGACACACGGAATTTTGGATTTTCATTTGTTGCCACTTCAAATCATCAAAATTAAATGAAATAAACATTTGAATGCATCAGTCTGTGTGCAATGAATAAATATAATGTACAAGTTACACCTTTTGAATGCAATTACTGAAATAAATCAAGTTTTTCAAAATATTCTAATTTACTGGCTTTTACCTGTATATATGTACAGTATGTATACAGAAATATTCACAGTGGTTTAATATTTAAATTAATAAAAAAAATAAAAAAATCACATGTAAATAAGTATTTACAGCCTCAAGTCTTTTTGAATATGATGCAACAAGCTTTGCACACCTATCTTTGGGCAGTTTTGCCCATTCCTATTTGCAACACCTCTCAAGCTCTATTAGATTGGATGGGAAGCATTGGTTTTCATCCAAGATGTCTCTGTACATTGCTGCATTTATCTTTCCTTCTATCCTGACATTATGCCAGTTCATGCCACTGAAAACCATCCCCACAGCATGATGCTGCCACCACCATGCTTCACTGTTAGGACTATTTTGACCTGGGGATGAGTGGTGCCTGGTTTACTCCAAACATGATGCCTGGCATTCACGCCAAAGAGTTCAATCTTTGTCTCATCAGACCAGATAATTTTCTTTCTCATGGTCTGAGAGTCTTTCAGGTGCATTTTGGAAAACTTTTGACAAAGAAATCTCTATAGTCCGGCCACTCTACCATACAGGCCTGATTGGTGGTCTGCTGCAGAGGTGGCGCATGACGTGTGCATTGAACGGTAAACACCAACAATTCAAGTAAAGGAGCATGTACAGTAAAAATACAAACGTAAACTAGGTGGTTAATCTGCATGCTATCAGGGTTAATGCAATTTTTTTTGTGGTTAATCACATGCGTTAACTCATTAAATTTAAAAGACCAATTTTTTTTGTGATCAATTTTCTGTTCTCTTCTTATTTCTGTGGGTTTTGTCTGGTCCACATACATTTTATCTAATGATATTTGTGGAGATTTAGCCATTAATGTTGATGTTGGGAGGCCTGCTTATCTTCTCAATTTACCAGGACTGTTTTCTCGGTTTCAGGAGCTGCAGGTGTGGGTTGGAAAAGTTTGTCTAGCAGGTCAGTTGCTGTCAAATCAAACAAGTTGGTTTGCTTTAGAAATAGTGGGTTCCTGCAGTTTATGATAAAGGACCGTTTTGGAGATACTAATGACCAAAAGTGTTGAACAGGTGCATTGCATAGTGTTTTCAGTGCAATAAGTGTCAAAAAGATACAATTCTATTGTATATTTTGTATTTTACCAAAAGTTTGATCTTTTTATAGTTTGTCAAGTCCTTGTTCTATTACTTGATTTGGTGTTGTACCAGATTAGCTAAGTAATAATGCCTTCCCTTGGGTGCATCCGATCTCTCTTTAGTTGGATTTTTCTGAATAGTTAAGACACTTTTGTGTTTTTATAGTCGACTTTTATATTACTACAGTCCATACATTTCACATTTGAGAGCTACTATAATCAAGCAATAGATCATAAAACATATTCTCCTGCTCAACTGTTAAGGATTCTAATCTCGCTGCGTTGACCCTGGATCTCAGGAAACAGAGTGGACCGACACCAGCAGATGACATGGCACCCCAAACCATCACCCAACCATGCAAATTTTGCATTTCCTTTGGAAATCGAGGTCCCAGAGTCTGGAGGAAGACAGGAGAGGCACAGGATCCATGTTGCCTGAAGTCTAGTGTAAAGTTTCCACCATCAGTGATGGTTTGGGGTGCCATGTCATCTGCTGGTGTCGGTCCACTCTGTTTCCTGAGATCCAGGGTCAACGCAGCCGTCTACCAGCAAGTTTTAGAGCACTTCATGCTTCCTGCTGCTTACCTGCTCTATGGAGATGGAGATTTCAAGTTCCAACAGGACTTGGCGCCTGCACACAGCGCAAAATCTACCCGTGCCTGGTTTACGGACCATGGTATTTCTGTTCTAAATTGGCCCGCCAACTCCCCTGACCTTAGCCCCATAGAAAATCTGTGGGGTATTGTGAAAAGGAAGATGCAGAATGTCAGACCCAAAAACGCAGAAGAGTTGAAGGCCACTATCAGAGCAACCTGGGCTCTCATAACATCTGAGCAGTGCCAGAAACTCATCGACTCCATGCCACGCCGCATTAACGCAGTAATTGAGGCAAAAGGAGCTCCAACCAAGTATTGAGTATTGTACATGCTCATATTTTTCATTTTCATACTTTTCAGTTGGCCAACATTTCTAAAAATCCCTTTTTTGTATTAGCCTTAAGTAATATTCTGATTTTGTGACACAAGGAATTTTGGATTTTCATTTGTTGCCACTTCAAATCATCAAAATTAAATGAAATAAACATTTGAATGCATCAGTCTGTGTGCAATGAATAAATATATTGTACAAGTTACACCTTTTGAATGCAATTACTGAAATAAATCAAGTTTTTCAAAATATTCTAATTTACTGGCTTTTACCTGTATGTATATATATATATATATATATATATACATATATGTATATATGTATGTATGTATATATATATATATATATAGGGACAGCACGGTGAAACAGGGGTTAGTGCATGTGCGGCGAGGTTCATGGCTGGTGAGGCACTGACTTCATCACAGTCAGATTTACAAACATATGAACCCTAAAGAGTATCTTATTCACCATTTGATTGGCAGCAGTTAACGGGTTATGTTTAAAAGCTCATACCAGCATTTTTCCCTGCTTGGCAGTCAGCATCAAGGGTTGGAATTGGGGGTTAAATCACCAAGAATTATTCCCGGGCGCGGCGCCGCTGCTGCCCACTGCTCCCCTCACTTCCCAGGGGGTGATCAAGGGGATGGGTCAAATGCAGAGGACAAATTTCATTACACCTAGTGTGTGTGTGACAATCATTGGTACTTTAACTTAACTTTAACTTTACACATACAAACTGTAGCACACAAAAAAGCACATTTAATAAAAAAAACTTTATTATGGTCTTACCTTTACTTATAAATGAAGTCCATGCGCCGCTGTTGTGCTGGATTAATGCACCCCCGCCGTAGAATGCACCCCCTGACGGGAGTGTTGTATCAACTAAAGCATACACTTAAACTTTCCACGTGCAAGATTGAATCTATTTAAAAAAGTTATTTAATAAGAAGCCAAAAAGTGCAAAAACAATAATGTTCGTGCTGGAGGAGTTGTGAATGAATGAAATATGAAATCCGTGCTGCAATCTGCAGGTGTACCTAATGTTGTGGCCCAGCAGTCATTCACAACTCCTCCAACACGAACATTATTGTTTTTGCACTTTTTGGCTTCTTATTGAATAACTTTTTTAAATAGATTCAATCTTGCACGTGGAAAGTTTAAGTGTGGGCTTTAGTTGATATAACACTCCCGTCAGGGGGTGCATTCTACGGCGGGGGTGCATTCTCTACCACCAGGAGGCGGGATTACTGTGAGCCTCAGCCAGTGCGTCTTCGCAGCCGTTTTATGATTGCTCAGCACAAGAAATACGTTACACACATACAGTTGTTGACAAAATACACTGTACATTATATACCTCAGCTAACTAAACTATGGAAATGTATAATATAATTCATATAGCAATACGGTCTCACTGCACAGCAGGCCAGCAGTTAGCCGAGTCCGCAATCCATGTTGAGGCACAACGCAGTGACGTGCCTCAACTGGCTGCTGATTACAGCACCGTCTCTTCTCAGTATTTGAACGGAAAATGTGAAAATTCAGCGATTTTGAATAAAAATAATCTAAAACTGGTGAAGTTAAATGGAAAATAACTTTATAGTATAATCACTGGATACATATAACAATTTAATTTTTTTTTTTTCTTTTTACATTTTTTTTCTTTCCATGATGGATCGTGAGGCCTCGCCTCACCTGCCTCCACTGACTGCACGTCACTGATATATATATATGGTCAGGAAAAAACACAAGAGTCTATATCATCCTACAAGCCTGTTTCGCAGGTTTCCCTGCTGGTCAGGGGATTGTATATATTATATATACATTTTATATATTATATTTTTTTTTTCCTGGCCATAAATATATATATATATATATATATATATATATATATATATATATATATATATATATATATATATATATATATATATATATACAGAGGTGGGTAGTAACGCGCTACATTTACTCCGTTACATCTACTTGAGTAACTTTTGGGATAAATTGTACTTCTAAGAGTAGTTTTAATGCAACATACTTTTACTTTTACTTGAGTATATTTATAGAGAAGAAACGCTACTTTTACTCCGCTACTTTTATCTATATTCAGCTCGCTACTCGCTACTAATTTTTATCGATCTGTTAATGCACGCTTTGTTTGTTTTGGTCTGTCAGACAGACCTTCATAGTGCCTGCGTTTCAACAAATACAGTCACTGGTGACGTTCACTCCGTTCCACCAATCAGATGCAGTCACTGGTGACGTTGGACCAATCAAACAGAGCCAGGGGTCACATGACCTGACTTAAACAAGTTGAAAAACTTATTGGGGTGTTACCATTTAGTGGTCAATTGTACGGAATATGTACTGTACTGTGCAATCTACTAATACAAGTTCCAATCAATCAATCAAAAGTGTGAAGGAAAAAAGACAATTTTTATTTCAACCGTACACCCCGTCAAAAGCCTAAAGACTGACTGCACAGTTCCTGTCTTCACAATATAAGTGCCGCTCCATCGCGCCTGCGCTTTCAAAATAAGAGTCTCCGAAAGCCTGCGCAAACAAGCTAGCAAGCTACGAAGTTTGCCGCCAATGTATTTCTTGTAAAGTGTATAAAAACGAATATGGAAGCTGGACAAATAAGATGCCAAAAACCACTTTCATGTGGTATTAGACAGAAAGGAGGAACTTTTTTTCTCCTCCATTTGAAAACGTGGACGTTATCAGCACTACTGTCTGATTCCAATCAATGCAAGTCATCAGAATCAGGTAATACACCAACTTATATTCTTGTCTTCATGAAAGAAAGGAATCTATATGTGTTAAACATGCATGTATATTCATTAAAACACTATTAACATGTAAACAACGGCAAAAAAAAAATATATAAATTATATACTGTATATATCAATGTATGTATATATATATATATATATATATATATATATATATATATATATATATATATGTATATGTGTGTGTGTGTGTGTGTGTGTGTATGTATATATATATATATATATATATATATGTGTATATGTGTGTGTATATATATATATGTATATGTGTGTGTGTGTATATATATATATGTATATGTGTGTGTATATATATATATATATATATATATATATATATATATATATATATATATATATATATATATATATATATATATATATATATATATGATATGTGTGTGTATGTTACTCATCAGTTACTCAGTACTTGAGTAGTTTTTTACAACATACTTTATACTTTTACTCAAGTAAATATTTGGGTGACTACTCCTTACTTTTACTTGAGTAATAAATCTCTAAAGTAACAGTACTCTTACTTGAGTACAATTTCTGGCTACTCTACCCACCTCTGTATATATATATATATATATATATATATATATATATATTTGAATAAGTAATGAAATGGTAAAATCAGCATGTTAATCACCATAACAAAGAATAGAATAGTGTAGAGGCGGTTACAGTGAGGTTTTGAGTCTCGATTTAAATGTATGAAGAAAGTCAATACTGTGGTTTTTGGATGGTAGAGAGTTCCAGAATTTTGGAGCAATGTGACTGAAAGCTCTGCTCTCTATGTTAATGAGGCGGGCTGATGGCACAGCAAGGTGGATGAAGAGGAGGATGCAAGGGAGCGTGGTGGAGTAGCAATGTGGAGGAGGTCAGACAAATGAGACCAGGATTTATTGTCAATTATTTGCCTGTCCCGGGAGCCATTGAAGTTTTTGCAGGATGGGTGTGATGTGATGGAATGAGGGGTTTTGGTTAAGATCTGGGCAGCAGAGTTATGGACCAGTTAGATCTTATGGAGGGACTTCTGGTGTAGGTCAAAGTGAAAGGAGTTGCAGTGACCAATGTTTTTTATCACATTTTCCCGCTAATTCTCCCTTTGTCTCGACACTTGTTTCTCTTTCAGTCTGGGCTTTGATGGAGTTGCACATGCGTCATTTACATGTGTTTAGAAGCGTGCCGAGTCGAGTGTGGGCGCGATAACGAGGAAACATTGTGTAGAAAAGGACAAAATATCTACTGGTGCACTCATGTTTTGCTTTATTATGGTGAGCGAGAAGCAACCGCAAATAAGCAACCACACATTTAAAAACAAGCCCAAAAAACACAAACGGCAACTCATGAACTTTGCAAGCGACTACAGAAAAAGAGTGGCTTATAATAAACGGCTTTGACAACACTTCTGCTGCGAGCAGCTAAGAACTCCATTGACAGTGAATGAAAAAAATGTTGGTCTTTGTCCATTTCTGCTCTGTATTTGTTCCTGTGACTCAGGGGCACGATGCTTTTCCACCGCTATGACATACAGACTGAGGGTAACATTGGAAGCATGTTATCGTGCAATAATTTATATTGCAATATATCGTGATGTAACACGATATATTGCGGATGGCTGGCCTATGCACTGTGTCTTAGTGGCCTCACAACTGCACAACTGTATGTGACGATTCCCAAGTATATGTGCCTGGATACATAGTACAAGGGCATGCTTTGCATTTCAGACACATCCCTTGGATATTTGCCTATTTCCGCCATTTCCACTTCTTATTTAAGTAGGGGTATTTCCATGGTGCAACTAATTGCAAGTAACACAACATGCAAAGTTGGAATGTTCTTGCTAATAATATTTCTTGGGATTTTACAGAACTCAATAACTTGGCACATCCGTTTTCGTTCCAAAAGTTCGGACGAAAACCAGAGCCGTTTTTCCTATTAAAAAAAAAAAAAAATCTGTTCCTGTCACCCAAAAATATTAACACAAAACATATTTCATGGAGAACAATTATAGTTTATATGTAGAAAACAATGTGAAATACATTTAAATGACAAATGAAATGATAAATGAACAATTCACATCACTTTTACCTTAATTGAAGATGTCGAAGAGTGGAGAGGACGTACATGAAGGGAGAGTCAAGCGGACATCCGATTCGTAACTTGCTACAGTTTCTCTATTGAATTCAATAGTGTTTCTCACCTTCTTTGTCACAGCTTTCTTTGGCAACATGGTGGTTTATTTTGCAGCCGTACTAAATAAAATAAAAAACTAAGAAACTGATTCACAATGCTTGGGATTCTTTGTTTTACTATTACATTCTGCAGGATAATACACAGGCAAATGGGCTGCACAATATTTTACCCTATGCTAACCAATATGTCATAGGAAAAATGTGTTGATTTCAGGGTTTACAATTGGCATTAAGTCCCACAATCTTTTAAAAGTTTAGTTGCAAATATAATATTGACTACAGTTAATCAGTCAAACATAACCCATCCAATGTAGTTCACTTTTTAAGGTCGTAATTAGGGTTGCGGTTGTTGAGCTGAATGAAACCTATCCCAGCTGACTTTGGGTTATAGGTGGGGTAATCCCTGGACTGGTCTTCGGTCAATCACAGTAGTCTCTAATTAGTCTAACATATATGTTTTTGGAATGTGAGAGAACGCTGGAGAACCTGAAGGAAACTCGCATAAGCACAGGGAGAACAATCAAACTCCACACAATATGTGTCAAATATTGACACTGTAATGTTGTCTCCAGTTGAATATTCTGTCTTCAGCCTTAAATGAAATGTACTGTGATGAAATGTCAGATGTTTAATGCATAATGTTTCCTCTGCGGCATTCTCTGCTTTGGGGTCTGTCCAAACCTGAGCTGCATCGATCCAGTGTGATAAGCTCCCTGAAATGAATCATCCTTGACCTCACACTTACATGCCTGATCAATAGCAGGAAAACAGTCCTCGGTTTCCCTTTGGTGTGTTTGTAAAGATCCTTTTCTTCATCCATCTGACAGCAAGTCTTAGTTGTGGGATCAGAGGTTGTCTCTAGTGAAAAACACAATGTTTGCTTTGAGCCCCACGGACCAGTGGAGGCAAATGCTCAGGAGCACTCAAAGGAATTATGTGTCCTGGATGACAATTCATCTTTTGTAACTGTGCCCAAATGGCGTCCTTGTCCACTGGCTATGCATGTGGAAGACAATTGCACAAACGTAATGCACTGCTTAAAAGGACATCGCATTATCTGGAAAACAAAATACTTGGTTCAACTTTACATACAGATGTACTTCATATTGTATGGACTAGAAACAGTGGTTTGCTCTATTAATAAGAAGATTATTAAAGGGGGAAAAAATACTAGTTATCTAAACATCTATTCCCTTACATTCCCAGGTAATTATTCAAATGACGAGGCTGAAGTTTTTTAATTAGGTCTTTATGATGTGTGCTAAAACACACCATTAATTCTGTTTTCAATTATTAGACCAACATAGGTAGTTAGTTTTATCTGTAGCTATCCACAATATAAAATAACTTATCTTATGTATGGTACAAATGCTAAAATAAAAAGTATCACAAAACATACAACACTCTATAACCGTAGTTTTCAAACTTTTTTCACCAAGTAATACCTTAGAAAAAACTAGGCCCTCCAAGTACCACCGTTATGACCAACATCAAAATACAGTAGCACAGTAGGCGTACTTCCTGAAAAACAAGGCAGAGGTTTTATTCAACAAATATATTTAATATGTTTGGCAACTGTAACACAGTATTTAGTTATCTAAGTAAAACACTGTACTTTAATCAGGTGATTCTTTGGCGTACTACTAGATGAAGCCTGCGTACCACTAAATGTACACGTACCGCCGTTTGAGAGACCGTGTTCTATAACCCAGTGTTTTTCAACCACTGAGATACAGTCTGGTGTGCCGTGGGAGATTATGCAGTTTCACCTATTTGGGTTAAAAATATTTTTTGCAAACCAGTAATTATAATCTGCAAACAATGTGCCGTTGTTGGGTGTCTGTACTGTCAAGAGCTCGGCAGAGTAACCTTGTTACACCATACCATATCAGTAGGTGGCAGCCGGTAGCTAATTACTTTGTAGATGTCGAGAACACGTCGTGTGAGACGACAATGGTTTGTCGTGATCACAATATACAGGCGACAGCGGGAGGCAGTGTGCAGGTAAAAGGTATCTAATGCTTAAACCAGAATAGACAAAAGGTGAGTGCACCTAAGAAAAGGCATTAAAGCTTAGAGAAAGCTATGTAGAATGAAACTAAAACTGAACTGGCTACAAAGTAAACAAAAACAGAATGCTGGACGACAGCAAAAACTTACAGTGTGTGGAGCAGAGACGGCATCCACAAAGTACATCCGTACATGACATGACAACAATGTCCCGACAAAAAAAGATAGCAAAAACTTAAATATTCTTGATTGCTAAAACAAAGCAGGTGCGGGGAATAGCGCTCAAAGGAAGACATGAAACTGCAACAGCAAAAGCCACCAAAATAGGAGCACAAGACAAGAACTAAAACACTACACACGGGAAAACACCAAAAAACTCAAAATAAGTCACGGCGTGATGTGACAGGTCGTGACAATAGACCTACTTTGAGACAAGAGCTATAGTGATGCATGCTTGGTTATGGTTTAAATTCATATCCAACAATTTCGACAACGACTTTTTATTGTCTACTGAGTTTCATTTTTTAATGATTTCTGCTGGTGGTGTGCCTCTGGATTTTTTAAATGAAAAAAATGCGCCTTGGCTCAAAAAAGGTTGAAAAACACTGCTATAACATATCTAATTAATACATGTAAATATGTTAGGGTTGTGGGTATGTAAAATCCAGAGCTGTCATTCATTACATGTTAAAAAAAAAGTGTCAAAAATGTAATTTATTTTCAGAATGTCATACAATAATATTTAAAAAAACATTTTACTTGAATAACCTTCATTTATATGTTAAAAACTTGCTAACAGTTTTATCTGAAGTACCGTCAAGGTGTATTTTGGAATAAACATTTTCCAGAGAGCACACCAGTTGATGCATGCATTGTCTTGATCACTGACCATAAAGCAACCTGCTCCGCCTTTCAGGGAACCATCCGTTAAGGTAAAGGAGTGTGCAGTCAAAATCAATTAAGCTATTAATCTGTGTTTATTCATGATTAATGCGATAATGTTTTGTGATTATTTGCATGAGTTCAAGTGTTAACCTATGTTAACTTGAACTCTAGTAAAAACACACATTGCTATTAAGTGTTTTGGTTAGTTATACTCCTGTCTCATACTGTACTGTACTTGTCTTTTTTTTTTACCTCAAAAAGCATATTCAGTGTGTGTATGTGACCCAGCAATGACACAAAATACACATTATATGTTGGTATTCATTTTACTAAAAGTATATGCGGTGACCTGAATAAGGCATTTTTGATGAGAATCCCTAATGAAGCAATTACTGACAACAACAATATCCTTCTAAGTCATATTCAGTACCTTTCCCTAACTTTTTGAGATCCATAATATGATGACATATACCATTGAAACCAACCAATGCTTAGTCGTGCAGTCAGGGTAGGCAGGTGAGGCAGAGCCTCACTTGTTTTGATTAAACATTTTAAAAAACTAACCATGAAATACATATTAATAGTATGTGTTCATTAAACTCAAAATAACAAAAATCGCTAAATTGGCACATTTCCTGACCATGTAAGTGCAGGAAGTTGATATGAGGCTGCCGCTAGTATAGACGTTCCTGTCTGCTTAGTGTGGATGCAAACTTAGCAATTTTGTCCTGAGTGCACTGAATGAATGCATCATGGAAACTAGACGAGGCAGTGCGAGGTTTTTGTTTTCTCCCTAGTACGCATTTTAGTGCACAAGCAAGTCAACCCACAGCGCCGCTGGCTGAGGGCGTGGCTGTTTCTGTTTGTCAGCAAAGTCGCCAATATTACTTTTCCAGAAAAATTTTTAAACCATGACTTTCTATACTGTAAAATATACAGCTTGTGTAATGTATTTAATGTAAATGTGACATCATTATTCTTGCTAATAGAACAATACAATACAACAGAGTTCCCCCCACATTCAACCCATACCAGTTTGCGTATCGCCCTAACCGCTCCACAGAGGACGCCATCTTCTCTGCACTCCACCTGAGCTTAGAACATCTGGAAGGAAAGGACACACACGTGCGGATGTTGTTTCTGGACTTCAGCTCGGCATTCAACACCATCATCCCGCAGCACTTGGTGAGCAAACTGGCCCCCCTTGGATTCAGTACCCCCCTATGCAACTGGCTGCTTGACTTCCTCACAGACAGACCCCTGTCTGTGAGAGTGGGCGACAACACCTCCAGTGTCATCTCCCTGAGCACCGGCTCCCCCCAAGGCTGCGTCCTGAGTCCACTGCTGTTCACATTGATGACCCATGACTGCTGCGCCAGGTCCACTACTAACCACATTGTGAAGTATGCGGATGACACGACAGTATAGTGGGCCTCGTCCGTGACAACGACGACATGAACTACAGGAAGGAGGTGAAACATCTCGTTGACTGGTGCAGAACCAACAACCTGGTCCTGAACGTCGACAAGACCAAGGAGATCATCGTTGACTTCAGGAAGCACCAGTCCAGCCACGCTCCACTCTTCATCAACGGCACAGCGGTGGAGATGGTAAGCAGCACCAAGTTCCTGGGGGTGCAGATAACTGACAATATGACCTGGTCCCTACACACCGGAGCTCTTGTAAAAAGAGCTCAGCAGCGCATGCACTTTTTGCGTCGGATGAAAAGAGCACAGCTCCCTCCCCCAATTCTCACCACATTCTACAGAGGCACTATAGAGAGCCTACTGACCAACTGCATCTGTCTGGACTGGAGCCTGCAGTGCCTCAGACTGGAAGTCTCTCCAGAGAGTGGTGAGGACGGCGGCAAAGATCATCAGGACTCCAGGAGATCGCAAAAAGCCGCTGCCTGACCAGGGCTCTTAAAATCTGCAGAGACTCCTCCCACCCCCTCCAAGGACTGTTTTCACTGCTGGACTCTAGAAAGAGGTTCCGCAGCCTCCGAAGCAGAACCTCCAGGTTCTGTAATAGCTTCTTCCCTCAGGCCGTAAGACTCTTGAACGCATCATAATAATCCCCTCAATTCCCCCCAAAAATGGATTAACTCGCTGGAAAATAAAGACAATATAACATACATCCATAAACCTGCAAAAGTGCAATATATTTATCTGTACAGTAATCTATTTATTTGCATCTGCACCTTATTGCTTTTTTATCCTGCACTACCATGAGCTACTGCAACAAAATTTCGTTCTTATCTATACTGTAAAGTTCAAATTTGAATGACTATAAAAAGGAAGTCTATACATACAGAAAATTCCTAGTGAGAAGTGCTGTAGTACTCTTAGGGCCTATCTACTAAGATCCAAATAACACGCGCAAAACAGCATGTGCAAATTATAAAATAGTGTGTACTATTAGTAGGTGTGTTGCGTGTGATCTCCTTAGACTGCGTGTACAATTGATAACAAGTGCAAAAGTGATGCAGATTGCCCTATTTGAACGAGGATATTGCGTGTACTCCCAGCATTATATGCCCATGGAAACACCCATTTCCACATTCATGCTATCCTGCTCTGAGCTGTATGGTTTTGCAATGTTGAACGAGCAGCATACATCTATAATATCTGACACATTTTCTGCAATATATAGAATCGCAATCTATGGACAACACTATTTTTGCTGATGGCGCGCTCTGTTGGGAGGCGATGGACGAGGCATTCATACGTCTGGAATGATCCAAACACAAGAACATGCATATTGCAGGACGTTTTTTTCATATAGGAGATTAAAAAACACCAGCAGACATCAAAATGCATCAATTAAATTTGTTTTAGCCAGCCCTTTAAGTCATCCAGCAGCTATGTTATAAAAGGGCATTGCTAAATAGACGATAAGTCTAATATGTTTTAAATTTGTGACAGTCTATATATATTTACAAGCATACATTGTTGTTGTTCTTTAAGTTTATTTCGAATATGCATACGGTTACATTATGTTACATTATGATATATCACAAATTTCACACTTTTCCATTTTCTCATTACATGTCCAAAACGTAGTGGGGAGAAGCAGAGCTTATTTAATACTACCCCTTTTCCAATTCATAGCAGTTACTAATTCATTTGTTCACTTCCTGTTCTCAATTTGTTACACAATTTAAAACAATGAATAATAAATACAACAGTTCTCATAAATAAGTTGTGACTTTCATACTGAACATGTATAAGAGCTTTTCCTGGTAGACAATAGGTGCATGTACTTCACTGACAAATAAAAGTTAAAGGGATTTTTTATTTTAGAAAATTTGTCATGTCTGTATTATCATGTTTTGTTTTAAGTCATGTTTTGTTTAGTTTCTGTCTTTTCACTCCCTTGTCTGGTCACCATAGCAACCATTAGTTTTCACCTGTCACGTCACGCACCTGTTTCACGTTTTGAGTCACGCACCTGCTTTCACTAATCATGTCCATAGTATTTAAGTTCAGTGTTTTTCAGTTTGTCTTTCTGACGACCTCGCACCCCATATATGCTTCTGCACACCCTTATGATCCTTGCTGCTCTTTTTTCATGCCGGTTCCATGCCAAGTAAGTTTTTGTTTATCAAGCCACAGTTTATGTTTTGTTTAATTGTTAATAGTTTCCGCCACTGTGCGCGCTTTGGTTTGATCCTTTTTTGTAGTTCTAGTGTTTCAATAAATCATGTACCTTAATTCCTGTCTCGCCCGTGCCAACTTACCGTTGCATCCCGGAAAAGCATACTCCCAAGATCAAGTCCTGACAAAATTAAATAAATGTGACTAAGAAGCAGTGATAGGCAGTAACAAGCTCCATGTAGCTAAGCCACATAGCTTAACTACATTTTCTAGTAGCTTGGCAGTAGCTTCGCTACTTTTTTAACAAGGAGCTTTTTCTATAACTTAGCTACTTTTTAAGCCATGTAGCTGCATAGCTTACATCAAAGCTACAAGCTACAAAAAGAGAAAAGGGACTGCGAATCCAGGCCAAAAAAATATTGAGAAAATATAATCACCTGGACGACTGAGAACATCCATCCATATGATTGGTAGATGTTTGTATGATGAGTCACAATTGGCTTGGAACTGGCCAATCAGAGGCAAGATAAGGCGGGTCATCGAAACTAGTTAGAAAATGCATAACAGACACACTCTCATGCACATGGCGACAACGGAGTCAGAGATAGAGGTACGCTTCAAGCTGACGACTCAAAAAAAAACCATACTCAAAAATGGCGGTAAGATTCTTATTTGATTTTTCTTTTAGAAATGAAGACAACGTCCAGGAAACCCACAATAATGCGTGCCCTTGGCCATATTTAAACAATGCCCAAAACCTTAGTTTTTAGTTGTTTACTCTGTGAACCAAAATCATAACAGCTCTGCCAACACAAATTTAGGAACACACATTAAGGTGAGTTGAGTTCATGAAGTTTTACTGCACATAGCTATTACCAACTGTTCCCAAACAACACACAAGTCACTGTTTTTTTGTCAAGATATAGATAGATTCTGTTTTTAAATGTAGGTAGAAAAAAATATTAACATTATAGGGGTGGGCCAAAGAAAAGGCCAACTAAATAAATACATACAGTCGGGTGCAGGAGTTGTAGGGTGTCCCGAGCTAAATGACAGGTCAGTTGGTAGAGGGTTCCTGGTTCGATCCCCAGCTTCTGCCATCGTAGTCACGTCTGTTGTGTCCTTCAGCAAGATAATGCTCCCTTGCTCCTGATGGGTCGTGGTCAGGGCCTTGCATGGCAGCTCCCACCATCAGTGTGTGAATGTGTATGTGAGTGTGGAAATAGTGTCAAAGCACCTTGAGTACATGGAAGGGAGAAAAGCGCTATACAAGTATAACCCATAACCCATGACAGACCCTTATTGGGTCCATTTGTATATATGTGAGACCATAGATATAGATGCCGGTAAATGTTGCTTTGATGTAGCAAGCTACTTTTGCCATTTAGCT
Source organism: Nerophis lumbriciformis (assembly GCF_033978685.3). NCBI lineage: Eukaryota > Metazoa > Chordata > Actinopteri > Syngnathiformes > Syngnathidae > Nerophis > Nerophis lumbriciformis. The sequence goes on along the minus strand of NC_084548.2, from coordinate 45,384,690 downwards.
TATAGTGTAGTTTGCTACAATTCTCCGGGGATAGATTCCCCTGAAACTTAGGTACATTTAATCGAGAGTAGGGTTGTACGGTAAAACGGTTAAAAGGTTAATGAATCATATTCGGTACGTAACCGCCTCTGAAAAGTACCGATCCGCCACCCCCGCGCGCTCCCGTCGTCGTCACGTCGTATCATTGCTGGTTTACGAGCAGACGAGCATGTTCCGCAGTGCACAATCACAGAGTACTTACAAGCAGACACAGTGTGTGGACAGAAAAGGGAGAACAGACGCATTTTGGCTTAAAAACTAACAATAAAAGTGAAGTTATAACACTGAAACGCCCCCAGGAAGAGGTGCTTTAAGACATGGCTAGCTAGCTAGCGGCTAAAGTCCAGCCCCAGTCGGCAGTGTTTTAGCTACTTCTAAATCACTAATCCTCGCCTCCATGGCGACAAATAAAGTATGTTTCTTACAAGTATCATCCCTGCAGGACGAGGAATAGCTAAACATGCTTCACTACACACCGTAGCTCACCGGCATCAAAATGTAAACAAACGCCATTGGTGGATCTCCACCTAACATCCACTGCAATGATACCAAGTACAGGAGCATATCTAGTCGATACTACTATGATTACGTTGATATTTTTTGGCATCACAACATCTTCTTTACTTTTTTTAAATTATATTATGTTTATAAACTCAGGAAATATGTCACTAGACGAGGACATTGAATATGACCAATGTATGACTTGGTATTGGATTGATACCCAAATTTGGTGGTATCATCCAAAACTAATGTAACGTTTCAAACAACAGAAGAATAAGTGATTATTACATTTTAACAGAAGTGTAGATAGAATATGTTAAAAGAGAAGGTAAGCAGATTTTAACAGTAAATGAACAAGTAGATTAATAATTCATTTTCTACCACTTGTCCTTAATAATTTTGACAAAATAATAGAATGAGAAATGACACAATATGTCACTGCATACGTCGGCAGGCTAATTAGGAGCCTTTGTTTGTTTACTTACTACTAAAAGATAAGTTGTCTTGTATGTTCACTATTTTATTTAAGGACAAACTTGCAATAAGAAACATATGTTTAATGTACCGTAAGATTTTTGGGTAAAATAAAGCCATTAATGCAATTTTTTGTGGTCCCTTTATTTAGAAAACTACCGAAAAGTATCAAAAAATGTTTGGTACCGGTACCAAAATATTGGTATCGGGACAACCCTTATCGAGAGTAACTTGTAGCTTAACTTACTACATTCTCTAAGTCCATCACTGCTAAGAAGTATATTGTTTTGAAAGTGAATATTATCTTCTTTTTCTTGTTATTCTCCTAATGAGCAGCCTGTATTAACATTGATTATAGCATATTAAATTGTCCTCACTCGCCTTGAACCTCACTGCACAACACTGGCCAATGGTTTATCTTGCGTGCGTCACCTGTCAATGACGTGTGTCTTGCCCCTGCTAGACTGCCCGTACTGTTTTCCCAGCTTTGGAAGCTTCAGGATGCATTGTTTAGGTTTAAAGTGTCACCCTTTGGCCAGAGAATGCTGAGTCAGTAGCTGATGACAAGGTCTCCTCGCCCTGCTTTTTTCACCCTGACAGCTGAATTATTCATTAAAGCCGAGAAAAGCACAGTGGACCCTGCTAATTTCACAATGGGATTGTTGGCTGTCCTTGCGGTCGGCCGTCCAGCGAAAAGGCTCGCTTGTAGGAATGATGTGTGACTATTCCAACACAATACATTTATGAAATGGACATCAGCTGCACGGCACACGGTCAAAAGTGCTCTGGATGACTCACTGACTGGTGGCAGTTAAACCAGATAGATTTTGTGTTTCCTGCATTAGCCACGTTCAAGGACATTGAGCGGTGTGTGGGAGTCAGAATCAGCCCCTCGCTGATTTATTGAGTGCACTTGTACCACCTGATACGTCCACCAGTGGCTCAAGTTGTTTTAAAGGTTGGGGACTTTGCCAGTTTTCGTCATCGAAGGGATGGCGTCCATGTCCTTTCATCCCTGGCCAGCCTGCAGAGGTTAACTTAGCATATGACATTCTCAGCAGCGACGGATCGCCGTAATGGAGTAAATCGTGCTAAAGTGGGAGTGAACGAGGAGAAAGGGAAGATTACTGCTTCATCTGCTGCTATCGCACTCTCAGGGGTGAGAGGGATCAATAATCAGTATGAGATCATAATATTAATCAAGTTAAAAAGCCACAGTGGTTCTACTAGTCCTTTCTAGTGATAATCCCTTTCGTACCAATTTGCAGCTAATAGATTTGCTAGAAATAAAGTATCAATAAACCCTTTGCAAATACTTAGAGACAACATCGACAAGTGCATCGGATGCTTCCTCTCTTCATCAATGAATTATTGAGGACGTATGTATTATGTACATCAAGTGTGACCAGTAGAACAACACTGGCTCAGGTTATGGGAAAGGTTCGATATTTACAAGGTCAAAAATCCAGTGAGCTCTTTGAAATTTGCAGCTTTGGTGCATTATGGGTAGTACGGATTTAATGCATTAAAGAGTATAATGGCAGGTATTAAAACTGCCGACTTGTATTAAAACCTTTTTATTTGCAAAACTGATAAATGCTTCATCTGTGCCCTTGTTAGCCATCCGTCTCCTGCTTTTATGTCTTCGGACACTTTGTCCATATTAATGTGTTTACAATGTGTGTTTATTGCATAATGTACAATCTAGTGTTGCTATGACTGCAGAACAAATTTCCCCTTAAAAGACACATTAAAGTGAAAGGGAAGTCTCGCTGCTGTTGCGCTCCTCACCCTGGGCAATGCTGGGGGCTCTTTGAGTAAAACAGAGTACTATTATACATCACATACTTAAAGGGGAACGGCACTTTCACAATGAGTATGAAAGACATGACGATGGATGGATTTTTTTTTTTAATGCATTCTAACTATTAAATAAACGTAACTAAAAGTCTGCTTACAGCGGAGCCGAAGAAAGGTCCTCCATTCCGCCCATAAAATCCAATAAATAACCGTTCAAAAAGCGCCAACAATACTCCATTTATATTTTGTGACTTGAATATTAACCAAGTATTAGTGATTTTGTTATTATAAGCGCTAACGCAGACAAACTATTTATAGCGGCGCTGTAATAACAAGCTTGTGCGCTATTTCCACATGATCGGCTGGCGAAGTGTTTCCTCGCTTTCTTGCTCCCTGGAAGTTTACTGTAGATCAAAAATCAAGCCTCTTTCACCTGGAAAGTAGATGGCTGAGGACGTACTATGACAAGTTGGTACACTTTAGGAACCGGAAATGGCGAGAACAACATGAAAAGAAGCTTGGTCAACCCCGCCTCGTTTCTTCACCGGGATTATGAGACATTCTTCTTCTAAATGGGAATATAGGAACATCCTAGCAATCGGCATCCTAATGACAGCAGACTTTGCACAGTAAGTGATGTTTTATTATGTTTGTTGGCTCTCTTAAAGTCTGCAGTGAGTAATAATCAGAAGGGAAAAAAAAGCAAATGTCATGGTTTGCTTAAAATGATCAAAATACGTAAATATTAAATGTTATTATAAATATGCCCGTTACTTCATGTGAAGTGAAGTGAATTATATTAATATAGCGCTTTTCTCTAGTGACTCAAAGCGCTTTTACATAGTGAAACCCATTATCTAAGTTACATTTAAACCAGTGTGGGTGGCACTGGGAGCAGGTGGGTAAAGTGTCTTGCCCAAAGACACAACGGCAGTGACTAGGATGGTGGAAGCGGGGATCGAAACTGGAACCCTCAAGTTGCTGGCACGGCCACTCTACCAACTGAGCTATACCGCTCTATATTCATTACATACAGTATATACCTACATTATGTATATAAAACCTAAATGGAGGTGTTTTTAAGGGTTTTAATAGGCAGAATTGAGCGGATCCCATAAGCTCCGTTGTAAGCGGACTTTTAAACGCATGTATTTAATAAGGATTGTGAACGATAGGCAAAATTCCCCAAAAAGTGCAGTTCCCCTTTAAACTTCTGCAGTATTTCTAACTGAGCTGGACTACAATATGTTAAAATATGTAGGACAGGGCTATTCAATTGGCGGCCCGGGAATGACAACATACCGGCTCCCAGGTTCAAGTCAAAATATAGGAGACAAACCTTTTTGCAGCAAATACCGAAAAAGAACTGGAGTGCTCCTGTCAAGGAATTTGGCATTTTAACTTTGTTAGCAAACGTAGGACATCCCAACTTTACATAACTGAGGCGTTCCTTAAGTCACCCCTTCAAGTCCTCCCTTTTACACATTTTTTCATAATGTGATTTATGTAACTAAGGTGTTGCTGTAGCTTGTTTACTTCAGATACAGTCAGTAGTCGTTTGCTCAACTTCTTTAGCTATACTAGTAGTGTTCCTCAAGGTTCCATCTTCGGTCCACTCTTTTTCATCTTTTGGTGGCACGGTAGTTCAGTTCAAAAAACTTGTGAGAGACTCACATTTTTGCAGCAGATTCCGAAAAGCACTACTAGAGTGCTATCATAGAGATGATCATCGACTAGCTTTTTTGCAGAAGGTCCTTAAAAACAGCAGAGCACTCCTGTAACTTTGCCAAAAATAAATAGACCAAAATCAAATGTCTACTGTAGAGGAAATTAGGGCTGAGGGAGAAGTCTTGCCACCCAGTTCTTAGCTTTCTGGAAATGTGGGCCCCAAAACGATTTGATTGAATATCCCTGGTGTAGTGTTCAACAATGCAATCAAGACCTCTCCAGAAAGATAAGGCGGGATAGTGCCAACTCAGCATTATATTATTACAATATTGTCACGGCCCGGGCGCATGCCAATGCGCACTCATCTCCAAGAGCGCACTTCCAGGAGCGCGCCAGGCGCGTGTCAGTCCTGCGGCAGCCGACAGCTACAATCAATCACTGGCAATCAGCACACCTGAAGTTGATCATCAGACCCGCCTTCATAAGCCTGCACAACCTGCTATCCTGTGCCAAAATGTAGCTACCTGTCCTGTACAGTAAGCCTAAATTATCCATGCTATATGCAATCCTGCTCTCTCTGTGTTTTCTTCCCCGTCGTATTGATTGTCTCGTGTCCTCCTTGTCTCTCCAACTGCAGACCTCTGTTCCCCCGTGACGAGTTGTGTGTCTCGTTTTTCCTTGTTCCCTCTGCTTCCCAGACTGCCTCTTGGATCTCGACCTCCCACTTGGACACGGACCCTCTACGCCTCGCTATAGCCCCCCCCCCCCCCCCCCCCCTTCCCCCCACACTCTCGGATCTACAAGACTGCCCTGCCCCTTTTGAACTTTCCTCTCGCTCAACACTCCGGTAACACTCTACAGTTAATCCCCACACATAGACGCACACACATACACTATTGGATTTAGTGACACTCTATTCTCTAGTTTATTTTGTTATTCAATCAATCAATCAATGTTTATTTATATAGCCCTAAATCACAAAAGTCTCAAAGGGCTGTACAAGCCACAACGACATCCTCGGTACAGAGCCCACATAAGGGACGTCGATGTGAATGACTATGAGAAACCGCATATGTGGGTAACCCCCCCTCTCTAGGGGAGACCGAAAGCAATGGATGTCGAGTGACATAATATTGTGAAAGAACAGTCCTTAGTGGATCTAACATAGTAGTGAAAGTCCAGTCCATAGTGGGGCCAGCAGGAGACCAGCAGGAGACCATCCCGAGCGGAGACGGGTCAGCAGCGCAGAGATGTCCCCAACCGATGCACAGGCGAGCGGTCCACCCCGGGTCCCAACTCTGGACAGCCAACACTTCATCCATGGTCACCGGAACCGTAATAACCCGGCGAGGAGGCAGAGGAGAAAAGAAAAGAAACAGCAGATCAACTGGTCTAAAAAGGGGGGTCTATTTAAAGGCTAGAGTATACAAATGAGTTTTAAGATGGGACTTAAATGCTTCTACTGAGGTAGCATCTCTAACTGTTACCGGGAGGATATTCCAGAGTACTGGAGCCATTTTATAGCCATATTATATATATATAGTATATATATAATAAATCATAGATCTAGACTACATCCCTGCTGTCTGTGCCGTCTCCTCCTTCTGTATATAACAAATATGTTGGCAAGGCTGCAGCTTTTTGTCCTTTTTACCTGAGATTTCTGCTCATTTTTATATCTGGTTATGACCTAATGGTATAGATGTGAATGTCTATCTGTTAGTGCTAATTAGACAAACTGCCTCTTTTTGTCACCCCTTTGCAATTGAAACTGCCTCTTTTTGTCACCCCTTTGCAATTGAAACACTGTTGCACGGCTGCAGAGAGTGAGAGAAAAAGGTGTCAACAAGCTGTAAATTACATGTTTTCTGCAACCTCCCACACCCTGCTAGGGACCGACCTGTGCACACGGACCAATGGCCGCACATGGGGAGCAACAGATGGGCGGCCTTCAGGCAGCACCTGAGAGACTTGTGCGAGGGTCGAAGTGCCGTGTGATCGTTGCAATCAGGTGTGCGTCTCTACAAAGGCCCCTGCTGCTCTTTTCAAGTACCAGGGTTGTTGTGGCCTCGGGACAACTGGAGACACAAAACAACAGCGGCATCTGTGGCAGGTAATGATCCCCTCACCCAAAATCTGGCTAATGACGGACCTCGGCCATTTGTTGCAGTTAAAATCACTGTTGCTCATTGGCAGTTTGTCCTCCAGCAACATGTGCAACACGAGTTGTGTGAGCCTATTGGTGAAGTTACGGCCGTGGTAAACTGGCTTGACATGACACTGCTGCAGATTTTATCTGCCGCCACTGCCATAAAATGGGGCGTGCTGAGAGTCAGTTGTGAATTAGGGATCATTGCATCAGCTAATGAGCACAATAAGCTCAGGAGTTGCAACATAATTATCACCCATGCAGGATAAGAACACGCAGGGAAAACAACAACATATCACACCTGTTTGCTAAAAGCCCAGGTGACGTGTTGAAATACAATCTGCCAGTGATCCTGTGTCATGTTTCCCCGCGATGCCAGTGTGGCCGAGCTTAGACACACACCCCGAACTCCTCCAACCGAGGGGGCTCTCTCCCCTTGATCCACTCTCCCGTATTCCTGCTTTAGTAAACACGGTAATAGCGGCTCGGCGTTCGTGTGGTCTCCATGTTAACATTGTGGCTGTCAAAGGCCATCATGCCCCTTCAAAGGATGATGGCTCTCTAAAGTGGGCTCTCTCGGTAGCAGCCATTTTCCACTTGACTGGTCCCACACACAAGGGGGACTGGTAGCCACTAGCAGCTGGGCTCGACCGGCCACTGGGGGGGGGGGGGGGGGGGCAAGGAGATGAATGAGCTGGATGTACTGGGAGGGGACTAATGGAAACCTAGGGAAGGACGCCTATTTGCATCAAGAAGTGTTTGGTAATTTGCCCTCAGATGTACCCTTCAACAGACCTCTGATGATGCACTTCCTGCTTGGATGTTAAGAAATTTAAGTGCACCTGGTCATTAATTTTGCCACTTTATCAAACACCTGACAGTTTAGCATCATCACAAATCTGGCAAATGCCTCCGTTCCTTGACCAGAAAAAAATCATTAGCAATATCTTGTATACAACCTTTTGTTGTGTTCAGACATGACTAATACATATTGCTGGACCCACAAATTATTGCAGATGAACAATACTATTGTCAGCGTTAGTTTGAGACCAAATTAAAGGAGACCTATGATTAATTTTGTCTTTTCTGACTTATAAATGTTGTTACAAGGTTGGATACTTGTGTTAAACAATGCCAAAGCATCAAATCCTAAGGTGTATGCATTATTAGATAATAATGTGAGCCTGTCTGCAGTTTTGGATGCCCCTAAAGGCTGTGTTTTTCAGTCTGGCTACGTTGTGACATCACAATATAATGTCTAATTATTTAGACATTATGGTCGTGAGTTCAAACCCCGGCCGAGTCATACCAAAGACTATAAAAATGGGACCCATTACCTCCCTGCTTGGCACTCAGCATCAAGGGTTGGAATTGGGGATTAAATCACCAAAATGATTCCCGGGCATGGCCACCGCTGCTGCTCACTGCTCCCCTCACCTCCCAGGGGGTGAACAAGAGAATGGGTCAAATGCAGAAGCCAAATTTTACCACATTTTGTGTGTGTGTGACAATCATTGGTACTTTGGCAATTTTAACTTATGTTGTGATCGGGTAAATCTAAATAATGTTTATTTATGACAGTGTCTGGGGACAAAAATAGATATATTCAAACAGTGTACATTTTCAAAAGATAAATGATAATACTTTTGGAGAGAGTGGGGCATGGTTTCATTTGCAATTTGGTAACGCCTGTGCAATCGAATATTATGCAAACTCAAATAAATTAAATCAAATAAATACATGTCTATCTAATATGTATAATGTAGTCCACAAAGAGGTGTTTTAAATGTAGATTAAAATCATATTAGGTTCCTTTAAGCGCGAGAATGTAATCATAATATATAATAATAATAATAATGCAAGTAAACTTTTATTTGGCATTAGTATTTTGTCTACTGTAATTGGAAGGGCAATAACTTTTAATTATCTTAAATAAATAAACAAGTGCTCAATCTCTGTTAGCAAAAAATATTCTTCAATGAATATTGAACACCTTCAATTGCAGTTTTTTGGGTAGGCTGTTTTGTTTTGTTGACTTTTTTTCCTTGCCATCACTTTTCAACAAATGTGACACACTTGATAGATAGATAGATAGATAGATAGATAGATAGATAGATAGATAGATAGATAGATAGATAGATAGATAGATAGATAGATAGATAGATAGATAGATAGATAGATAGATAGATAGTACTTTATTGACTCTTTCAGGAGAGTTCCCTCAGGAAAATAAAATTCCAGCAGCAGTGTACAGAATTGAGATCGAATTTAAAAAGTAAAAAGTAAATAATGGGGGTATAAATGGAAATAAAATAGAAAATATTACAATAAGAATAAAAATAATAAGCAACAATAAGAATACAAATATAACGGTAAAAATAAGAATATAACAAGATAAACTAGGCAGTAGTGACTACGCAATAGTCTTGCTTGTTTGTCTGTGTTGATAGGCAGTGTTGGGTTAGTTACTGAAAACCAGTAACTAGTTACAGTTACTAGTTACTTTATTTCAAAAGTAACTCAGTTACTAACTCAGTTACTTACACCAAAAAGTAATGCGTTACTGTGAAAAGTAACTATTTAGTTACTTCTTTTTTTCTTCTTTTTTTTTTAAAGCTCCCATTAATGCCCTTTTTGCCTTCATTTCAGTACTGTTATTGCACTGGAGAATAATACAATCTGTTGATCAACTTGACATACATTTTTATTTTCCTTTTAACATAATTAATGAAAAACAGTGCAACATAAAAAGGCATTCCTCCTTTCTTTAAACTTGGACCAATGACCATGAATAAAAAACAAGTTAAAGTGCAACATAAGAAGGCACATCATCTTCCTTGAAACATAAAGCCTGACATCTGGAGTGATGCTGCTGTCTTCCACACTTGGAGCCATGGATTGTAGAATACTTGTTTTCAGTGGCAGGATCATTGACACAGATGGTGAAGTTTCAGTGCTCAGTAGAGATGGAACACTTTTGAGGGGTTTAAGCACCTGGAGGACCTCACCTGCCACTCTCACATCATCATCAGACAGGGTGACATTTGTCTTCAGGGTGTTGTGGGTCAATGCAGAGTATATAGCTGCCTGCTGCTCCAACATATCATAAGTGGAGTTCCACCTCGTTGGGACATCATGTATGAGCAGGCAGCTTTAGCATTTCTTGCTTTGTCTTAAGCACATGAGCAGCTGTTGTGCTTGGGTGGAAGTAAGAAACCTTCCTGATCCTCCCAAAGAGGCGCTCCATCCTATTGACTGAGATTCCCTTCTGTGATGCCAAATTCACTACATGTGCAAAGCACCTATCTGTGGTACCAGTCCTGCCTCATTCTCTGTAATTATTTGATTTTTGGCATTATCACGTGTGACTGGGATATCTTTATCTTCCAGTCCTCCACTGCTTGTGTCAGTACCTGCGCAAGGTGACTCTCGTAGAGGGGGCGTGTCTTCTCATCTCCCAGTCTGCTGTGATGAAGTGAGCGCTTATAGTTCCGCTGGACGTCCACCCGTCTGTCATGAGCGCAACAGATGATGCTCGGGATAGTTCATCCACAACTTTTTTCTTCTCCTGCTCATAAAGATCTGGCACAATCTTATTGCTGAAGTGGGTGCGCGACGGGATGTCGTAACGTGGTTCAAGCACGTTCAGCATGTGTTTAAAACCCTCGTTTTGCACAACCGAGTCTGCACTTATAAACACACCGATTCAATGGCGGGGGCGTTCAAGCTCCTCCGTTACTCCGCTCGCCATGACCACGCTGTGTGTGGACTGAACGTGCCAACAACTTTTTTTCCCCACACCCACACCCACACACACATAGACCGCGCCTCTTTCCTTCTCTCCGGCTTGTGACAGAGGAAGATTCAGAAGAACGACACCGCAGCGCTTCTGTTTCTAGCCGATACTACATCAAAAGTAACGTAAAATAACGCAGTAACGCATCATGTAGTAACGGTAACTAAATTACTGAATAAAAAAAAATAACGCGTTAGATTACTAGTTACCGCCGAAACTAACGGCGTTACAGTAACGCGTTACTTTGTAACGCGTTAGTCCCAACACTGTTGATAGGCTCATGTTGCTTATTCGGTTTGAAGCCAAAATATTTGGATTTGCAATCACATTTTTCCCTCCTAATTTTTGTTACTTTGCGGTGCTTCTCATTAGTGAGTGGTGACTTGTGAGGCTCTCTGGGAATCCTGTGTGTGTAAGCGAGCAGTCCCACCTCTACTCACAGAGACAGAGATTTTGGACGACTGACAAGAGACTTCATTTATTTCTGCTATTGAATAAACATGCCTAGGTGCCGAGAGTAATGCACAGAGTGAACCCTCTTGTACGACAGACGAAGAAAACAAACATTCTATCATTGACCGTTCGATTAAGTGTTTAATTGACGATCAGACGTGACTGTTAATACAACCATGTGGGCGAGGTGTCAGCACTCCAGGTCCAGTCAGGTTTCCATAAATCATTTCTTGACACCACATCAGGGTGGTTGGCAGTCTGCAAATTGCCTTTGCATTGACAATACAAAACAGCTCCACTGGGATTTAGGGAGTTCAGTGTCTATTTGAGGCTGCAAAATTAAGCTGACCTTTTTTCCCCAAACTGTGATCATGTGGCCCTCAATATAAACCCAACCGTGCATTTATGTAAACTACAGCCTCCAGTGAGAGTTTCTGCACCCCACCCATGATGAACCGGCCATGGGCTCTCTACGGTGTGGAGGTAATAATTAGCTGGCTGCAGCAGGGTAACATGTTTGTGTCCCGTCCTGCTGTGCGGCTCTGTAATTGGTCCCCTCATGTGGCACAGTCGGTCCCCAGAACAAAGAGTTCCCTGAGGGGGAATCCATGCTGACCCATGCTGCACCCCCCCCCCCCCCCCCCCCCGCCACAATGACAGGCAGGAAGCATTTACATATGCTGACAGACTTGTCTCTTCCTAGGGTGGAGTGCTAGGCACTTCATTAAAGCAACATCAATACGTGCTGATAGAAAAGGAGAAGTGGGCCTGCGTGCATCACTGTCTGCTCCGTGCCCAAATGACACAGGCCTGTCACATTTCATTTCAAATAAATAGACGTTTATTAAATGGTGAAAGTGTGATGGAGGGGTAGGGATGCTGTTATTATTATTATTATTATTATTGCTGTTCGCCTTAACATCAGCTGCAAAAATAGCTGTGCCTTCGGGTTCAACAAAGCAAATTTTCCCACCCCCGGAAAACATGATGTTGTTATTTTTGCCCCCCGCCTGCAAAAACAAAAATACTACTTTACATGTTGTGTGTTAGTGTTGACGTTGTACACAACCTCCTACTGGGCATGCATGCTTCAGAGAGAGGAAAGTCACACACAGGTGACACATCTGTCGATTCAGCAGGCAAGCCGCAGCAGTGCATTCATTGCATCACGGTGCCGTTATCCAGTTAAGGGATGACTAAATCCTCCTCTTCATGCTGCTCGTTTAGAAGAAAAAAACATGCCGGCTGCCTCTGAGGGGGGAAGCCGGGGTGTGCATGTGTGTACGGTGGGAAGGGGGGGTCTTGACTCTTTGGGGTGTGTTGTCCTGACCAGATGGACCTCTCAGTGGCCTAGTCTGCGGCGTCCTCACATGGCGGAGGAGACTGCAGGATCTCACAGGACCGGGACTCAGTATCCAGGTGGCCCCCGGCCCCTCCTGACCAGCTGGAGGAGCGATGGGACCATCTGACACTCGCAGGAAAATGATACACTTTTCTTTCCTTTGTTTTGCATGGACACAAAAGCCCTAAGCTAATCAAGGAATTTAACTAATGAAGCTTCGAGAGAAAATCATTTTGATGCCATAAATAGCATGAACACATTCAAGGTCATGTTGTCAATAAATAATAATAATTATTATTATATATACGATGTATGTCCTCAAGTGAGGCATGAGTGAACACCCCCTTTAAAATACAACTTTAAAAGGGTTTACACTAAATTGGCCCTAGTGTGTGGATGTGAGTGTGAATGTTGTCTGTCTATCTGTGTTGGCCCTGCGATGAGGTGGCGACTTGTCCAGGGTGTACCCCGCCTTCCGCCCGATTGTAGCTGAGATAGGCTCCAGCGCCCCCCGTGACCCCAAAAGGGAATAAGCGGTAGGAAATGGATGGATGGATGGATGTAAAAAAAACTAAAAAAAACTTCTAAATACTAATATTTTTTGGATCAGCTTCCTACTTCTTATTGTTGGCACCGTGCTATACTGCATTCTATTCTACAAACTAGTTTAAAAAAAGTATCTGTCCTTGTATTTACTTAGTGTTGGCGCGGTGTGATATTTAGCCAAGTTGACGCTCCACTAAAGAAAAAAACATAATATCTCTTTCAAGACACCCCACAACTGTTTTAAACTGTTTTAGGTCTGGGCTCTGACTGTGACATTCCAAAACTAGCATCATCTTCTGAAAAAGCAGTGTTTCTCAAATAGCGGGTCAGGACCTCTGGGAGGTTGCGGTGAAGTGGCAGGGAGGTCGCGATTGGCAAAGAATATTTCTATTATATTCATCTACACTCTAGTATTCGTGTTAGAACAATACAGGGCTCCAACTCCCTCAACGCCTCTGTTGCGAGTTGTCGTGATTATATGTAACATGTTTATGTGTGCATGGCATGGAGGTTTTTTTCCCATTCCAGACTAGGCCCCCTTGGGAGCCCAGTCTAGATTGTATTTTTTTACTCATCTTCTTCCCCAGCATTTTACCTTTTTCCCATCTTTTACGGGGCGCCTTGTGGCGACCCATCAGCGTTCCTGTTCTGCAACCCTGTACACTGTTTGTTTGTCTAATCTTGAACGGGTTTGTGCTGAAAGCAAAGTTTCGTTGTACTTGTGCAATGACAATAAAGTCCTATCCTACACAAGTCTGAAGATAGGTGTCAGCAGTGCTCAAGCTAAACAGTAGAAGTAGTAAGGCACTAGGGTTGTACGGTATACCGGTATTAGTATAGTACCGCGATACTAATGAGTCATATTCGGTACTATACCGCCTCTGAAAAGTACCAGTCCACCGCGTCGCCGTCGTCGTCTCGTCGTGTCATTGCTGTTTTACGAGCAGACGAGCATGTTTGGTAGCGCACAATCACGGAGTACTTACAAGCAGACTCAGTGTGCAGACAGAAAAGGGAGAACGGACGCATTTTGGCTTAAAAACTAAAGATAAAGGTGAAGTTATAACACTGACACGCCCACCCCAACAGGTCCTTCAAGACATGGCTAGCTAGCTAGCGGCGAACATCCATTCGCCATCGGCAGTGTTTTAGCTACTTCTAAATCACTAATCCTTACCTCCATGGCGACAAATAAAGTAAGTTTCTTACAAGTATCATCCCTGCAGGACGAGGAATAGCTAAACATGCTTAACTACACACCATAGCTCACAATGTAAACAAATGCCACTGGTGGATCTACACCTAACATCCACTGTAATGATACCAAGTACAGGAGCGTATCTAGTCGATACTACTATGATTACGTCGATATTTTTTGGCATCACAACATCTTCATTCGTTTAAAAAAAAATGCATATTATGTTTATAAACTCAGGAAATATGTCCCTGGACACATGAGGACTTTGAATATGACCAACGTATAAACCTGTAACGACTTGGTATTGGACTGATACCCAAATTTGTGGTGTCATCCAAAACTAATGTAAAGTATCCAAACAACAGAAGAATAAGTGATTATTACATTTTAACAGAAGTGTAGATAGAACATGTTAAAAGAGAAAGTAAGCCGATATTAACAGTAAATGAACAAGTAGACTAATATTTAATTTTCTACCCCTTGTCCTTGATAATGTTGACAAAATAATAGAATGATAAATGACACAATATGTTACTGCATACGTCAGCAGACTAAATTAGGAGCCTTTGTTTGTTTACTTACTGCTAAAAGACAAGTTGTCTTGTATGTTAACTATTTTATATAAGGACAAACTTGCAATGAGAAACATGTTTAATGTACCCTAAGATTTTTTGTTAAAATAAAGCCAATAATGCAATTTTTTGTGGTCCCCTTTATTTAGAAAAGTATAAAAAATTACCGAAAAGTATCAAATTTATTTTGGTACCGGTACCCAGAGGTGGGACCAAGTCATTGTTTTGCAAGTCACAAGTAAGTCTCAAGTCTTTGCCCTCAAGTCCGAGTCAAGTCCCGAGTCAAGACAGGCAAGCCCCGAGTCAAGTCCAAAGTCAAGACTGGAAAGTCTCAAGTCAAGTCCTAAGTCCTGCATTTTGAGTTTCGAGTCCTTTCAAGTCCTTTTAACCACAGACTAATATATTAACACAGATTGTGTATGCTTTTGAAACTCAGTATTTATTTATTAAAACAAGTGCATTTTAAATTGCAGGAAAGAAAATTGTGCTGACATTGCACTTTATAATAGCACTATTAACCAGTCATTTTAAACATTAACTCATTCCTTTACAGAACAAACACATTGAAAAATAAAGTGCAAATGTACTTATTTGTACAAAAGTGTTAACATTGAAAAAACATGACATATACGTGAACATTACAAAAAAGTTGTACTTTTTATATGTCAGGGCCCTATGCTGCATTGCATTTGCAAAAGACCAAATTAGCCAAGAGTCTGTCAGTCATTTGTGCACGATGGGGGCGTAGTATGATGCCACCATGGCTGAAAACTCGCTCCACTGGAGCACTGGAGGCAGGCACTGCCAAGACTCTCATGGCCACTCGGAACAGTGAAGGAAGAGTCTTCATGTTCAATGCCCAGAACAAAAGGGGGGGAGAGTTTTTTTTTGGGTTGGTGCACTACTTGTAAGTGTATCTTGTGTTTTTTATGTTGATTTAATTAAAAAAAGAAAAAAAAAAATATTTCTTGTGCGGCCCGATACCAATCGATCCACGGACCAGTACCGGGCCGCGGCCCGGTGGTTGGGGACCACTGAGGTAAACAACCAACAGTATGTCAGAAAGCTAGCTAAAACGGTACACATATTCATAATATAGTATACATTTTAACTGACCTTTATTTTACTATTTTTGTCTTTTTTTAGGTGGCTAAATACGCGGTGCTGCTGACCGCCGTCTAACGTTACGCATGATATATTGACTAACGTAACCCTGCTCAAAAAAATCACTGAACAAAAAGTATGAATAAGGTAGTGAACTGCAACAGATTCCCGTGTTTGCAATAACGTTATAACGTTAGCAGTGAGTTTACAGCCTCACTGATTTAACTACACAGCAAATAAAAGTCACGTTACTTAGCCAATAAACGTTATCTTACATTCAAAACTTACCCTTCTTTGTGCAACTTCAAATGCCGGACGAAGTTGGAAGTTGTTGCCTCTCCATCAGTAATTTTCGAACCGCATGTGTTGCATACTGCAAACCGTTTTGTGTTGACCACCTCGTAATTTTTATACCCAAACGAAATTATTTTAGGTATCGTTTTTTGTTCACTGGCGTGTGGTTTGGACATGTCTTCTTCGTTGGTTGTCCTGCAATTTGATTGGATGAATGCTGTGTGATGAAAACAAAGTAGATCTAATTTGATTGGCTGTTGTACTGAGACCACACCAGCTGACACACGCAACGCTGATAGACAAGTACACGATGAAAA
Source organism: Nerophis lumbriciformis (assembly GCF_033978685.3). Taxonomy (NCBI): domain Eukaryota; kingdom Metazoa; phylum Chordata; class Actinopteri; order Syngnathiformes; family Syngnathidae; genus Nerophis; species Nerophis lumbriciformis. The sequence continues at coordinate 45,368,437 of NC_084548.2, read as the reverse complement.
ATACGGAGCGCTCCCGAATAACTTTTTCATCTTTGGGTTTTGGGGAAAGTAGCAAGTCATGTCAAGTCATGTCAATTCAAAAGGCTCAAGTCCAAGTGAAGTCACAAGTCATTGATGTTAAAGTCTAAGTCGAGTTGCAAGTCTTTTTACATTTTGTCAAGTCGAGTCTAAAGTCATCAAATTCATGACTCGAGTCTGACTCGAGTCCAAGTCATGTGACTCGAGTCCACACCTCTGCCGGTACCGGTACCAAAATATTGGTATCGGGACAACACTATAAGGCACACATGTGTACAGAGGCGGAGAGATGGAGAAGTTTATGACAGGAATGAAAAGAAAAAATGAGGAGTCATAAGCAGCAAGGCAAACAAATTTAGATAATCAGAAATAAAAGACTCTGAAGTACGACAAAGCATACATAAAGCTTTTAAATTCACCATACCTACGGTAGGAAATGATGAAAGACCGGTGTGTGTTTTATGCCATTCTACTCCTCTTTGCAACATCCTATCTCTGTGAGATGGGTTTTTGCAATAAAAGCAAAGTACAGATCCCAGCTTAATATTGAGCAGGAGTTTAGTGTAGCAATATCAAGTTTGAAGCCAAGATTCGAAAACATGTGCAGTGCAAAAAGGCTCACTGCAGCTTCTAAATATAAAACAGAATCCTCTCCTTTTGTTGTACATTTTCTGTGCATGTGGCAAAGTGATGGCAACAAATCGCATTGAAGTTGATTTAAAACAGACACATGCTATGAAATAAGTTTATAATTTAATTAATCTATAATAAATATTTCAATTAATTATTATATAAGATTCATGATGTTTCATTGAAAATAAGGCTTAAATGGATGTACAACAAACAGGTATCAAGTTTTGTTTTTTGTCTTTTCTGGATAGATTTTAAGTTAAGGAAAAGTAAAAATATACACTTTGATCCCTTCTGATGAGCTACAATTTGTTGCAAATTTTGCACAAAACAAACAAAAACAAATCATAGCTCTTTTAAAAAAATATTTGATGATAAAGCTAAAATATTTGCATTTGTGTGAAGTTTATAATAATGCATTGAATGAATTGCACTTTATTTTCTGTATATTGACAATCACACAGACTGAGCTGTCTTTTTAAATTGACTTAAAAACATAAGGTGGAAATTGCTTGTTGCAAATGTTATCTCTGCTCATTTCATTTACTGATGGACTTTGATAACAAGGTGATGAATTAAAAAAAATGTAACTCGCACAGTGCATTGTACAGATAAATTAATAAATATCAATAGTAGTTCAATTCAGGGGGTCACAGGAAATTCTGTCATCCAGGGAGGTCATGACAGGAAATAATTCGAGAAGCACTGTGATAATCCTTGAACCTTTAATAAAGCATGGAAAGTCATGTTATTTTAAGATTTTAGATTCTAAAAGCGGAATTCTACTAGTTAACTTTGGAGTTTACGTGTGCCTTCTAAAATGATTAACAAATGTTTAGTATTGATCCAATCAAATGGTATAGCACTGTGTTTTGCTGAATGTTGCCGTGTTTTTCAATGTTGCCACCCAACCTTCATAGCCAGACATACTCTTTGCACAAAAATCTTTCTCTTACTCATAGAACACAACTTGTCCAAATTATCTTCAGCTCAGGTTCTCTTTTTTTGCAGAATTGACTTTTTAATGATGCTATAACTGTAATATATGTCCCTCGAGATTGTTAATGGCCACCAAAAATGAAAACAAAATCTATCATCTCCCTCACTTGTTTGCTACACTTTTGGTAGAAGAGGCACTGAAATGGTAGATTTTAAAGTTCCAGGTTTTCATGACTTTATGAAGTAAAATAGTTCTTAATCATGGACCACCTCTGACACACCCTTAGGACAGCTATGTACAAAAGCAGGCTCACAATAAACATATCTCAGAATACAGCATGTCACAGGTATTACATTAATCAATTCAGTTACGATTCTTGAGGTGATGATCTCATTCAGAAACCATTCTCCATTTAACAAAATTCTCAATTCAAACCGATTCTCATAGTATAATATGTGGTATACAAATTGTTATTAAACTTTTTCAAAACAGATTACCGAAGAGGATACAAAAACACGTTTACATGCAGAGTAAGTGCAGAGAAGGCCTATAAAAACTTATTTTTTTTAAACGATTCTTGAAAATAATTGATCAACTTAGAATCAGAATAGATAGAAATCACAATTCGGATGTGAATGTTTTTTTCCGACACCCCTAGTGGATAAAGGCACAGTTGCGCTTCTCGGAGCCTCACACTTTCTCAAATACAGGTGTGGACAAACAGCTCATCAGCATTAAAGCTCCAGACACCAGAAGCAATTTTGAATTAAGTTGCAACACAAAGTGCTTTACACCAGAAAAAAATAAGAAGAAAGCCTACATAGTACTATTGACAAAAACAAAATATGGTACTGAGAATTGAAAAAAACCTTTGAGGCATCCACTCTGGACTAACTGGAATAACTAAAAATTAATGTTGTCCAAAAAATAAGGTAAAACATATTTAAAAATGTATATATGTATAATGTATATATATAATGTATGTATATATATATATATATATATATATATATATATATATATATATATATATATATATATATATATATATATATATATATATATATATATTAGGGATATCAATTATTTTTTAATCAAATGAATCACACCACATGTCAGTGATTAATCACAGGTTATTCTTACCGCATAAATGAAATTTGCTTAAGAAAATACCCCAATATTTTTGATACAAATGCAATTTTGTAGTCAGAATGTCAGAGAGAAAATGTTTTTTAAATGTTTTACAGAACTGCAAGTCATTGGTTCGCACAGATCTTGGTGACAGTAAGTACAGTAAGAATTAATTGCACATTTTGAAAGTATTTGCAATAATTTTGCAAACAAGGTACAGTTACTAATGGATATTGTAGTAAAGGCACTCATAAACAACTTGACATAGTGCTTAATTTAAATCTGCATTTACTCTTTGGTTTAACCAACTTCTGGGTGGCACGGTGGGCCCGGCTCTGGGGTTCCTGTTGCTGGCCAGCCTGGCTGCGTGGGGTCGGTGGTCCCTTGTTCCCTTGGCGCCGCACCTGCTGTTTTGGGATGGGCTCTCTGGGTGGCTGGGGCCGTACTCTGGCTACCGCACATACTGGCAGACAAATATACTGTACATACAAATACACATATATACTCACATACACACAATTATTCATACATATATACATACATACGCTCCCACATACATACACAAATACAGTACATAACTACACACTCAAAGTTTGTACATCCACACGCACATTCACTGTACAAACATACATACAGTATACACATACTGTACATTTGCAAGCACATACTGTATGAATACATACAGTAACGCATATAATCACGTTTCATCAAACATATATTTACGTTGTTCCCTTAGGAGAAACTGGGTAACACACGGCACACTTACAAAGCTTAACTTATAACTGCTATAACAATCTACAAGGTTAATACAGTTCGCTTCTCTTTCTTTCCCTCCATTCATCAGCTTTCTTTTGTATTTCAAGTTATCATTACATATATGTATTTTTGCATTTGAAACAATTGTATTGTTGATAATAAAGGTAATTATTGTTATTATTCATTATCCATAGTGCTATTTCTATTGGTATTTATATTGCTCCATTTGTAGTATAATCATGTTCATTGTCATTTCTGTGTTATTAATATTTACTTCACTAACTGCTTCTCTGCTTTCACATTTACTATCATATTTGTACATATCGTATTTGCTGATGCTGTTATGTTGTTGTTGTTGTTGTTGTTGTCTCTCTGTCTTATCCCCCTCTTGTCCTCGCATATTCCCCCTTTGTCTTCCTTTTCTTCTCTTTCTATCCCCTCCTGCTCCGGCCCGGCTGCGCCAAATGATAATATAAATACATTTAATAAAGTCAAATACAAATAATGCAACAAGAGAAGTATCCCACACTTCTCTTTTGTAAAGTAAATTTGTACAGCAGATATGGGCATCTACATCAACAATATGATTTGCCTAAGTAGCTGGACAGGACAAAAAAAAATTTAACAATCCAGCTTGTTTACCTTTTCAGATGACAATGCTGATCTCAGTTTTTGGTACAATGCGACCCCAGCTCGTTGTGATTACTTACAGATATCCAAAGTTCTCCAGGAAGCAAAATTAATTTAATTTCAGTCCTTGGTTGCAAGTTGATGCTCTTGTTTGTGTAGATCAATTGGTTAATTCTTCCTGTAATTGTGCCTCTCCAAAGTATTGTACGACAGATCAGCTGTAGTGATATGAATGACATCTTCTTGCAGGAATTGGTCTTCACAGATGTTGAGAAGTTTACTTGCGGTGGTCGTCGGTTTAGCAAAGTCATATGTTTAACTTAACTGTGGTACTTCAGTTGACAACATTGACGCAGGTTAACCGCCAGCGTAGCATTCTCCTCTGTTTGTTGTTGATGTAACATTCATGCTAACAGCGCCACCATCGAGGACGTGTTTCACTTTAAGATGGTATTATAAACTTGATGTGTGTCGCTGCAATACCAACAAGTTAACTCAGTTTTTTCAAAAGTTCTGTTTTGAAGCAAAATTGGCCGCTTTTCGTCATGATCATAGACCGTGTAAAACAATGCTTGTATCTTCTGGGTTAAGCCATAACCCAAAAGTGATTCATCTTCATTCATATTTGATAACGCGATAATATATTTTTATTAATCACATGCGTTAACGTTGACAGCCCTTTTATATGCAGTATAATTCATGTATATATATTTATGTATATGTGTATAGATATTTATGTATATGTGTATATGCAGTATAATACATGTATATATATTTATGTATATGTGTATATATATTTATGTATATGTGTATATATATATATATATATATATATATATATATATATATATATATATATATATATATATATATATATATATATATGTATATATATATATATGTGTGTGTGTGTGTATATATATATATATATATATATATATATATATGTATATATATATATATATGTATATATATATATATATATATATATATATATATATATATATATATATATATATATATATATATATATATATATATATATATATATATATAGTCGAGGTTTCTGTGGTTAATCCGTTATATAGTGCTCAATACCGGGGTGGAGCGGAATATAAATCAGGGAAACCTGCGAAACATGCATAGCCTCTGTGTGTGTGTGTGTGTGTATATATATATATATATATATATATATATATATATATATATATATATATATGTATATATATATATATATATATATATATATATATATCCATCCATCCATCCATTTTCTACCGTTTATTCCTTTCGGGGTCGCGGGGGGTGCTGGAGCCTATCTCAACTACAATCGGGCGGAAGACGAGGTACACCCTGGACAAGTCACCACCTCATTGCTGGGCCAACACAGATGGACAGACAACATTCACACTCACATTCACACACTAGGGCCAATTTAGTGTTGCCAATCAACCTATCCCCAGGTGCATGTCTTTAGAAGTGGAAGGAAGCTTGAAGGCTACATTGTATCAAACACACCATTGTGCTTATTTACAATAGTTGAAAAATTTGTTAAATATGGAACCCTTTTACATTGCCTCTTTTTGCCTTTCCTGATCACTTTTCTTGCAATATTTATATCTATTTGGAGGAATGTCCACTCGTTAGTAGACACTGGTATATTTTATACACTTGTCGTTGACAGTCTTCACCGTGTTTCATGTATATTTAATGCACGGGAAAATGTCTTCAGATATTTTTACCAAATCCAATTCATACATGTTACGCTCATTGTGTTTTTGGCTGGAAGATATAATGTCTTTGGAGATTCTCTCATCTTTAAAATTGTCAGTCATGAACACTTTATTTTTGGCAAGTGTCTCCAACATTTTTTATTCTAGGTTGCTGGGAAGTGAAAATATCCCAGTTGATGCTTCAGTTGACCTCCAAGCGATGCAGTGAAACAAAACAAAAAACATAAGGCTGACAACCTCAATAAAATTTACATTACAGCTCTTGATGTTGAAAGAGATCAGCTCAGACTTCTTTTTGGCAGCCTTTTCACCAAAATACTTCAAAACACCTTTTTTGTCGATATTTCAGTCGTACCTCTTTTCTGACTATTGAGCAGTTCTGACTGTGATTGGTTAAGTGGGAATATGCAGACTCCCAAATGCAAGGGCTGGTTCACACTTAAGCAAGCACATTATTTTACTTGTCAATTTGATTGCTTGTTTTATTCCCCATTCATTTTCGTCAATGGTATTTGTGGACATTTATGGAGATTTATTTATTAGCATCCTTGGAAAAACTGCAGTGAAACGCGAAAAATGGGAGTGAGAAAGTTCTGTGTGTGCTTCTCCTCCACTGATACTGAGCCTTGAAGGCTGCATGGGGCCAATTTGTGCTCCAATTTGCCTTCCTTATCTTTTTGTTTTTACTCAGTGTCGAGGTCAGGGAATCTCCCAATTGACCAGCGGCGGAGCATCAGCCATTGGCCCCCGCTGAGTAGCAGTAATTAGAGCCCCCGCCCCCCATTCCCCTCCCTCGCGTACTCCCTTCCCAGGGAACCTCTTGCTCCCCTTGCAAAGGGCAGGGGGCCGAGAGGACGAACAGCTGCCGATGGGAAAACATTCTCTTTAATGTCCATGAATAACCAGTGTCCTTCCAATCCAGCATTTTTGACATTGAAATTGTTATTTGTTATACATAAAATGTGAAAAATCAGCACAAACTCATCTCTACTGCAGCCTCTGCAGAGGATGATGTTTTACGACCTATTACAAGGATACTATTTACAGAACAACTTAGGTTGTTTCTGTTCCATGTACATCACCTTGACCTGGACAACAACAAAAACAACATGTGTACATAATAAGGGAGAACAGGGTTGGTTGTCAGCCTTTTTACTGTAATGGGAATTATGTCATCGCCCTGAGAGTTTTGGACTTTGGACTATTTTCCCATGCTTGGCGTTGTTTCTGTCCCAGCGCTCTTGTTTTCTTGTCTCCACTTCCTGCGTGTGTTCATTTCCTGCCACTTCACCTATGGCCTGAGCGCAGCCTCTCTCACCTGTCCGTGGTTGGAAATCATTACACACCTATCCCTGGTTGCCAATCACGACACACCTATCCCTAGTTGGCAATCAGGACACACCTGTCTCTGGTTGCCCCATCAGGTTGCTTCTTATGCATGCCTGTTCCTCGGGACAGGGCTGGTCGAGTACTCGGATAAAACACACTTCATGGCATCAATGCGTAATTTAGTCTTATTAGCCATCCCAGCAAAGTCCTACTGAAAATAATACTAAATAGGTTAAAACCCCAAGCTGAACTGGTCATAGCTGAAGAACAGGTTGGATTTAGAACAGGGCGGAGCACCACAGAACAGATTTTCAACTTGAGAATCATTTGTGAGCGATACCTGCAGCATCAACAACACCTTTACCATGTGTTTGTAGACTTCAAGAAAGCCTTTGACCGGGAATGGCATGCTGCACTGTGGGCAACCATGAGGAAATACAACATCAGTCCTAACCTTGTCAGAGTCATTCAACATCTGTACAATAAAGCTACCAGCGCAGTTCTCTACAACGGCGCTATCGGAGACTGGTTCAGGACAACAATTGGAGTGCGCCAAGAATGCCTTCTCTCTCCCATTCTCTTCAACATCTTTCTGGAGCGTATCATGACGGATGCCCTGGCAGATCATGAAGGAACTGTCAGCATTGGAGGCAGACCAATCACCAACCTTCGTTTTGCAGATGATATTGATGGGCTAGCTGGAGAAGAAAGAAAACTTGCCAGTCTAGTTGAAAGGCTTGATACCACCTCCCGAGCCTATGGACTGAACATCCATGCTGAAAAAAACAAAATGATGACCAATAACAACAATGGCATCCGCTCAGACATCAAAGTCAATGGACAGGCACTGGACACCGTGTCGAGCTTCAAGGTAGGTACAAGCTTCTTTTTTTTTGGTTCTGATAAATCCACATCATCAACATAGAAACTTCACTTTCAACCTGTGTGCATAAATATATATTAAAATATCAAAATGAATTTCTATTGCAGAAACAGTGTGTAAACTAGCCCCCGTTTACACTGCACACCAAATCAGATTTTTTAGCCCTCAAGTGACACAGATCAGATTTTTCTGTCAGTCAAATCACTGCAAAGTACTTAAAATTAGATTTTTTTTTGCGTCAGATTCAGGCCACATCACGAGGTCGTCCAAATCCAATTGGTATCTGATCTTTTCAAGTGTGACTTCAGTCTAAACGTCTATGTGACCCCTGTTGTTGTGTGTACAGAGGGAATGAGACGGCACAGACAACAGGGGCGTAGTATTAGCTCTATGTTTAATTATATACATATACTACATACCGTATTTTCCGCACTATAAGGCGCCCCTAAAAATCTCCAATTTTCTCAAAAGCTGACAGTGCGCCTTATAATCCGGTGCGCCTTATATATGGACCAATATTGAGCCACAACAGGTCTCGCAACTACGGGATGCATAACGTAACCCCAGCCTCTACTATGCGCCTTATAATGTGGTGCGCCTTATATATGAACAAAGTATTAAAATAGGTCCTTCATTGAAAGTGCGCCTTATAATCTGGTGCGCCTTATAGTGCGGAAAATACGGTATATAAATAAAAAACAATAATATGAATCAACTAGAGAATGGCGTGTGACTAAATCCAAAAGGGTATGCTGTGTGACTATGTGCGGGAATTAACTGCTGATTGTTACCGTGAGTGTTGAGCGAGAGAGGCTGAAGTCCAATGGGGGAAAAGCAGGTTTGAAGGTCCGTGAGACAAGCAGGTAGTTGGGCGATAGCGAGGCGTCAGAGGTCCGTGTACAGGTGGGAGGTCGAGATCCAAGAGGCAGTCAGGGAAACAGAGGGAACGTGGGAAGACGAGACACACATCTCGTAACGTGGAAACGGAGGTACGCTGCAGGAAAGGGTGACAAGGAGGACATGAGACAACTGAGCACGACGGGTGAGAAAACACAAAGAGAAAAACTTGTATAGAGCTTGCTAGGTTTGGCTTACTGTACAGGACAGGTCGCTACGTTCTGGCACGGGATAGCAGGTTGTGCAGGCTTATGAAGGCAGGTCTTCTCATTAGCGACAGATGCGTTGATTGCGGAAGATTGATTGCAGCCACCGACTGCAGCAGGAGATGAGCACCCGTGGGCGTGTCCCTTGGCGCGCTCCTCGGAGCACAATGAGGAATACGCAGCGGCATGCGCTTGCGCCGTGACACGTATCTGACTTTTTCGTCATCTTTGGGCAAGCTATGTCATTCGAGTGCGCGGGAAAAGATGCAGCCCACTTCATCACAACATCCAGTTTCAGTGAGCAAAGTCGACTTTCAACAGCCACATTTTTGGTACATCACTTGTCAATAGTGCACCAATAATAGGCTAAATGTTATATATGAATATATATTTTGATTCCGAAGAAATAGCGATTGTTGAAGGACCGAAACTGACACTGTGGCGTATTTGCTTATATGTGAGTTGAGAAATACAGCTGATGTCTGTGTCTCCTCTATTTTACAGCCATAACAAGATTAGAACCCTCTTAAATATATTACACTTTATGCATTCATTCATACATTATATTACTTTAAATCTTTTTCACGTAAAAAAAAAAAAAAACTCACTCCTTTCAAGATGTGACGACCGTAGCTATTTATTTTATTTTGTAGTAGTAGCAACTCCCTTGTTTATTTATGGAATCTGGTCAATTTCCTTTGTTTTCACTTCATGGAACTGCGCATGCAAGTGACGTCGAGGCCTTATTGGGAGTCTGATAAAGATCACATTTTACTTGCAGTGTGAACAGTCAGCTGGAAAAAATCAGATTTCGAAAAAATCCGATTTGGGCCACTTTGGCCTGCAGTGTAAACGTAGTCTGTGTGCCCGTATTTCAAATTTCGGGCATTCCATGCGGTCTGGACAATTACACTCAGACGATTAATCGATCAAACTATTGATCTGTGCAACTCTAATGTGAATTGGTCATCATAAAAACATCTTTCAATCTTAATCCAATGAGGTTCATTACATCTTGAAAAATGTATGCAATTTGTTATTCTTATAGCTAGATCTGTGTGTATACTTCTTTCTGTAGCTGACGGTTTTGGCTACAGCTGTTGCCTTCCTCAGAGGTTGTCATGTGATGCCGAAACCATCAGGTACGGAAGGAAGTAAACACACAGGTCTGGCTATCAGAATAACAAATTGCATCTTTCAATCTTTTTTTTATTTTTTTTATACATTAAATTGAAGCTTACGGTGTTGAAACGTGTATCCCTCTCATTCTACAACTCATTGTAACAAAGGAGAAATAAACTATCAAAGACACGGACACATTGTGACAACTAACACCTTCACATCAGGATAGTTGTCGGTTGTCACAATGTTACTTCAATGGGAACAAACCTTTCAAGAAGGCAGAACTATAGATGAAAACGTTTAATAAAAATACATAACTGAAGGGATCTTTACACAACACAAAATAAGCAAGAAACATAAACAATAAACACATCTGTAAGCAATCCAACTGTATATGTGATATGATATGTAGGAGATGTGACAATAAACCCCAAAGAGAATCTGGCAACCAACCCTAACAGGAATGTTTTGCTAGTATGTACACAGTTAACTGTTTAACAAATAGTTAGCTAGCTAATAACAATAAACTGTAAGCTTCCCTTCACACGTTTTAAAACCTAGAAGACAAATACTAAAAAACTTTCATACCAAAGACTAAACAAAATGGGACCCATTACCTCCCTGCTTGGCACTCAGTATCAAGGGTTGGAATTGGGGGTTAAATCACCAAAATGACTCCCGGGCACGGCCACCGCTGCTGCTCACTGCTCCCCTCACCTCCCAGGGGGTGAACATGGGGATGGGTCAAATGCAGAGGACACATTTCACCACACCTAGTGTGTGTGTGACAATCATTGGTATACTGAAACATTTTTAACTTTTTTTAATATTTACATATTATGTCCTCTCTCACCAGCTGTCTTATTCTAGAGATGACTATGTAGGTGAGCTCTGATCCCAATTCTGTAAAATTTTCACACCACAATTTGTGAGACAGCGCCCTCTCTTGGCAAAATATGAGTGTTGACACTAAAGCCTGTTCTCCCTATCTATAAAGATCACTGTGCACTGACCCTTTCAAATGCTGAAATGAACAGTAAGCTTGTTTTGAATGTATTTTCCCCCCTGTTTAAAAATTCCTAGCCAGTATAAGCAAAATGTCTGAAGATGAGTAAAATACTTTTTTTTTTCTTTAAAATCCTGTCAGGCACTGCCGCACATACTATAAATATACAGTCAAAGGAATAGCTTTTGTAATGTGGTCACTGAGTGCTTGTAAAATTTGAGTTACAGCTTTTGGTGTTGTGCTTCTGCCACCTAGCGGTCAAACATAACATTGTCTTGGTTTCATGACTTTGGGAACTATAATGAGTTGATTTCTTGCTATGTCAACCATTGCATTTTCTATTTTTTAATAAATTAGTTTATTTAGCGCTTATTTAAAAAATAACATGTATTTACAATTTCTAACAAAATACAATTAAAGTGGAACAAGTTGACATATAAACATTAAAGGGGACCTATGATGTATTTCCTCCTTTCCGAAATGTTGTATAATCATGTTAAACAATATCAAAACGTCAAATCATTAAGTTGATGCATTTGGTCATGAGCTTGCGCGTAGTTTTGGATGCCACCAAATGCTGTTTTTGAAGTGGGTTTTTTTCTGTTTTTTGTTTTTTTTAAATCTGACAAAGATGTTCTGCAGTGCAAATCCAGGGTTAGACAACCCATGCGCAGTCCACACTGAACCAGCACCGTCAACCTGACAACACTGGAGGACAAACCCTCCTGATTGCCAACTAAGGACAGGTGAGCACCCTGATTGGCAATCAGGGACAGGTGAAGGCGCCAGTGCTCAGAAGCAGTGGTCAAATCACTGCAAAACAATCAATACTAAAGCCAACCACTCCTCTCCTCTTCAACAAAATACTCATCATTTTAGAGGGGGCATTTAGTGTTGCAGAAGTCCCCAGACTTGAAGAGCTTGAGGATGTTTACCAGAGGAAACATGGTAACCGAGCCCACCAGCGATCCCATTTGTGCTGCAGCTCCGCACCAAACCAGGGCGCTGTGGCTGTGGTCACGCAGGATGATGCCCACCATCACCTTGATGTAAGACAGAGTACCAGTGAAGAAAAGCCACGAGAGCACCTAATGAGGGTAAAAAAGGACAATTTTGGACACATGCATTACTTAAATCAGTACGTCTAATTATGAGGTTATGTCACATTTATTTATATATATATATATATATATATATATATGTCTTAATAAGGTTATCCAAAAAATAGTGCTCGATACCGTAGTAGAGCGCAATATATGTATGTGTGGGGAAAAAAAATCACAAGACTATTTCATCTCTACAGGCCTGTTTCATGAGGGGGGTACCCTCAATCGTCAGGAGATTTTAATGGGAGCATTCGCATACCATGGTTTATATAGGGCACAGAGTGGGTGGGTACAGGCTGGCCTAGGGGCGTGGTGATTGGTTCATGTGTTACCTAGGAGGTGTTTCCGTCTATGGCGGCATGTTGTTACAATTTCGCTGCGCTTGTTGAGGGATGACAGGTCTGGACGGTAGATAATAAACAGTTTCTCTTTCAAGCATAGGTTGCATCTTTTATTACCACTATTGTAAGGTGTGCTGGATGCAAGAATTTGCCATGTTATTGAATATTCAACATTATTGTCTTTGAGGTCCCAAATGTGTTTGCTGAGTTCTGTGGTATTTCGCAGATTTTTGTTCCTGAAAGAAGCCTTGTGGTTGTTCCATCTGGTTTTGAATTCACCCTCGGTTAATCCTACATATGTGTCGGATGTGTTAATGTCCTTGCGTATTACCTTAGATTGGTAGACAACTGATGTTTGTAAGCATCCCCCGTTGAGGGGGCAATCAGGTTTCTTTCGACAGTTACATGCTTTGTTGGTTTTGGAGTCGTTCTGACTGGGGGTCGACGGCTCATTTGCAATTGTTTTGTTGTGGTTTGAGATGATTTGTCGTATATTGTTCATGCAGCTGTAGCTCAATTTGATGTTGTTCTTGTTGAATACTTTTCTTAGGTTGTTGTCTTTGGGAAAGTGTTTGTCAATCAGGTTGAGGAATTTGTGTCCAATGTTCGTTGAGACGTTTTTGCTGTATGGGGGGTTGTACCAGATGATGCCGTTTCGTTTTCTGTTCTTTTTTGGCTGGTTTCCTGGCGTGGGTTCATAGGTGAGGGTGAAATTGTATCCGCTTTCATCAAGGGCTTTTTGGTACGGGGGGGTTGCTTGGTCAAATTCAGCTTTGCTAGATGACAGCATCGATAGCCTTTTATTGATTCCGGTAGGTATTCTTTTCGTGGTGGTGGGTGGATGGTTGCTGTCATGGTGCACGTATTGGAGTGTTGTGTTGGGTTTCGTGAATGGTTGGTAGCTGTTATTTCTCAGGTTGAAAGTGACGTCAAGAAAGTTGACGGTTTGCTTGTTGGCTTCAATCGTGATCCGTAGGCTGTTCTCTTTGAAAATTTGGCATATGCGCTTCTTGGTATTCTCGCTGCTCCTTGGCGAGGCGCGACACACTGCCAGTCCGTCATCACGGTAAATACCAAGGTTCAGATTGAGGCTAGCGAGCTGGGAGAGGAGGAAACTCCCAACGAGTTCACACGTTTCTGCTCCGTCAAAACTTCCCATAGTGACGTCAAATGTTGCATTGTTCTGTTAAATCTCCTGACGATTGAGGGTACCCCCCTCATGAAACAGGCCTGTAGAGATGAAATAGTCTTGTGATTTTTTTTCCCTACACATACATATATTGCGCTCTACTACGGTATCGAGCACTATTTTTTGGATAACCTTATTAAGACATATACTCCGCTCCAAATTGACATTTGTTGAGCACTGTACGACGATCAGAAATGGAAAAATTCAACATCGACTACTCCACGAAGAACATTCCCATACCCGCGCAGAATGACTACAAGCTAAGGCTCATAGAAAAGACGGAACACTTCCTAAGAAGGATGCGGTGGAAAGCACATTTTTTCCTCCACCCTGAAACAAAAGGAATGCAAAAGGAAACTTACGGATTCAAATCTACCAAGAACCCACCCACAGTTGAGGAACTAAAGGATTTTGAGAACGACATGCTCAAAATGATACAATCAGTCAAATTCAAGCCAATCCGCAACCCACTCCTCACCAAGCTGAAAAATGACAAGGAGCGCATCAAGAAAGTAAACAACCTCATCATAGCTGCCGATAAAACCACAAACTTCTACAGAATGGACATACCAGAACACCACACCTTACTGGACAGAAGCATCACCAAATCATACAAAAAAGCGCAACCCAATACCTTACAGAACATCCACCTGGAAAATAAAAGGATCGCGGCTGAACTGGACATTGAGGACAGGGTGGACGCCACAGCCAACAAGGAAGCCTTCATCACATTGAAGGATCACAAACCCAACTTCGCAAATAACCCAACATGCCGACTAATAAACCCAACTAAATCTGAAATAGGAAAAATCAGCAAAATAATCCTGGACAGAGTCAACACAAAAATCAAGGACAAAACACCACTCAACCAATGGAGAAATACAGCAGCAGTAATCAAATGGTTCAACAACATCCAAGACAAACAACAGCACAACTTTATCTCCTTTGATATCGAGGAATTTTACCCTTCCATCACGCAAGACCTACTGACTCAAGCACTAGACTTCGCCTCAGACTACGACTCAATCACAGGCAACGAAAGAAACATCATCATCCACGCAAAAAACTCCATTCTCATCCACAACAGTACACCATGGCAAAAAAAGAACAATGCAACATTTGACGTCACTATGGGAAGTTTTGACGGAGCAGAAACGTGTGAACTCGTTGGGAGTTTCCTCCTCTCCCAGCTCGCTAGCCTCAATCTGAACCTTGGTATTTACCGTGATGACGGACTGGCAGTGTGTCGCGCCTCGCCAAGGAGCAGCGAGAATACCAAGAAGCGCATATGCCAAATTTTCAAAGAGAACGGCCTACGGATCACGATTGAAGCCAACAAGCAAACCGTCAACTTTCTTGACGTCACTTTCAACCTGAGAAATAACAGCTACCAACCATTCACGAAACCCAACACAACACTCCAATACGTGCACCATGACAGCAACCATCCACCCACCACCACGAAAAGAATACCTACCGGAATCAATAAAAGGCTATCGATGCTGTCATCTAGCAAAGCTGAATTTGACCAAGCAACCCCCCCGTACCAAAAAGCCCTTGATGAAAGCGGATACAATTTCACCCTCACCTATGAACCCACGCCAGGAAACCAGCCAAAAAAGAACAGAAAACGAAACGGCATCATCTGGTACAACCCCCCATACAGCAAAAACGTCTCAACGAATATTGGACACAAATTCCTCAACCTGATTGACAAACACTTTCCCAAAGACAACAACCTAAGAAAAGTATTCAACAAGAACAACATCAAATTGAGCTACAGCTGCATGAACAATATACGACAAATCATCTCAAACCACAACAAAACAATTGCAAATGAGCCGTCGACCCCCAGTCAGAACGACTCCAAAACCAACAAAGCATGTAACTGTCGAAAGAAACCTGATTGCCCCCTCAATGGGGGATGCTTACAAACATCAGTTGTCTACCAATCTAAGGTAATACGCAAGGACATTAACACATCCGACACATATGTAGGATTAACCGAGGGTGAATTCAAAACCAGATGGAACAACCACAAGGCTTCTTTCAGGAACAAAAACCTGCGAAATACCACAGAACTCAGCAAACACATTTGGGACCTCAAAGACAATAATGTTGAATATTCAATAACATGGCAAATTCTTGCATCCAGCACACCTTACAATAGTGGTAATAAAAGATGCAACCTATGCTTGAAAGAGAAACTGTTTATTATCTACCGTCCAGACCTGTCATCCCTCAACAAGCGCAGCGAAATTGTAACAACATGCCGCCATAGACGGAAACACCTCCTAGGTAACACATGAACCAATCACCACGCCCCTAGGCCAGCCTGTACCCACCCACTCTGTGCCCTATATAAACCATGGTATGCGAATGCTCCCATTAAAATCTCCTGACGATTGAGGGTACCCCCCTCATGAAACAGGCCTGTAGAGATGAAATAGTCTTGTGATTTTTTTTCCCCACACATACATATATATATATATATATATATATATATATATATATATATATATATATATATATATATATATATATATATATAATTTATGTATGTCTATAGGAACATAAACAATCAATACATCACAGTTTTTGGTGTAAGTAACTGAGTTAGTAACTGAGTTACTTTTGAAATAAAGTAACTAGTAACTGTAACTAGTTACTGGTTTTCAGTAAATAACCCAACGCTGTTCATCACTCACAGAATATGGGTAATTACAACTTGATTACTGACAAGCTGAAGTGGCAAAATTGAGTTTGGACAAACATGACACAACTCTGAACAGTAACTTTTGCTAGTGGTAACATTACATGACTGGTGTCCTGGCTGGTCCACCAACATTAAAATATCTGGGGTCACCATGGCAAGAGGGAATTTTCATTATTACGAGCCAATGCACAGGGTTGCCTTTTTACTTGTGGCCAAAAACAACAACAGTCATCACTTATCATAACTACTGAGTTGACACTATCCTGTTAAGAAGTTGAACTTTGATATTTTCTATATTAAGCCACCAGTAAACAGTCACACAACATGTTTGTGTGTTGCTCACAATGAGTACTTGTCCCGCCACAGACCCCTGAAGTAGAGGACATGGGCTCATAGCAGCCATGGCCACGTTATAGCTACCAAAGCCTGTTCCAATCACCGTCAGCACACCCAGAAACATATGAGACCTGAAAACAGATGGAAGCTGAAATTAGGCTCATATTTTAAGTGGCATTTTTACAATGAACAGTAAGACAGTTGTAAAATAACAAAATTCAAGAATATGTCATCAAATTTACAGTAGTTAAGATATCTTGTATTTGGATACTTTATGGGATTTTGCCTCCATACAGTATATACTGTATGTACCGTAATACTTTTAAAGGCACCAACCAACACTAACGGGGGACGTCACGTTCGGTTGCAGACTCAGCCGGCTCAAATACTTGGCGGACAAACAAGCACTCGAGGAAGCACTCAGAGCAGCCTAAGCCAAACTGCCTCTAGGTAATGTTGCAATATCCCATGCCAACAAAGCAGGTATGCATGATAGAAAACACTCATACATACAGTAAGGTTTAAATTTTCAAAATGCGTTAGCTCAATGCTAATGTATATTGGATTTGCCGTAGACATGCTACTGATTAGATTTAGCAATTTTACATTACAGTTTTGAATCAAATACAACTACGATGGACGTCGCAATTAAACAGCTGCTACAAAATAGTCATTCCCCGTTTATCGCTGTTAATTGGTTCCGGATAAATACATGTCCACTAAGTATGAATAATTATTTATAAATAAAATATTTTCATTGCTAGAACCTAAAAACTGTTTACGACCTTCTAAACATGTTTTTTAACATTATGAGAGCCCTATAAACATGAAATAACACCTTTTTGTCACTTTCACATTATTTTAATCCAATTGTCTGATTGGTTTGGTCTCCTCTCGTGGCCAATACTACTGTAGTATTGATATTTTTAGCTCATTTAGAACAGTGGTTCTCACTTTTTTCACAATGTACCACCTCAGAAAAAAACTTGGCTCCCCAAGTACAACCATAATGACCAACATTAAAATACAGTCGCGTAGTAGGGCTAAGTATTCAAAAAAAAGAAGGCGGAAGTTTTATTTAACATGTATATTCAATATTCTTGGCCATTGTAACATTACACACAGTTTGAACAGTAACACTGTGTCTGAATATAGGAAAATAAAACACTTTACTTTAATCAAGTGATTCATTAGCGCAGTGTTTTTAAACCACTAGTGTGCCGTGAGATACAGTCTGGTGTGCCGTGGGAGATGATCTAATTTCACGTATTTGGGTTGAAAATATTTTTTATGCAAACCAGTAATTGTAGTGGTTGTTGAGTGTCGGTGCTGTCTAGAGCTCGGCAGAGTAAACGTGCAATACTCTTCCATACCAGTAGGTGGCAGCCGGTAGCTAATTGCTTTGTAGATGTCGGAAACAGCGGGAGGCAGTGTGCAGGTAAAAAGGTGTCAAATGCTTAAACCAAAAATAAACAAAAGGTGAGTGCCCCTAAGAAAAGGCTTTGAAGAACGAAAGTAAAATTGAACTGGCTACAAAGTAAACAAAAACAGAATGCTGGACGACAGCAAAGACTTACTGTGGAGCAAAGACGGCGTCCACAACGTACATCCGCACATGACATGACAGTCAACAATGTCCCCACAAAGAAGGATAAAAACAACTGAAATATTCTCGATTGCTAAAACAAAGTAGATGCGGGAAATATCGCTCAAAGGAAGACATTAAACTGCTACAGGAAAATACCAAAAAAAGAGAAAAAGCCACCGAAATAGGAGCGCAAGACAAGAACTAAAACACTAGTGAAGTGAAGTGAAGTGAATTATATTTATATAGCGCTTTTCTCAAGTGACTCAAAGCGCTTTACATTGTGAAACCCAATATCTAAGTTACATTTTTTTTTTTTTTTTTTTTTTTTTTTTTTTTTTTTTTAAACCAGTGTGGGTGGCACTGGGAGCAGGTGGGTAAAGTGTCTTGCCCAAGGACACAACGGCAGTGACTAGGATGGCGGAAGCGGGGCTCGAACCTGCAACCCTGAAGTTGCTGGCACGGCCGCTCTACCAACTGAGCTATACCGCCCCCTACACACACGAAAACAGCAAAAAATGGCATAATGTGACAGTACACCTACATTGGGACAAGAGCTATTTTGATACATAGTTGGTTATGGTTTAAAGTCATATCCAACAATTGCGACAACGACTTTTTACTGTCAACTGAGTTTAGTTTTTTAATGATGTCTGCTGGTGGTGTGCCTCCGGATATTTTCAACGCAAAAAATGTGCCTTGGCTCAAAAAAGGTTGAAAAACACTGCATTAGCGTACAACTACACAGAGCCCACGTACCACGCAACAAAATACTAGATTCAGCTTAATGGCAAAGACTACCCTGACTACGCAACACAACATATAGCCTATGCACTACTGCCATCTAGCGTCTAGGAATTACAACTGCGTGCAACGTGTACTATATAATACTTGCAAATGAGACTCAGAAGTGTAGGAAATCAACAACAAGACAGCAGTTATCATTATCAGCTCAGTGGTATATGTTAAATAAAAACATATGATTATAATATTAAACAAATTAATATTCATTAACACATGAACCGGAGAAGTACCAAAAATTGTTACCATTGAGTATCGGTAGCTCACATTCCCACCTATGGACGGTTTAGAGTCCTCATTTAACCTAACATGCATTTGTGTGGGAAATTTGAGCAAACGTTTGCACCCTTACATGTAAAAAACCAATAATAATACAAAACCCAAAACCAGTGAAGTTGGCATGTTGTGTAAATCGTAAATAAAAACAGAATACAATGATTTGCGAATCCTTTTCAACCTATAGTCAATTGAATAGACTGCAAAGACAAGATATTTAATGTTCGAAATGAGAAACAATTTATTTTTTTTTGCCAATAATCATTAACTTAGAAGTTAATGGCAGCAACACATTGCAAACAGTTGGCACAGGGGCATTTTTACCACTGTGTTACATGGCCTTTCCTTTTAACAACACTCAGTAAACGTTTGGGAACTAAGAAGATACATTTTTGAAGCTTTTCAGGTGGAATCATTTCCTATTCTTGCTTGATGTACAGCTTAAGTTGTTCAACTGTTCGGGGTCTCCGTAGTGGTATTTTAGGCTTCATAATGCGCCACACATTTTCAATGGGAGACAGGTCTGGACTACAGGCAGGCCAGTCTAGTACCCGCACTCTTTTACTACGAAGCTACGCTGTTGTAACACGTGCAGAATGTGGCTTGGCATTGTCTCGCTGAAATAAGCAGGGACGTCCATGAAAAAGACCTTGCTTGGATGCCAACATATGTTGCTCAAAAACCTGTATGTACCTTTCAGCATTAATGGTGCCTTCACAGATGTGTAAATTACCCATGCCTTGGACACTAATACACCCCCATACCATCACAGATGCTGGCTTTTGAACTTTGCGCCTATAACGGTCCGAATGGTTTGGTCCGGAGGACACGACGTCCACAGTTTTCAAAAACAATTTGAAATGTGCACTCGTCAGACCACAGAACACTTTTCCACTTTGCATCAGTCCATCTTAGATGAGCTTGGGCCCAGTGAAGCCCGCAGCGTTTCTGGGTGTTGTTGATAAATGGCTTTCGCTTTGCATAGTAGAGTTTTAACTTGCACTTACAGATGAAGCGACCAACTGTAGTTACTGACAGTGGTTTTCTGAAGTGTTCCTGAGCCCATGTGGTGATATCCTATACACACTGATGTCGCTTTTTGATGCAGTACCGCCTGAGGGATCGAAGGTCACGGGCATTCAATGTTGGTTTTCGGCCTTGCCATTTACGTGCAGTGATTTCTCCAGATTCTCTGAACCTTTTGATGATATTACGGACCGTAGATGGTGAAATCCCTAAATTCCTTGCAATCGCTCGTTGAGAAATGTTGTTCTTAAACTGCTTGACAATTTGCTCATGCATTTGTTCACAAAGTGGTGACCCTCGCCCCATCCGTGTTTGTGAATGACTGAGCATATCATGGAAGCTGCTTTTATACCCAATCATGGCAGCCACCTGTTCTCAATTAGCCTG
The DNA here is from genome assembly GCF_033978685.3 of Nerophis lumbriciformis. NCBI lineage: Eukaryota > Metazoa > Chordata > Actinopteri > Syngnathiformes > Syngnathidae > Nerophis > Nerophis lumbriciformis. The sequence continues at coordinate 45,347,393 of NC_084548.2, read as the reverse complement.
TTCACCTGTGGGATGTTCCAAATAAGTGTTTGATGAACATTCCTCAACTTTCGCAGTCTTCTTTGCCACTTGTGCCTGCTTTTTTGAAAAATGTTGCAGGCATCAAATTCCAAATGAGCTAATATTTGCAAAAAATAACAACTTATCGGCCGATAAATGCTTTAGAATGTAATATCGGAAATTATCGGAATAGGTTTTTTTTTATTATCGGTATCGTTTTTTTTTGTTTTTGTTTTTTTTAAATTAAATCAACATAAAAAACACAAGATACACTTACAAGTAATTAGTTCACCAACCCAAAAAACCTCCCTCCACCATTTACTACACTCATTCACACAAAAGGGTTATTTCTTTCTGTTATTAATATTCTGGTGCCTACATTATATATCAATATACATCAATACAGTCTGCAAGGGATACAGTCCGTAAGCACACATGATTGTGCGTGCTGCTGGTCCACTAATAGTACTAACCTTTAACAGTTCATTTTACTCATTTTCATTTATTAATAGTTTCTATGTAACTGTTTTTATATTGTTTTTATATTAAGAAAATGTTTTTAATTTATTTATCTTATTTTATTTATTAGATTTTTTTAAAAAGGACCTTATCTTCACCATACCTGGTTGTCCAAATTAGGCATAATAATGTGTTAACTCCACGACTGTATATATTGGTATCGGTTGATATCGGTATCGGTAATTAAGGGTTTGGTCAATATCGGAATATCGGATATCGGCAAAAAGCCATTATCGGACATCCCTAGTTTGGGGGTTTTGTAGTACCTGTTCTGGAAGAACATGGCAATGGTGCAAGCCACAGGGTTAGCCACTGAAGCCAGAGCAGCAGAAAGGTGATAGGCCAGGTTCCCGTATGGCATGCAGGAGTACGTCTGTACGGAGGGCAGCACGCCGTTGGTAGCACCATTAACCCACACCACCAGGAAGTAGATCAAGGTCAGCTGGTATACAGAGTGATTGAGGCCTGCCAGGGGAGGAACTATCTGGCTCTCTTCCTTGTTCTGGCATCTTAGGTCATCTCCATCAGTGTCCGCAGCAGGATTGTCCAGGCCTGAGCAGACTGGCGCCACTGAGTCTGCCACTAGGTGTTCACTCAATGGCAAACGAAGCCTGTTCAGCGCCACAAACGCAGACAGACTTATGCACATCATGGCTGTCAGGAAGGAAAAAAACACCTCTATGGAAAAGTTGGGTGGGAGATACTGGGTTTGGAGGAACCACCCATTTCCACCTGTGTGGTTTCCTGAAGCCTGAGACGAGTTAACACACTTGGCCATACCCACGCCTTGGGCAAGAGCAGCAACGCCAGGGAGGAAGCCACTTAGCCCCTCTCCGATGAAGTATGTGGTGATATACTTTGCCGGGAGCCGAGTCATGAAGGGCAGAAAAGTGACGGACGAGGTGCAGTCCACCAGCGAGAGGAAGAAGGTGATGATGAAGAAGGCCGTGCTGTGTGAGGCGCCAGCCACGATGGTGGTTTCATCCCAGAAGAAGGCCAGCAAAACGCAGGACAAGACGCCGACGGAGAGGATGGCGTAGATGACGGCTCGCTCGTTTATGCGGCCCGGGCTCAGTTTGTGCGTGAGCGTGATGAGCAAGGGTCCCACGTTGGCCAGCTGGATGATGACGGTCAGGTAGGAGGGCAGGTCCCAGCCTTCAGGGAGAGTGTTGACGATGAGTGGAAGCTCCACCCACAGGCCGTTCACTGCCACCCAGGAGCCCAGGCCAAAGGCACAGGCGAGCATGTGCACCAGCAGCGACATCCTGCAGCAGCTGGACAAGCAGGATGATGCAGTCTGCTGCCAAAATTACACCTACAGGATGAAAGGTGAAGCAATTTGGTAGCAATTTCTTTTTTGTGTTTTTAAAACAGACTGATTAAAATAAATGAATGTGCTTTCCCTTGTTCAAGGGTGTACCCTGTTTCATCTGAACACAGAACTTTCCTCCAGAAGGTCTTATCTTTGTCCATGTGATGTCAGATGAAACCAAATTGAGCTGTTTGGCCACAATACCCAGCAATATGTTTGGAGGAGAAAAGGTGAGGTCTTTAATCCCAGGAACACTATAACTACCGTCAAGCATAATGGTGGTAGTATTATGCTCTGGGCCTGTTTTGCTGCCAATGAAACTAGTGCTTTACAGAGAGTAAATGGGACAATGAAAAAGGAGGATTACCTCCAAATTCTTCAAGACAACCGAAGATCATCAGCCCGGAGGTTGGGTCTTGGGCGCAATTGGGTGTTCCAACAGGACAATGACCCCAAACACACGTCAAAAGTGGTAAAGGAATGGCTAAATCAGGCTAGAATTAAGGTTTTAGAATGGCTTTCCGAAAGTCCTGACTTTAACGTGTGGACAATGCTGAAGAAACAAGTCCGTGTAAGAAAACCAACAAATTTAGCTGAACTACACCAATTTTGTCAAGAGGAGTGGTCAAAAACTCAACCAGAAGCTTGTGGATGGCTACCAAAAGCGCCTTATTGCAGTGAAACTTGCCAAGGGACATGTAACCAAATATTAACATTGCTGTATGTATACTTTTGACCCAGTAGATTCGGTCACACTTTCAGTAGACCCATAATAAATTCATAAAATAACCAAACGTTATGAATAAGTATGTGCTCCAATCACTCTATCACGAAAAAATAAGTGTTGTAGAAATTATTGGAAACTCAAGACAGCCATGACATTATGTTCTTTACAAGTGTATGTAAACTTTTGACCACGACTGTATATATATATATATATATATATATATATATATATATATGTATGTATGTATGTATGTATTAGAGATGCGCGGTTTGCGGGCACAACCGCGGAATTCGCGGATTATCCGCGGATCGGGCGGATGAAATTTAAAAAAATTAGATTTTATCCGCGGGTCGGGTCGGGTGGTTGAAATTAAAAAAAATTAGATTTTAAATAGATTCAGGCGGGTGGCAGTTAAACCAATTCGGAAATATATATACATAGTTAAATGTTGTTACCCACATACGAAAAACGAGCAGGCACCTGCAGCATATGCCACAACAGAAGAAAAAAAAAAAAAAGAGATGGACACTTTTACGGAGCGGAGAAGGGACGCCTCGCCGGGGTCCGGGACCGTGGCCCCTTCCCCCGAGAGGGCCCCACCGGGAGCCGTAGCTGAGGCGATCCGCGAGAAGGGCCCGACGCACGTCCAGGGTCACCACCGCGCCCACCGCACCGACACCCCGCCTCGTCCGCCTTCGCCGCGGCCGGCGTCACGCGCAGCAGGTAAGCAGCTTACCTGCCCGCCACCCCCGTGGCCGGGGGCTCGTAACAGGGGTCACTCCGCGCGCTCCGCCCGCGCAGCTTACTTGCCCGCCACCCCTGTTGCCGGGGGCGCGTAACAGGGGTCACTCCGCGCGCAGTGCGCTCACGAAAGGGGTGGGGCTCACCCTGGTTGATATAGACAGCAGCTAGGACGGTGGCCATGGAAGTTGGAACCCGCTAAGGAGTGTGTAACAACCCACCTGCCGAATCAACTAGCCCTGAAAATGGATGGCGCTGGAGCGTCGGGCCCATACCCGGCCGTCGCCGGCAGCGAGACGCGCTTGGAGGTGCGCTCAGCGCGGCTCCCATATGATTGCGCACTGGTGTGCGTCTGGGTCGTGACAGCGTGGCACGCGAATGTCTGTGCTGCATTGGATCAGTCTCCTTTCTTTAACAGGCAAAAGCTTTATAACCTCACTAATGCCTTGCATCGTCTATATTAGATATATAACAACGGGCGGGTGCGGGCGGATGCGGTTCTGATCAAATGTTGGATCGGGTGGATTGCGGATGGTTGACGACTTTCTGATGCGGTTGCGGATGAAATAATTGCCTATCCGCGCATCTCTAGTATGTATGTATGTGTGTGTGTGCGTATACAGTATATACTATATATATATATATACATATATATATATATATATATATATATATATATATATATATATATACTAAAAATACATTTAAAACATGTAAACTAAAAAGAATAAAATTTAAATAAACGAACTGATGTTGAACATGGCTTTTCATAGATTAGGTTAGACTTAGTTAAATTTGGCATGTGACCCGCAAGCCAAACTTCGGCCACCCTTCTGCTAGCTAACGGTACTTACCGATGCACCAATAAGTCCAACTTTAATTTATAGAGCCCTCCAGGTGTAAAGACACGATGTGCCTCCAATCTTTTCTTCTGTAAATCTGTGTCAAGTGAAGTGAAGTTGCAGCGAGGAAGCGAGCATTAACGTCTTGGTTTAAATCTTTCAAAAAACATTTTTCTTAACAGTGTATAAATCCACTCCATCCCATTTTAAATATTTTTTTCATGATCGCATATATAGTTGCCTTTAAACCTTTCAAAATACAGCCAAATCTGCACTGATGCAGGTAAATAAACAGTCGCCTAATGGGACTTTAGACCATCACCTGAAACCCGGATATGCCTCTTGGTTACGTGATTACAACCCAACTATAGAAGAACAAAACTGGCAATAACATAAGATCATGTTAAGAATGATGAATACAAGTTAATAGAGTAGAGATGATGGCAATCATTAAAAATGCTAATAACACAATCAGTATTTTATTAGAATTTTATTATCATTATTATTATTAATGATGGCTTAAAATGCTTTACCTATAACTATACTACCATTAGTATGCCCTACTTTAAACACTTATGATAATAATTATTTTTAATGCAGCTAGTACCCTTAGGGTACCATTAAAATGGTACAAATGTGTACTGTAGATCAGTGGTCCCCAACCTTTTTGTAACTGCGAACCGGTCAACGCTTGAAAATTTGTCCCACGGACCGGGGGTCGGGGGGGGGGGGGGTGTTGGTAAAAAAAATACAATCATGTGTGCTTACGGACTGTATCCCTGCAGACTGTATTGATCTATATTGATGTATAATGTAGGAACCAGAAATATTAATAACAGAAAAAAACAACCCTTTTGTGCGAATGAGGTTTTTCAGGTTGGTGCACTAATTGTAAGTGTATCTTGTGTTTTTTATGTTGATTTAATAAAAAATAAAAAATAAATATATATATTTATTTATTTTTATTTTTTTTATTTCTTGTGCGGCCCGGTACCAATCGATCCACAAACCGGTACCGGGCCGCGGCCCGGTGGTTGGGGACCCCTGCTGTAGATCATCCTCTTGAAGACCAATAGTATCCTTTCAAGAGAACATTCTTAAAAAGGTATCTATAGGTACAGAAATGTTCTAGTCTCATACCTCCGTTTTTGCCAGTGGAATTGTTCACTTGACTGTGTACTGAACACAAAATGTACAAATAAAAAACAAAACACGTTGACTGCGGAATCTGGTGAAGAACACTCAATTACTAATAATGGGTGTAGCTAAGGAAAGGTGTATGCACATGACATCATATTGTACAACTTGCTTCTTATTATTTGCAGCGTTCCATTACACACACAAGTAAAATGTCACTTGAACTACACACACACACACACACACACACACACACACACACACACACACACACACACACACAATTCATGCTTGTACATTCCACATCTTTCAAACATGGCATAAACGTTGCACAATGCAAATGATTTGCTACTTACCCAGATTTAAAATTGTTATTTCCAGAAATTTCCCCAGTTTTAAGAGCTATTTAGTTAGTTTTAGTCATTGGCTTTACATCATAATCTTAATTTTAGCATGAATACATATATTTTCTTGATTCTAATTTAAAAATGTTGACATTGAGAAAATAACTACGGTATTCAAAAAATATATACTGTACTAAAAAAACAAACAATAAAAGTTATTTTTGCTTGTAATGAGCAAAAGAATCTGCCAATGGAACAAATCAAAATTGTCTTTGTCTGATTTCTTAAAATAAGACATATTTAAGCTTTAAAAACCTAAAAGTGATCTTGAAATTAGCAATTAAAACATATTATTAGCTATACTAGTGTTGTCAAGTTTTGTAGTAGTATTTGTTTTCCCTCAGAATATATATTGCCTAATAACATGTTATTGTGTCTCACAGAAAATGACTTGTTTGAAGTTTGTTGAGATATTTTGACTAGAAATTAGAAACATAGAAATGTCTTGTTTAAAGATTCTGCAACATCCCGAGGGTGCTTGATTTAAGAATTGGAAGTTGAATAATGCTTGTTTTCAGAATAAAATACTTATTTGTATCTCCAAAGTCCTGCTAATTTCTCGATATAAAATTATTAATTTAGGATGTCTTATCAAGTCAAATTAACTCACTGCATGGACAGAAAATTTCACTGATTTTTAGTATTTAGTTTTCCTAAATTCTAGTCTTATCATCTTATATTTTGTCAGCTCTTTCTGCAGTGCACTGGCACCATGTTCCGACACACTCTTAATCCATTCTTGATAGTATTACTGCGGTAACACTTTAGTACGAGGAACATATTCTAAGTAACAAAGACTTCATTTAGAGTTATTTGGACACTAGGGGAACATATAAGGGTTAGGGTTAGGGTTACTAATAAGCAATAATTCTGAGGTTATTGAGGGAAGACTCTTAGTTAATGGCTTACTGGTTATATAATAAGGCCATGCAGAATACGGCATTAATATGTACTTCATAATGACTAATTAAGAGCCAATATGTTACTAATTTGCATGTTAATAAGCAACTAATTAATGGTGAATATGTGTTCCCCATACTAAAGTGTTACCATTAATACTATTGTATACTATTACAACTCAGCTGCACCCTTCAGACAAAAGTGAGGGGAAACCAATGAGAACCTAAACGAAAGATATAAATCGCTATAACTTGCCAAAAAAAAAAGTGGTGTTCAGGTTTCAGACAACTGGTTTTACTTCCTCTATGACTTCCGTTGGTGTCTAAGGACCATGTGAGCCGCATCACTGCTCACACATGATGAGGGACGAAAATCTTGCACGGACACTCACATGTTAGTAACAATAACATGATCATGACACACACAGTATCAAATGATACTGTGTGCCCCTCTACATGTTTACAAACGACACAAGCTGTACTTACGTGTTGTTTCTGTCCCTGCGGGCCTTAAGTCCAGTGGCTGTCATCCCACAAAGAAGTGCATAAAAAAACAAGATCTAATAGTGTGTGGGGTCACATGGTTCCTGGTTGGGTCAGAGTCCACCCAGCAGTAAATACTGCATAATAGAGGACACTGCTTTCTTTCTTTCTTTAGTTTATTTCGAACATGAACACACTTACAGCATAATACATCACACAATTTCATATCATTGCATTTTGCATCATGCCCGAAAAGGAGTAGGAAGAAGCAAAGCTTATTTTATCCTACCCCTTTCATAATTAGGTCAAGTCAGTCATTACGCATGTTTTGGGACAATGGAAAGCAAGTACCATTACACACTTGATCTTACACAGTGCAAATGTTTCACACTACAGGCCATGAGTGAGGCAGCTTGTGACTTTACAGGAAGTAGGAACTTCTTCTTCTTCGCTGTCTCTCATGACAAGTGCAATCTTAAGAGGGGTTTATTAATGGTTGCACAGGTCGTAGGGACATAAACATTATTATAGGAGGCATGTTATCAAGAGAATTGATAACAGATTCACTAATCTGAAGAGGGGAAAACAAGTGCTTCATATAGACAGATATCACTGATCTAATAATACTAACAAAAAAGGCATGAAATAAAAGATGTGTGAATCAAACAATAACAACTTAGAACTAAACTATTTACTATAAAATGCATGTTTCCAACTGTAAAACAAAGAAACAGGTGTAAGCCAAGGTGAACATACAAACCCCGTTTCCATATGAGTTGGGAAATTGTGTTGGATGTAAATATAAACGGAATATAATGATTTGCAAATCCTTTACAACCCATATTCAATTGAATGCACTACAAAGACAACATATTTGATGTTCAAACTCATAAACTTTTTTTTTTTTTGCAAATAATAATTAACTTAGAATTTCATGGCTGCAACACGTGCCAAAGTAGTTGGGAAAGGGCATGTTCACCACTGTGTTACATGGCCTTTCCTTTTAACAACACTCAGTAAACGTTTGGGAACTGAGGAGACACATTTTTTAAGCTTCTCAGGTGGAATTCTTTCCCATTCTTGCTTGATGTACAGCTTAAGTTGTTCAACAGTCCGGGGGTCTCCGTTGTGGTATTTTAGGCTTCATAATGCGCCACACATTTTCAATGGGAGACAGGTCTGGACTACAGGCAGGCCAGTCTAGTACCCGCACTCTTTTACTATGAAGCCACGTTGATGTAACACGTGGCTTGGCATTGTCTTGCTGAAATAAGCAGGGGCGTCCATGGTAACGTTGCTTGGATGGCAACATATGTTGCTCCAAAACCTGTATGTACCTTTCAGCATTAATGGCGCCTTCACAGATTTGTAAGTTACCCATGTCTTGGGCACTAATACACCCCCATACCATCACAGAGGCTGGCTTTTCAACTTTGCGCCTATAACAATCCGGATGGTTCTTTTCCTCTTTGGTCCGGAGGACACGACGTCCACAGTTTCCAAAAAAAATTTGAAATGTGGACTCGTCAGACCACATCTTAGATGAGCTCAGGCCCAGCGAAGCCAACGGCGTAACTGGGTGTTGTTGATAAATGTTTTTCGCCTTGCATAGGAGAGTTTTAACTTGCACTTACAGATATAGCGACCAACTGTAGTTACTGACAGTGGGTTTCTGAAGTGTTCCTGAGCCCATGTGGTGATATCCTTTACACACCGATGTCGCTTGTTAATGCAGTACAGCCTGAGGGATCGAAGGTCACGGGCTTAGCTGCTTACGTGCAGTGATTTCCCCAGATTCTCTGAACCCTTTGATGATATTACGGACCGTAGATGGTGAAATCCCTAAATTCCTTGCAATAGCTGGTTGAGAAAGGTTTTTCTTAAACTGTTCAACAATTTGCTCACGCATTTGTTGACAAAGTGGTGACCCCCGCCCCATCCTTGTTTGTGAATGACTGAGCATTTCATGGACTCTACTTTTATACCCAATCATGGCACCCACCTGTTCCCAACTTGCCTGTTCACCTGTGGGATGTTCCAAATAAGTGTTTGATGAGCATTCCTCAACTTTATCAGTATTTATTGCCACCTTTCCCAACTTCTTTGTCACGTGTTGCTGGCATCAAATTCTAAAGTTAATGATTATTTGCAAAAAAAAAAAATCTGTATCAGTTTGAACATCAAATATGTTGTCTTTGTAGCATATTCAACTGAATATGGGTTGAAAATGATTTGCAAATCATTGTTTTTCGTTTATATTTACATCGAACACAATTTCCCAACTCATATGGAAACGGGGTTTGTACATTAAGACATAGACATACAATGTCGATTTCAGCGTTTTTTAACCTTTTCGACCTCGGAGCCCAACTTTTTCAGGACAGAGGGGCCCGGGGCCCTTTCAAATATTAACACCAAATTAGTTATCTTACTCTTCATTTTAGTCATATTCAATAAATATATCTAACCTACTTACAGTTGACAACCTTGTCAAATGATACAGAATAGATTAGAACGCGTTATTGTCATCCTACATGAGAGCATGACAAAAATACAGGTGGCTACTCCGTTAGGTGCAGTTGAAATAAAATGTATATTATTGTTTACATTGTAAGTTTATTATTTACTAAACACATAAACATTAGACTCAGGTCAGGCTCAATATAAAATATGTATGATCCAAATATACTGCATAAGAAGAGACTAAAAAATAACGGACAAAATAATTTACATACACTTATGTTGTGCTAAAATAAATAAAACTACAACAAAAATGAATGTTTCTTAACTAAACTGTCAGTAAAATTCAAGTGAAAATTAAAATACAGCTTCACCACTTTGGTTATAATTTTTGCACTGAAGAAACATGTGTATGACTTCAACTCCAGACTTCTTCTGTTCGTTTGATAGTCGTATTATTGCCACAAGTGGTGCAAATGTGTATTACAATGGGGTACCGCTCCAGCCCATACGGACCACAGCTGAGGAACAGGATTTTTTTGGAGGCCCTCTAGGGAGCGCTCGCAGCCCAACAATGGGCCCTATGGTTAAGAAACACTGTTCTATGCGTGTGCGTAACATCTAAGCCTGACCATGTGTTTGTCTTGAGGGACGCAGCCTTGCTTACGATGAAAGTTTCCTGCAAACACTTCACCTGCTTTCAGCTAAGTGTAGCAAAGGTCAATTGCAATGGCCACAGTTCACCAGCAGAGGGCAGCCACTGTGTGCTATATTGGTAAACAAGGTGCACAACTCATACTGTATGTGTGTCAAAACAAGTCATGGTGTGGATGTCCAAACTTTTTTTTACACTTTGTAGTTTGTTTCCTGATATAGTGGTACATCAACTTAAGAGTGTTGTTTTTAAGATAAGAGCTGTCACTTGAATATTTGTTATGCTTTAAGATGCAAGCAAAAATTTTAGTTTTAAGCATCAAGAAATAAGAAGTGTCTGGTATTCATTGAATTAAAGAAAGAAAATCATCAAAAACATGACTTGGTGATGTAGTTTGAGCGTATCACTGCTAGCCTGCATCACACTGAAGCAAAATGACTCTAACACCAGCCAAGGATATTAAAATATCTTAACAGCTGACATTTATCCAGAAAAAAATGGGAAAGCTGCAGATGGTGTGTTTGACTGAGAAGCAGCTCTGAAGGTACCAGAGAGGTCCACTCTCCAAAAGTTAATGCTGTACATTATTACATTACTGTATAAAACTACTGTAGTTTTATGAACTATATTCAGTTGTATTGTTTTCATACAATGTTATCTGAAAGTGTGTTTTTCTTTATAAAAGGCTTATTACTCAACAAGTGTTTTGTTATTAAATTGATTTCAATTCATTACAAGGGTAGACATTGTTTTGAGTTAAGAGTTACAGAACCGAATAAGCTATAGCATTAGATTTTCCCCAAATAATATTCTAAAAATCGCTCAAAACTTGTAAATCACCGATTTAAATTACTCTTCCATCCATCCATTTTCTACCGCTTGTCCCTTTTGAGGTTGCGGGGGGTGCTGGAGTCTATCTCAGCTGCATTCGGGCAGAAGGCGGGGTACACCCTGGACAAGTCGCCAAATTACTCTTGTTCGACATTATTCATTTGCCACACCAATGCCAGAAAGCCTGCTGTAAAGTTAATGAAGTGAAGAGAAAGGCAAATTGACACAACAATATCCACGTAATAGCGTATTAAACAGATTTGACTCAAATGAGCGAAGCCTTTTCGCGCATGAAAGTCTGCAATTCAAAGCACGCTTGTGAAAAATGTTATTAGGTATGCAGTCACATGACCTACCCATGATTTATCACATCAGAAGACTGCAAACAATAACCGCATGTAAAGGCATGGAGCTATTGCTATGTTATAAGAAGGCAACACACAAATAAGTACACTTATTAAGATTATTTATGTTTTTGTACAATCATCCATTTTCCACAAATAATACAAAAGATTAAGATGTACATACAGTGTTCCAATGGTCACAACTGGTGTGGACTGCCGGCTTATGTCGAGTCCACCAAGAGATCCAGTGATGGGAGAGGACACGAGTATCTTGGAATGACGTGCGTAGGCGTGTGTGTGTGTGTGTGTGTGTGTGTGTGTGTGTGTGTGTGTGTGTGTGTGTGTGTGTGTGTAATGATCTACTTCATGTTTGCATGTTTCTGTAATTGTTCTTGTTTGCTTTAGGTTTTCTGCTCTGCTTGTGTTCTCTTAGCCAAAGGAATGTGGATGCATTGAAGGAAAGTTAGCCAACAAAATGAGGTTGGGACAGTAGCTAAGGAGGAGGACAATACGGAGACAAACGGGGCTCAGTTAGTATAGATCTGGCCCTCAGGTGGTTGAGGAAGCTTCATGTTCTCTTTGCACGTCATGAGCCGTCGGAGCTCCAACAGCACCGTCCTGATACTGTAGGAGTTCTGCCACTTGGCCAGTGCAGTCACCGCATGCATGTCAACCTACAGTGTTAGACAGACATAAAGACCCGTGTGAAACTCAGCAACTCACAACAAAAAAATTTGACAAAATCTTAGTAGTAGTATCAACCTGGACATCATATGTGAGCTCATGCAAGACGTCAGCAAAGCTTGAGAGATTTTAGCTCAGTTCGCATCCAAGAGGATCAACTCCAAGTGTGTTTACAATTGTTCTGTCTTACACCAGTCAGCGCTAGTGATAGCAAATAGTTAAAAGTTAAATGAAATGTAGTGGTATTGTGGCAACCAAAATACTGGCTGTTCAGTACGAAACGTCTGTAGGGACAATAAGTCAGCTTCAATAATAAAATTGTCTCTTTTGAAGTGTTGTGTAAAAAAAAACTGACCTCCCAGGCACATCCAATAATGCCCTCTGTGTTCTCCGAGCTATCATTTCACGTGTAAGACTGTTACAAATATAAAACAGTGCAATGTGACTTATTTAAATGCTACACCTAAATCATTTATATTAGTTATATTATGCAGCACTTTAGACTTGAATACTAGACTATTTAAAACATTACCTGTAATCAATGAAGGTTTTATTGTGGACTCTGGAACAGTTTAATTAAAATTTGAACACATTTCTTTTTAAGTTATAGTTGATCTTCAAATAAGGACACGTGTAGTACAATTGTCTGATGTAACATTCAAACTCAGTAAGGTTCTTCCTTTGCTAATGATTTTAAAATGCAACTCTTACATCCATTCTGACCACAACAAAAAATTTACAGTATATAGGTTTCCTTCCTGCATGCAGCTTTTCACAACTAGAGATTTTATCTTAAAATGGTCCTATTGTGCAAAATAAACTTGCAAAAATGTGAAATCAAACCATGGAGGCATGGTGGAGATATTCAGAAAACAATTTTGCCTTCTTCCAAACTGGCTCCAAATGAGCCGTTCAGAATTTGAGACTTTAGTGACGTATTTTCCTGGGGGGTGTGGGGGGTTTGGAGGTTGCGGGGGGTGTATATTGTAGCGTCCCGGAAGAGATAGTGCTGCAAAGGGTTCTGGGTATTTGTTCTGTTGTGTTTACGTTGTGTTACTGTGCGGATGTTCTCCCAAAATGTGTTTGTCATTCTTGTTTGGTGTGGATTCACAGTGTGGTGTATATTTCTAACAATGTTAAAGTTGCTTATACGGCCACTCTCAGTGTAAACTGTATCGCTGTTGATGAAGTATGCTTTGCATTTACGGGTGAAGTGAAGTGAAGTGAAGTGAAGGGAATTATATTCATATAGCGCTTTTCTCTAGTGACTCAAAGCGCTTTACGTAGTGAAACCCAATATCTAAGTTACATTTAAACCAGTGTGGGTGGCACTGGGAGCAGGTGGGTAAAGTGTCTTGCCCAAGGACACAACGGCAGTAACTAGGATGGCGGTAGCGGGAATTGAACCTGGAACCCTCAAGTTGCTGGCACAGCCGCTCTACCAACCGAGCTATACCGTCCCGTGTTTGTGCGTAAAGGAGCCGCTCATATCTTGTGACTGGGCGGGCATGTTGTTAGAAGGGATGAAAAGCGGACGTGACGTCAGCTCGTAGAGGACGTTAAAAGCAGTGCCTGTAAGGCAAGCCCCCAAGACTGTGGAATACGAGATATAATGACTGTTGAACACCTTTGTTCGATAATGAGGGATGCTTCAGCTCAAAGCCTGAGCCCCGACATTAATGAACTAGCATCCAAGAAAAGATGGCAGGTATCTGGCTTGGGCACATCAGATTAGATCAGTGTGTTGCAAAATGAGCAGTTTAAAGTCCTGAATGGTTGGTTCATTCATTATTTTATTTTAAAATGTATTAGCCTGTAGAAAAAGTTCATGTTGATATTTACCTCAGAAGGCTGCAAATAGTATTAAGTAAAAAAATTAAAAAAATAAAAAAATAAAAAGTACCAATGATTGTCTCACACACACACACGAGGTGTGGCGAAATTATTCTTTGCATTTGACCCATCACCCTTGATCACCCCCTGAGGGGAGCAGTGAGCAGCAGCGGTGGCCGCGCCCGGGAATCATTTTTGGTGATTTAGCCTACAATTCCAACCCTTGATGCGCAGTGTCAAGCAGGGAGGTAATGGGTGCCATTTTTATAGACTTTGGTATGACTCGGCCGGGGTTTGAACTCACAACCTACCGATCTCAGGGCGGACACTCTAACCATTAGGCCACTGAATAGGTAAAAGTTGACTTGGAATACTCCGCCACGTCATCCTCTGGGGAGGGCCATCTTGGATCTATTTGTGTAATCTTAACGATCTTTAATTAATTAGTAAGTGCTAAAAACAATTATATGAAGTTTTAAATCTATGTTAAATCGATATATATCTTCTGAAAGGCCAACTAATCGAGCACAGATCGATTGTTTTCGATTTTAGGAATATAATTATTATCATGGATTTTCTTATATGTAAACCAACCAATCATCATGGATTTTTTCCGTATGTTTTTGTTTTGTAGATGTACAGTTCATTTTTCTCTTTGTAGCGTGTAGCTTTAGCTTCGATAGACGCTACTACGCTACATGGCTGTAAAAAAAAGCCAACCTTCAGTACAGGAATCGCTAATGGTTTAAAAAAGAGCGACGATATAGTTAAGCTACGAAGCGTTGCTACTTGTAGCACGCTACTGCCTATCACTGACTACAAACATAATAAAACAATCACTTACTGTACAATGTCTGCTTTCAGTGGGATGCTGATGTTTATATCTTCCAGTTTAGATGAACAATTAATCATACTCTTCACGCTGCAAAGAGGTAAAAATAAAAAAAACGGACGCTATTCCTGTCTTTCTCATGTTTTCTGGGTCCATGTTGAATGTCAAAGTTTAATAACTTTTCAGTTTATGGCCACCACCTTCTACTATTATAGTGAGGGCCATTATTAATAATCTAGAATGATCTTTTACCAACTCAGAGGCAATGCAGCAGCAGCAGCTCAGTATATCAATAGCTGCATAAACTAGGTACCTCTCTGTGATCATGGCACCACTTAAAGTAATTATTCAGGGTTAGTGCTAATAATAACAATAATGCATTCAAGTCACAACATGTAAATAAGAATATTGTTGGAGGTTTTTGGATGTTTTCTGGAGGGCTTTAAGGGGAAATAGATTACTCCCATCAGCTCCATTGTTAGCTGACTTTTGTTAGCGTTTATTTACAAGTTAGAATGCAATAAAAAAAAACGAAATACCTGTGTGTTCTCGTCTTACACAGGGATTGTGAATGATAGGCAAAATTCCAAATAAAAGTGCCATTCCCCTTTAAAAATGAGCTGATTATGATAATTGTGCTGTTCTATCTCAATTGCAAGTATTATATAGAAGACTTTGCATGCAGTTGCATTTTTTTTAGATGGCATAGGTTATATATGCTATGGTGTGTTGCCTAGCTAGGAAATCGTTTTTACAATTAAGATGAATTTAAACTTGCGCCCTTCATTTTCTTTATGTCCGTATAAAGCTAAGGACAGTTTGTTCCGCCATAAATGAAGACTGAACCTGACGTACATCATTTCATCATTCAGGTGTCACATTCCTATTTATTAATAGACATCATCCACTGCTATAGGAAGCACATTATAATTATTATTATAATGCTTTTTATGAGCCTTTGACACATTTTACAATGTACTGGGAATTGGAAGGTTCGTGGCAGAACCTTGGCAAATAGACCTTTAATTATACTGTAAGTATTGCATTAATTGCACGTCAGCTATTGGATTGTAACGTGCATCTTTGTTGTAGCTTTCATTACCAAATTTGGAGGTGTTGAAATCGCCATGTTACTGTCTAATACTATTCAGTAACATGTCTATGGCAAATTCAATGTAAATTAGCAGCGAGAAAGCACATTTTGAAAAGTGGAGCCTTACTGTACTTTTGTGTGTGTTCTATCAGGCATTCTTGTTGTGTTGGCATGGAAAATGGTATTATTACCTAGAGTCCGTTTTGAGTGCTACTTGAGTGATTGTTTCCTTGCCAAATGTTTGAGCTGGTGCATAGTCTGCAACCGGACGCAGCATCAGAAGCAACAAAGGTATTGAAATAGGGCACCGTTTGATTTTACATAAATTGATACAGTCGGTGCTTATAAAAGTCCCAAATTCTGTGCCATCCCTGGTATTATTGCATTGGTCAGTAAGGTTTTTACCCCCGCAAGTGTAAATGTTACGAAATCAGCATGCCTGCAATTCTTAATCAAGCACAGCGGACAAAATAACAGACTCATTTATTTTTCAATTAGTCAATACTTAAAAATCCTATTGGAAAGAGTGCGGGTTGGAAAATGATTTGCGAGTGGCAGCAATTATTTGAGCCCTGCAGCTAGAAGAAAAACAAGTACGTACCACACCATTGGAGGTATGCACGCCGTTCAAATTTATCTTGGTGACAAATCTGACAAACGGCGGTGACTCTGGGTATCCTGGCCCGCATTCAACCTTTAGATTGTACATCCTGTTTTCGTAGCTTGTCTGTGGAAGAAGGAGCTAGGAGTGAGTGCATGTTAGACAGCAACAATGCTTGTGTTTTGACACATTTCATAGGTAGTTGGCAGTCTATATACAGCACACTACCACATTCTTCAGACTAACTTGACACTTACTCGAGGTGGACCGAGGATGACTCCTCTCCACCGTGTTAAAGTCATGTCCTCGTCATCCTCTAGACCCCAGCTCACCGTTCCATCCCCCACACCTTTCTGCCCTTCCTCCAGCTCTTCAAGTAGCCGGAAATTGCGGGGGACTTTAACTCCTGCGTGCAGACGATTAAACATGTTAGAAGTAATATTATGCTTTCACAGACCTTCAGACGCAGAAGGAGCGTCCGTGCCGATCTTCCTGTCCTGGGGAGTGCTGCATCATGTGGCCTCTGCGGTGAGACGTGGTGGTGCAGCCTGCTTGCACAGCCCACCTGCATCCCTGCTGTACGTACATGTCAATCAACACAATGCAACTTACCTACAAATCCATATGCAATGCAATATCCACGTATTGACCCTAAATAAGGAGGAGTTCAGACTTGACAGGATGTGCACTGACGACCAGGCTTCAAATAAAGATCCCATTTGGGGAAATAGTCGCTGGGTGGCTGAAAGACAAGCCTTCTGCTCCGCTGCTGCTAATTTACGCCTCCAAATAAACGCCAGAACGAATAAGATTACATTAACGTTAGAGATTCAGCTTTATAAAAACGATGTTATTTGTATGCAGTCATACATACTCGTTCTAGTCTGAATTGCATTCGAAGGTACTGTAGCGAGGGGTGTTGGAGCCTATCCCAGCTGCACTCCGGCGGTAGGCGGGGTACACCCTGGACAAGTCGCCACCTCATCCCGGGACAAGCCGTAGAAAATGGATGGATGGATGTGTGCTGTAGCTTGTTTTTGCCAATACCGTTACTTTCATTTCGGTTAATAGATTATTAACTATACCAGATGAGGCACAGTCGGTCCTTGCTATCCTTGACCAATTAATATAAATGTTATTTATGCGGCTCTGGTTATTGTAATGAAAACTTGGCGGTAAAATAATTGCTGCGTTATATTTACCTGATCCGGCGGCGAGCGCCATGTTGATTCCTTCAGCACGGGAGCGCGCACGTAGCCGAGCCATTGTCGCCGTCAACGTCGCGTGCACGCGACCGATTGTGTTTAGCCTGCTTTCGCTGAAGTCTGTAGAGATGGCATTTATGGCTCTTTGAAGGGAGCCGGTCTAGAGGAACCGTTCCTTAAAAAGAGCCGTTCCAAAGACTGGCTCGTTAGATTTTTTTTGGAAGTAACTTATTTTTAATCAAGGAAACAATCACAAGTAGCAGTTATGAGATTTAGATCAGAATAATTCAAACGTATACATACACAATTCAAACCTATACACAATTGGTAAGAATTATTCTTAAACAATATTTTAATTTGTCTTATGTTGCCATTGTAAACACTTAATTGGGTGGTGCCATATCCCATATGCATTGGCATGCATTGATTTCTAAATAAATAAATAAAAACTACAGACAAATACAAGTACAGAAAAATATAAAAAAATACATACAAAATAATGTCTGACAAGATAAAAAATATGAATGTAAAGTAATATGATACTCTACCTGGCACTTTACAAAATGCCAGGGATTTTTAAAAATCAAAATGGCTCCCAATCGATTCTTAAAAGAGCCGTTCAAAAGACGACTCATCCGCGAAGGCCACATTTCTAGTGATCTGACAAATGTGTGAGACTAAAAAAAAAAATTGTAAAGGGAAAGGGGGTGGGGGCTCAAAATTAAATTCTGCTTAGGGCCCCTGATTCCGATTCAAGTATGCCGAGTTGACATGATTCCATGTACTTTCAAATTAGTTACAGTAAAAGGATGCTTCCGGTGTACAAACCGGGCCTTGCTGGTGCAGTATAAACCTCTAAATGCTGTCTAAAAATGGTCTTACATTCAGGTCAATACAGTATGCAAGTGATATATTTATATTTTCAGTGCAGGTAGGGTTACAATAACACACAAGGAAAAAATAACAAAACAAGGAAAACTGGTAGATGTAATTATTGACGTTTTATTTAGTTTCTTTATAAATACAGTTTCATACACATTGTCTACCTCCCAAACGGAAGACAACAAAAAGGCATCAAGGTATATTATTGTGATATTTAAAAAGTCCATCACCCCCAACTACAACATTTACATGGGCCTTGCCTTAGAAAAGAAGCGAGACAAAAGAATGGCAACCTAATCTCGGTTCAAAAGCGTTCCCATTTTGCTGACATGATTTACAGTAAATCAATCAGGGAAAGGATAAGGCAATTCAATAACACCACCAAGCAAATCAACTGAACAAAGCATGTCTTAAGATACCATTGACATTCATTACTCTCAACTAGCTTCAGTGGGAAAAATTGAGAAGTATTTGACTATTATAAACCAATTAATATCAAACATTGTGTTCATATTTGTAGCACCAAATAACACAAAAACTCTTCAAAATGACTGATGTCATCACAAAAAGCTATACACTAAAGCCTCCAGCCAAACTATCTACCATCTGTTCCTAATACTGATGCAACACCTCTAAACACAAAGCAACAACCAGCATTGTGTTTTAACTACCAAATGCTCTCAAAACCGATTCTCACGATACTCAACAAGTACTGTGACATTTGAGTGTTCTTTTGCTGTTGATCTATTCTGAGGAAATATCAGGGTTGCAGCGGCATCAGTGTGACCCGAATTATGCCACAAATAGTGTTTTTTTCTATTATATGCACTTAAAATGGTCCTAAGAGAACACTAACAGAAACATTATACTAATTTAAATTTAAGATGTGTTTTTGTTGCAACCCCTAAATTCAAAATATTCAAGTATAATAGATTAAAACATTTAAATACTCCATAGTATAAAAACATAATTGTGGCCTATTAGATGTCACTATCCCTAAACTGCAGACATAGACTATCAGACGCACAACAATCAAGCCTTTTTACTGCTTTATTTTCCTTGGAATGAAGACATAATTTAGGTTCAACCCTACGACCATTTTCAATGCAGCACGGTCAATCCTCCCAGGTCTGCATTCAACAACCTAAAGGAGAAGCTCGTGATGCATTATTTTACGATTAAGTCCATTCCCTTTGTCGTGAACTTTCAATTAGAGCTCCTTTTTTTTCAAATAATTTTAAAGGCTTCACGAAAGAAGGCATTTGACTAATCAAACGAGTTAAGATCAAGTTCGGAGCCCCAATACCACGCTGCATAGTTATTTACTGTATAACACACTTACAAATTACTTACTGAAGCGACTAATTTACATAATCTCATCTGTGAGAGTGAAGAAAAGTCCTCGCTCGCCATCCGTCATCCTTGTGAGCCCTTGTACCGTCACCCAGTCTACTTGCCACAAGTACACACACAGGAATGTTGCGCACACAAAAACATTTCGAACACCCAGTAAAAAAAAATTATGTGTGTAATGTAGTCATGTCAACATTAGTAGGTGTGTGTGGAACTCCAGGACACAACACAGGATTTCAACACAAAGCTGAATTACAAACAAAGACACAATCAATACACATCTCTGGAGTCTAAGGCAGTTTGACCAAACTGTATGTGCGTCGTTCCTGACCACAAAGTCATGTGACGAGATTACCAACCTGGGTGACTCAGAACATTGACACTCAGGCCACGACATTAGGTACAATCAGATGTGATTCCTTCAAGATAAAAGTAGTTTTAAGAGCTGCGAAAAGAGTGGCAAATGTGTTTCTATCTTTTTATGTCGCAATCTCAGAAAAATGAGCAGGAACGCAAAATTTGCTGTTTTCTTAAAAGACTGAAATAAGCAAATAAAATAACTTCTCATTAAGATAGTTTGACTGTGATTTCAGTTTAAACATATTGCCACTGATTTCAGTGTTAAGGTTTAAATATTCATTGTTTTAATATCTTTGCAGGGCCACCATCTGATGTGACTGTCTGCGTGTTTGAAGCAAAAGGCTGGTCACAAATATTATTATAGGTCAGATATTAATATCACATTATGTAATCGACTGCAGCTTCACACCAAAAGTGCTTGAGTTCAACAAATGTAACAGTAGTTATTCATCAATTTGTTCTTTAGCTTTTAATAACGGAAAAGCATTCTTGCTTGTCTCCAGTTGCACTTGTATCTACAATCAAAATTTAAATGTAGCGCTTGAGCATCTAATAGACCTTTAATTATTGTAAATCGCTGAAGTAAATCAGTGCTAAAAATAATCTGAATAAACGGCCGAGGTCCTAGAGACTTACTGGTTTGATTTTTTTTCTGAAGTGAGGGAAACATTAGAAAGAGCTCTGACCTCTTTGCTATTGAGAACAATAATCGCTCATGTTTTGCAGTTAACAAATATATTGCCGTTTGAAATGAAGATCTCCATCGGGCGTAATGAAAAAATTGTCTTGAAAAGCAGACAAAATGTGCAAGAGTTAAAGCTATGGCATCAGAAACCTGTTAGTTTTTCTTCCTATGAATTACAGTGAGGAAAAAAAAAAAAAAAAAGAGCATGAGAAGCCGGGACAGAACCAGCCTCTTCTGAGGTAGCGAGATGTTAGCCTGTGGTATTAATTGACTTTATGAGCCCATTTGAGGTCATCTGCTCTGGGCTTCTCTCCTGTGATGCCCTGGATGAGATCCTCCACAGTCCTCCAGAAGCCCACCTTCTCCAGTGGGTAGTTAAGCCAACCTGCAAGAGGTGGTCTCAGTGACAAAAGTCTTACAGCAGCAGCAACGAGGCTCTACGAAGACAAACCTGTGGTGATGCAGAAATATGTCTCGTGTGGGGATACGTGATGGATGCGGTGGTGCTTGCGGGGAAGGATAATGTGGAGGTCCTGAAGGAACACCACCCAGCCAGGCAGGCCAAAATATGTGTGGGACCACTTGTGAATCTGGTTGGTGAGGGTCACAAAGATGGCTAGTGCAAACAGGTAGCAATACCACGGGTAGATATGGTACATCTCCGCTGCAGGGAAAGGAAGACAAAACACGGTCGGTATTAGCTGAGAAGGATACAAACCTGAGGCCTGTGCTACTACGCAAGTTTATCCATAATCTCTTCTTTATTATCCAGATTCACTAATCCAAACATTCAAGATGTGGCATAAAAGGTACTATGACGCTTTTTATATTTTTTTAATTCTCCCTATACCAGGAGTCTCTAACTCAATCTACTTTGGGGCCGCTGACGGTAGTCTTGGTGGGCTGCAGAAAGTATTAATTTCCGGATCACCTTTAAACCACTTGAGTACATTTGTTAACTACTTTTACCAGCAGCTTTAGTGACCCTAAGCTATGGTAGGCCTTAAGTAATTATAAATGTAAACATTTTATATTTAGATACTGTGGAGTTCCCCAAGAGATGGTCACAGCCTATTCCGCTTGCTTAAGGGGAGTTGCTCTTTGTGTTACCCAATGTAATTGTTGTGCTGTCATTTTTGTTTTAGTAGTTATTGTGGTTAGTATACTAGGTTTCATTATTGCCATACAATATTTAACCATTAGCCACCCAAGGTGCGTGGGCCAACTTGTATTTTAAGATGCATTTATGAATTAATCAGTGAACAATGTAGAACAGGGATTCCCTAACTGTGGTACACATACCACTAATCAGAGTCAAGTATAAAGAGAGTATGGCCAACTAAACAACAAGAGCCATGACTGTTACCAAGGACATGTGCGGCTGTGCCCGGATGAATGCAATTGCTGTCGTTTTGACATTAGTTTTTTTGACGAAATAAACCAAAATAATATGTCTACATATAGTTCCAAACATACTCCAGCTCATTAACTTATAATAAAACACAATTTTATTTTGTGAAAGTATAATTTTGCAGCCGTATTTGACGCACTCTGCCGCTACATTCCTGCAATGTTTAGTGGCCAGCAGGCACTCTAACAAGCACCCAATGACGCAAGAAACGTAATAAAAATAGCCTCATTTTACCAAAATCTTCATTAGCTTTTGACCAACAATCACTTCAAAATGTGACTTGTGCAAAGCATGTCAACTGTGGTGGCTGCCTCCAATGTATTTGTAATAACTCTATGTATCACTCATTATGTATTGTTATAACTTACTTTGTTTTGTATAAAATGTTAAGAGAATAAGTGTACTTTTGTAGTTATTTCCCCATGTTTTTGCACAATAACTCAGATATGGTAACACCAGCAAGCAGTAGAGTGATTTTAGGTCCAGAACTTATTTTATTTATTCATTATTGATGTATTTCTTGCCACTTTATGTTGTATATATTTTTTTAGATTTTCTGTTCATTCTCTCATCTAGTATTACACCCAAAATGTAATCTGTTTTACTCTTTCGATGTCTACTCTGTCCACTTGCATTTGTATTTGAATTTCTCTCCGACGGTTACCCAATTGCATTATTCTAATTTTACTGAGATTCAAAGATAGTACGTTTCTGTCAAACCATCTTTTTAATTTATTAATTTCTTCTGTTATTATTTATATTAGCTTATGTATGTTTTCTCCTGAACAAAACGCAGATGTTGTGTGTTTACCTCGAACAAGACGCTGTAATCGGCAGTGATGGGCAAGCTACATGAAAAATGTACTAAGCTAAGCCACAAGTAACTCTCAATTAAATGTAGCTAAACTACAGGGGAAGCTATCCCGAAGAATTGTAGCTAGCTACACGGCAAAAGTAGCTTGCTACATTTAACGGCATCTATATCTATGGCCCCACATATATAGTATCAATGTTAATGTAACTGAGAGTGTACAAATGGACCCAATAATGTTCCATTACTATTAACTATCTGTCTTTCAGCTGGGGAAACCCTACAACTACCTCTCGGGGTCCCCGATTTCCACTGTATGTATTTATTTAGTTTGCCTTTTCTTTGTTATTCATTTTCTCTGCCTACAGTAAAAATACAGCATCTATCTATATCTTGAAAAAAAAAGACTTGTGTGTTGTTTGGGAACAGTTGGTAATAGCTATGTGCAGTAAAACTTCATGAACTCAACTCACCTTAATGTGTGTTCCTTAATTTGAGAGCAGTAAGCACTAAAAACAAAGGTTATTGGCCATTGTTTTCTCTAAAAGCATAAATTTGTATAAATATGGCAAAGTACACGCATTATTGTGGGTTTCCTGCATGTCTTTATCACTGAAGGAAAAATCTAATCTGCAGGAGAGAATTCTTCTGCCATTTTCAAGTATATTTATTTTGGGTTTTTTTAGTCGTCTACTTGCCGGTACCTCTGTCTCTGACTCCCTCGTCAACATGTGACATGAGTGCGTGTCTGTTATGATTTTGCTTCCTGGTTTTGATGACCCACCTTATCTTTCCTCTGATTGGCCAGTCCGTAATTTTTCGCCTTAACCATCGCCAATTGTGACTCATCATACGAACACCAAATCATCATGGATTTTCTCCGTATGTATGTATGGATGTTCTCATTTATCCAGGTCATTGTAATTTCTCCATATATTTTTTTCTTGCCTGGATTCGCAGTCTATATTCTCTCTTTGTAGCTTAGATGTAAGCTACCTAACTACATGGGTGTGAAAGTAGCTAAGCTAAAATTAAAGATACTCGTTAAAAAAAGTAGCTAAGCTACTGTCAAGCTAATAGAAAGTGTAGTTAAGCAACATAGCTTAGCTACATGTAGCTTGTTACTGCCCATCACTGGTAATCAGTGGCCCTCCACTATTGTTTGCGGACCTTCACTTCCCGGACTTGTCTTCTTTCCGGGTTATGGGGAAAGCGATGTAAAAGCCTTCCAAAATTGTTGGGGGTGGAGCAGCCCCATGCTGCACAACAGTGCATTTTTACTCGTCAAAAAACTAACGAGGAAGCAAACACATAGCATTAGCTCAAAGTTAGTAGCAGTCATGGCACCCTGTAGTCACGTGAGTGCCTTTTGACCAATCATAAAGGAGATTGCTTGAAACTGAGTTGGCCATACTCTCTTTATACACGACTCTAGTGGTACGCGGGCTCCATCGAGTGGTACGCCAAAGAATCCATTAAAAATAGTCAAACACAGTGTTACTGTTTAAACTGTGTAATGTTACAGTGGCTACAAATATTAAATATACTTGTTAAATAAAACCTCTGCCTTTTTTTTAAATTAATATTTAGGCCTACTACGCTACTGTATTTTAATGTTGGTCATACTGATGGTACTTGGAGAGCCAAGTGTTTTCTGAGGTGGTACTTGGTGAAAAAAGTTTGAGAACCACTGATGTAGAGTGTTGCAATATATCGCCATTTCACAGTATCATAATATTGTATTGTATTGTGAGACAAGTATTGTGATACCATAATAGGTTGTATCCAGTCACGTGGCTTTTGAAAGGAAGTAAACAAAGTAGTAAACCACCAGACCAACATGGTTGCTGTGCAGTAGTGATGGGTCCGGCAACACCGATGCATCGGCGCATGCGTCAAGCTCATAGAACAAAACCCTGTGTCGGTGCGCGTACCACTTTTAGAAAGTCACGTGATCACGATCATGAGCTGTTTCGGTCACGTGACCGATATGCGAACTGTGTCGCACCGACGCCTCCTCTGTGCGCTGTGAGCGGGTCTTTTCTACAGCCGGAGAAATAATAACTAAGAAGAGAAATCGTCTAAAATTTAATACGTTGGAAAAACTGTTTTTATTTTTAAATAAAAATGTGTAAAAAAAATAATAATAATAATTCCCAGCCCACAAGCATCTTCATTCACAACACGTTCTCTTAGATTTCCATGTTATGATACATGTTCACATTATTTATTGACTGTATCTAAAAAAGATAAAAAAATATATTTTTATTTAAATGAAGATATGAAATAATCCTAAATTAAATACAATGACTTGGTTTATATTATTGTATATACTAGGTCATAAAATCAGTGTCAGTTGAGTCGGTCCATAGGTTGCCTGTAGGGATTTTTAATGTCCAGCAGATGTCAGTATTTAGTGACACAGTATCGACACAGTATCAATACAGTTTTGCAATGTGTCGAAACGCTTCATGACGCCTCATCAACCCATCACTACCAGTGTGCAGCAAAGAGAGTGCAAACTATCTGAGTACAAGGGGCCTAGATTTTACCATTAAAAGCAGATACGAGCAAAAAACAAACAAACTATGCAATGGAATAGATCCCTATACGTTATCAAAAAAAGATTTGTCGAGTGATCTCAAGGATTATCCGTCAGTCGCGTTCCCAGACATGTCAAACTATCTGGTGCTCTAGACGTCATTCTACACAACAAAAGAGATGAAAACTTGGAAAAGCACGGCTGTCTACAACTTCTTTGTGTGGGACTGGGTCAGGGAAACTGATATTAAGATTCTCCCAGACAAATCATGTATCATATTTGCTGGGGTAAGGTTGCATTTCATGATTTAACTTTTGTTGCCTTTTTGTTGCATGCGCTGTTTACAAGTATGCAGGTTTTTCCCAGTCTTTATCAAAGTACAACTAAAGATGTCCATGTTGTGTATGTGCTGTAAGCTTCATTTATGATTGCTGCCTTTGGTAAAAGCTTACCTCATTTAGGTTTTGCTCACATTTGCTTTCTTTTATTTAGACTAGCCTAGTTGGTGCACTTGTAGCAAAAATGCTTTTTAAAAACTCCAAAACAAGATAAAATACAAATAATATCTAGATAATACTTAAATGGGAAATACTAAATGTTCAAAGTATCTCAAACAAATCCTTAACGAAGTGATCACTGCAAATTTGCGCGTTCTTGACATCTTTCACCCTTCTGGATTACCTATTGAAGAACTCTGAAGAAATGTTCATTCTTTTCGCGATTTAAACGGTTCCAACAGCCTAAAACAACGCAAGCACATGGCATTTTTCTTCGAGAAAGGCAAACTGCCGCCCAGAAGGCAATTGCAACAGATGCTCGCTGGCACACCACTTTCTCACCTATTTAATGAGCCAGACGTGACGTCGCGTGAATACAACCTATTGATTGGTCGGTAATGAGAATTAAATTAAAATGAAACCTCATATTTGTTGCTGCATTACTCACCAGGTGCTAGTGTGTAAAAGTTGAAGGCCATGTTGGCGAGCGGGACGATGGTTAACATGCAGTTGTCACCATTGGTCTCAATGAAGTCGTGGCGGGTGATTGCTGTGGGGTCAATGTGGTGCTCTCTAAAGGGTCGTATAAAAGCCTGCAGTAGAATAAGAGGAAACGCAGGGTGTAAATGTAGGTGGTAGAAATACTCCACACTAAAAACAGTTGATTGCAGTTGAGACTACCTTCCCAAAGATGGGGAGATCTACTGATCCCCATGTGTCCGCCCCCCAGTGAACTAGGCCTGATGCAAAGTCTGCAGTGAGGATCCCTGCCGCTACACATAGGTTCGAAGAAGTGCAGAGTAGGAAAATTAAATATTGACACAAGATGCAAACACAATTTTTTGAATTAGTACCCTGACCAGTACATACCGATACCCAGAAGAATGTACCACACATGTCCCAGGTGGAAATTGGCAAGGAGGTGAATGAAATTGAAGGCCATGAGAGAGAAGCAAAGGATGACACTTATCCACTCTTGGCACCTTTTGCCTGCAAAAAAACAAGGTTTTGTGAGAGCGTGTCTCTAGGCAACAGTGGCTCAAGCTCACATCATCTCATCCAAATCACCATTCAAAGGTTAACAATTATCATGTCAAATATTCACTTGCAACCCGCACACGATGAAATATTCCTCACCGCTTCGACTGGTGAGCAGCTAACGTCAAAAAACCTGTGTGTTGTGTATCCAATTGCTTAAAGCGGTGTTTTTCAACCACTGTGTGCCGTGAGATACAGTCTGGTGTGCTGTGGGAGATTATGCAATTTCACCTAATTGGGTTAAAAATATTTTTTGCAAACCAGTAATTATAATCTGTAAATGTGCCGTTGTTGAGTGTCTGTGCTGTCTAGAGCTTGGCAGAGTAACCGTGTAATACTCTTCCATATCAGTAGGTGGCAGCAGTTAGCTAATTGCTTTGTAGACGTCGGGAACATGGTTTGTGGTGATCACAATATGCGGGAGGCAGCCCAGCCTGTAGGTAAAAAGGTATCTAACACTTAAACCAAAAATAAACAAAAGGCGAGTGCCGCTAAGAAAAAGCAGTGAAGCAAAACGAAGACAGAGTTTCCGTGTAATACTCTTCTATATCAGTAGGTGGCAGCCGATAGCTAATTGCTTTGTAGATGTCGGAAACAGCGGGAGGCAGGGTGCAGGTACAAAAGTGTCTAATGCTTAAACCAAAAATAAACAAAAGGTGAGTGCCCCTAAGAAAACGCATAGAGGCTTAGGGAAAGGTTTGCAGAACGAAACTAAAACTGAACTGGCTGCAAAGTAAACAAAAATAGAATGCTGGACGACAGCAAAGACTTACAGCCTGAGGAGCGTCCACAAAGTACATCCGTACATGACATGACAATCAACAATGTCCCTACAAAGAAGGATTGCGTCCGCACAACTTAAATAGTCTTGATTGCGAAAACAAAGCAGGTGCGGGGAATAGGGTTCAAGGAAAAGCCATCAAAATAGGAGCGCAAGACAAGAACTAAAGCACTACACACAGGAAAACACCAAAAAACTCAAAATAAGTCATGGCGTGATGTGACAGGTCGAGACAGTACACCTACTTTGAGACAAGAGCTCCAGTGATGCATGGTTGGTAATGGTTTGAATTCATATCCAACAATTGCGAGAAAGACTTTTTATTGTCAATATCAGCTACTGAGTTTCATGTTTTTATGTTTTCTGCTGGTGGTGTGCCTCAGAATTTTTTCAATGAAAAAAATGTGCCTTGGCTCAGAAAAGGTTGAAAAACACTGGCTTAAAGAATGTCTAAACCAAACCTGCTAGATGGATATCAACATAAAGTGGGTTTGAATGCTAGGTGTGAGACCTCACTTAATGAAATGAATAATGATCCCATGACTAAGAATAGCTATCATCTACTAAGTTACAATGAGTTTTTTTAGTTGAGCCATGCTGCCTGGGACACGGATGTGGGTGTATTTGCCAGGGAAACTAAGTTGTGCGTTATGATCCCAACAATATTCGCCTTCTATAGTTATTGCATGTTTGCAAGCACAACAACGCCTCAAATACACATTATTTCTCCCTCACGTGATTCCCATTGTGCAACGTGTGCTGTTCCCAAATAGTCGACGTGTGTTTAGGTTTAAATCTAGGTCGTTAACTTAGTGTTGGCAAGTTGTCATGCTCGTGTTTAAGTATTTTCACGGCACGGGACATATTTCGTACCGGGGGAACAAACCAATCGTCAGTGCGAAGACGCGACATCGCTACTCACCTGGCGAATATAAATTGGCCAATTCTTGAGCGCCAGCGTGTTGTGGACCCCATCTCGCCGCACCCCGACCCGGTCCCTGCTGCTCGGGGTTTTGTAATTTCTCTCTACACTCGATATCGTCCACCATTCTCGCCATTTCTCCACTGTGGGCCCAACCCATTCAGCCTCAGCTGCTAGCCAAGAGCCAACGGAAACGTCAACTTCTCAGCCCACAGACAGCGTAACATTGTGTACCAATCAGGTGCGAGACGCCGCGGACGGCAGCCAATTATCACGCTCAAAGGTGTAGGCGTCTGACCAATGGCGTTGCGAGAGGGGAGACAGCACTTCCTGACCCCACCCAGTCTTGCTGTGCCCTCCCGCCTCTGTTACCCCAACATGGTGTTGCTCTGCTGGATGTACAGCAGGTGGCGCTGTGGAGTTGCTATTACATATTGTGATTTTAGCGTCACCTTTCACCTTTCACTGTTGGTGCTAGGCCCAAGTTAAAGCGGACACGTTTACATGAATGAAATTGTGAAAGAGTAAGTAGTTATTAATATCTACTAACTTTAGGAAATTATATATTTTACTGTTGTTCTATTAAATAATCTACAGTACTATTGCTTTACTGTCAATTTAGCCAGCTAGCTCGCTAGCTATAGTGCAGCTATCTACCTTAATTGTCATAATCTCTCAATGGTAAATGGGTAATACTTGTATAGCGCATGTCTACCTTCTAGGTACTCAAAGCGCTTTGACACTATTTCCACATTCACACATATTCACACACTGATGGCGGGAGCTGCCATTCAAGGCGCTAACCACGACCCATCAGGAGCAAGGGTGAATGAAGTGTCTTGCTCAAGGACACAACGGACGTGACTAGGTTGGTAGAAGCTGGGGATCAAACCAGGAACCCTCAGGTTGCTGGCACGGCCACTCTCCCAACAGCGCCACGCCGTCCCATTCATCAGGTGGATATAAGCAGTGTTGGGACTAACGGCGGTAACTAGTAATCTAACGCGTTATTTTTTTTATTCAGTAACTCAGTTACCGTTACTACATGATGCGTTACTGCGTTATTTTACGTTATTTTTTATGTAGTATCGGCTAAAAACAGAAGATCTGAGTGTGTTTTATTGGAGAGTTGCAGTGTCGTCCTTCTGATTCTTCCTGTGTCACAACGGGAATAAAAGAAGAGGCGTTGTGTGTGGGTGTTGGTGTGGGGAGGGGGTGTCTGTGTTTACTAACAAGACATGGTGCATCTGAAGCCGAGTTTCTTAACATGGAGATATTCTAGACTGACCATGCGTCCTCTTTTCATGTCTTCTTTTGCGGGGCTGTTCGGGCAGAGTTTCTTAAATGCCGCAAATGTCCAGCATTTTGAGTTAGGGTTGCGTGTATTTTCATTGTACGTTCAGGTTAAAGAAGGGGTTAAAAACAAAACAAATTGTGCGCACGCAGCAGCATTCGTGAGGGAGGGTCAGAGACAGAAAGAGCGAGAGAGCAAAGGAGTGGATTGAGACTTTTATTAGTGGATTGCACAGTACAGTATATATTCCCTACAATTGACCACAAAATGGTAACACCCGAATACGTTTTTCAACTTGTTTAAGTCGGGGTCCACGTTAATCAATTTCTTTCAAACTGTCATTGCTCAAAACATAATATTGAATCAAAATCAATGTTATTATGAATTATTGACCTATCCAAGGTTCCGATTACTTCACATCAAATATTTCACTTTGGAAAATATTTTTGTTGGAAGATTTTGCATATTTTGTGTGTTTGCCATTAAAAACATAGTTTTGTTTGACAAAAAAGGGCGGAAAACAAACAAACAAACAAACAACATAAAAAAAACAAAAACATTTTGAAATGAGCGATAGATCTGAAGTTGATGTGGAGTCCAGAGATTTAAGCGTTAAATATAAAATGTATGTATGCCCTGGCACACCATTATCATCATTTCATGACCGAAGCAAAACACTTTTTACACTTTTATACTGAAATAAATACACCTACAACTTAATAAATAAAAACATACAAAAAACTACCAGCAGCGATAAAGTTTAGATCCATGAAGGAAAGAAGAAACTGAATGAATGTTTATAACTGAATACATTTACATATGTATACAAATTAGTTTTCTTTTTTCATTATTTTTTTTAATGAATTAAGTAACGTTTATGACAACCTTTTTCCAAAACACAATATAGATTGTGAGATATCCTTTTTTTTTTTTTCAAAACTCTTACAAAAAAGTGGGACCCCAAAACTTTACTGTAGGACCCCATTTTTATGACTTGATGGGGTCCCTGGGACCCCATTTTGAAAAATCCTAGCGCTGATCAACAGATTGTATTATTCTCCAGTGCAATAACAGTACTGAAATGAAGGCTAAAAGGGCATTAATGGGAGCTTTAAAAAAAAAAACAAGAAAAAAATAAGTAACTAAATAGTTACTTTTCACAGTAACACATTACTTTTTGGTGTAAGTAACTGAGTTAGTAACTGAGTTACTTTTGAAATATAATAACTAGTAACTGTAACTAGTTACTGGTTTTCAGTAAGTATCTCAACACTGGATATAAGAGAATGTTTTTTTGGAAAACTGCTAGTTCATTCGCAGGAAAGCGACAGCAGAAAGCAACTGATACTGCAACAGTAACTTGGTTGGCGCAGATACTATAGGCCTACAAGCGAAGCAAGTCATTAAGTATTGTATATACTACATGATAATAAGTGATAGTTGTATGGAACATACCTGTATCATCATTGTTACTACTTGAATCGAATTAAGAATGTCTAACCTCTGATTTCCACAGGATGCGGAGCGGCAGCGAAACGTTGCTGCCACGGAACGGCACCGCCATCTGTCGTCGGGCAATCGCCTCCGCCGCGCAGAGATCTCGTGAATCTGCGCATAATCACGTGATAAAGTAAACACTGCAGAACACATCTCCAGTTTTGCCTGGCAGAACAACAATATTTTTTTTGTAACAAGCAACAACAAAACAGTAACATCATCCCTGGTGAGTGTTGTACACACACACATACATACATTTAATTCAACTCCTACTAACCACTCCCCTGCTTCAACGGCCTGTATCAGCTGGTATTTGACATAGGCTCCCATATACCTGCCCGGGATATGCCTGTATATGCTTCTTAAATTTTAGACCACCAGAATCAGCATGATCCATTTGTGTCAATCCGGTGAAATTACGCCTGAAAACTTTTGACAAGTTGACTTCATGTACGTTCCCGCCCATTAGGACGTCTCAAAGTGTAAAATACAATCTGCCTTGATGATGGACTATTTTTATTTTGAAAGTAAACAGGAAAATGTATTTTGTCTCATCTCTGCTCTTTTAATGTCTTTAATGTCCTTTGTGTGCTTTAATGTTTCCCTCTTACACACATGTTTAAGTTTGCTCTGGCTATGAGATTTTTCCCTTGGCCTCAGTCTGGACCCCCTCTCCAGGGGCCCAGACTTAGACTGAATTCTTTTTTTTTTCTCACCCCCCTCCCTCCCCAATTTCTCACCTTTTTTGTAAGGGGCGCAGACCTGTCAGCGATCATGTTCTGTCTCCTTGTAATGTTTGTTGGCTCTTGAATGGGATTGTGTTGAAAATCTTCATTTCCCCTTCGGGGATTATTAAAGTATTTCTGATTCTGATGATTCTGATTCTGACTTCCTGTCCAACACAAGCAGATTTTAGCTAAATTGATCTGCCGTGTTGCGGCGACCGGCAAAATAGAAGCTCTGCATATATTTAGCGCAGGGATGCGGAACACCACCGACATGTCAGCGCCGTTCCGCAAGCGGTAGAAACGGACACATTGATTTGAATTAAAATGGAAAGAATTCTCCGCCGTGGCGATGACATTCCGCTCCCATTTTGCATTCTGTGGAAGTCAGGGTTAAGACAACCAACACCTCCTAGCAAAAATGCAAAATGGTTTCCTTCCATTTGGATATCAGCAAAACTACAGTAACTACGAACACCTGTCAACATAGACATTTAATGTCATCAAGCTCACCTTGTTGTAACCTGTTTTGAAAATGTTTTATTATTAGTTATTGTTACGTATATGTATTGTTGTATTTGAACAACTGTATTGTTGATAATAGAGGTAAATTATTGGTATTGTTCATTATCAAAAGCGCTATTTCTATTGATATTTGTATTTCTGTTGTGTAATAATGCTCATTGTCATTTCTGTATTATTTATTTCGCTAACTGCTTCTTTGCTGTCGCTTTTACCATCATATTTGTACATATCGTATTTGTTGATGTTGCTCTATTGTTGTTGTTGTGTTTGCTGCTGTTGTTTTTGTCTCTTTGTCTTATCCCTTTCTTGTCCCCACAATTTCCCCCTTTGTCTTCCTTTTATTTCTCTTTCTATCCCCTCCTGCTCCGGCCCGGCTGCACCGAATGATAATATAAATACATTTAATAAAGTCAAATACAAATAAGGCAACAAGAGAAGTATCCTACACTTCTCTTTTGTAAAGTAAATCTGAACAGCCGATACGGGCATCTTCATCAACTATATGATTTGCCTGAGAAGCTGGACAGGACAAAAAGAAAAAAAGAAAAGGTTTTATTATGATTTATTTACCGAATAATATGTGAATCGATTCTGAATTGAATCGTCACTCCAAGAATCTGAGTCTAATTTAATTGAGAGGTGACCAAAGTTTCCCAACTCTTTCTTCTTCTTTCTTTCTTTAGTTCATTTCGAACGTGAACACACTTGCAGCATAATACATCACACAATTTCATATCATTTCTCTTTACATCATGTCCGAAAAGGAGTAGAAAGAAGCAAAGCTTATTAAATCCTTCCCTTTTCCCACTTCAAAGCGTTTACAAATACATACGTTCATTTACTGACTTCTTTTTGTAACACAATGACATCTGTGACTGATTAATACAGCAGTTTTTGTAATAGATAATTAAGTCAGTCATGATAGACATACTGAGATGAAGAATATCCCATTTTCAATAAGGTTGAAGGTGTTTCTCATAATTCTTCTTCTTTGTACTTTGTAAGCACTATTAATTTGAACAACCTCTTAAACTAGATCATATCAGTACATTGTTTAACTTCTTTACTTAATCCATTCCATAATTTAATTCCACATACTGATATGCTAAAGGTTTTTAGTGTTGTACGAGCATGCAAATGTTTTAAATTAGATTTTCCTCCAAGGTTATATTTCTCCTCTTTGGTAGAGAAGAATTGTTGTACATTCTTGGGTATCAGGTTATAGTTTTCTTTGTACATCATTTTAGCAGTTTGCAATTTTATCAAATCATCGAACTTCAATATTTTTGACTCAATAAATGAAGGGTTTGTATGCTCCCTATATCCTCACCTCCCAGGTGGTGAGGGTGATGGGTCAAATTCAGAGGATAATCTCACCACACTTATAGTGTGTGACAATCATTGGTACTTTAACTTTAACTTTTTAAAATTATTTATCAGTCTAATTGATCTTTTTTGTAACACGGTTAACGAATGAAGTGCACATTTGTAGTTATTTCCCCATATTTCTACACTAACTCAGATATGGTAACACAAGCGAGCAGTAACTCTATCTCATATTGGACCGTTGTTGAGCTTGTCTTTCTGATGAGGGGGTTTTTCATCTGTATTTTATTTGTTATCGGTAAATGTACTTTTAACCTGCTGTCACGTTTCCCTTAGCAGATAATGAAAACGAGCTTGTAGCTATATGTGGTCGATATAATACATCCATCCATCCATTTTCTACCGCGTGTCCCTTTTGGGGTGCTGGAGCCTATCTCA
Source organism: Nerophis lumbriciformis (assembly GCF_033978685.3). Classification (NCBI taxonomy): domain Eukaryota; kingdom Metazoa; phylum Chordata; class Actinopteri; order Syngnathiformes; family Syngnathidae; genus Nerophis; species Nerophis lumbriciformis. The sequence continues at coordinate 45,312,704 of NC_084548.2, read as the reverse complement.
GCTGCATTCGGGCGTAAGGCGGGGTACACCCTGGACAAGTCGCCTCCTCATCGCAGGGCCAACACAGATAGACAGACAACATTCACACTCACATTCACACACTAGGGCCAATTTAGTGTTGCCAATCAACCTATCCCCAGGTGCATGCCTTTGGAGGTGGGACGAAGCCAGAGTACCCGTGTCAGGCTTGTCCCTGACAGTTTGGTCATGTTTTAGTTTTTCCTCTGTGTCTGTCTATCTTATTTTGTCTTTATTTCCTGCTTGTATCCCTGAGTGTTTTTTCCCCTCAGCTGTGGCTGATTGGCACCGGGCCACACCTGGTGTCAATCAGCCAGCTGCTATTTAGATCTGCTTTGTCCTCCAGTCAGGGCTGGAGTATTGTCGCTAATGATTGTCAATGTCATTAATACTTATCGTTGTAGCTGCGTCTACTTCTGTTCACTCTGCTCATGTCACAGTTCCTTCGTGTCTCAGTAAGTGTTTTTGTTTCTTGTCCACAGTTAGCCTTTGTGCTAGTTTTTGTTCATAGCCAAGTTTGTATCTCCGCCATGGGCGCGCCTTTTGTTTAGACTAGACTTAGACTTAGACTTCCTTTTTATTGTCATTCAAATTTGAACTTTACAGCACAGATAAGAACGAAATTTCGTTACATAAGCTCATGGTAGTGCAGGATAAAAAAGCAATAAGGTGCATATATAAATAAATATATATATATATATATATACATAGATTAGTGTACAGATAAATATATTGCACTTTTTCACATGCGTCCACGTTTATGGATGTATGTTATATTGCCTTTTTTTATTCTAGCGAGTTAATCCATTTTGGGGGGAGTTGAGGGGATAATTTAATTATGATGCGTTCAAGAGTCTTACGGCCTGAGGGAAGAAGCTGTTACAGAACCTGGAGGTTCTGCTTCGGAGGCTGCGGAACCTCTTTCTAGAGTCCAGCAGTAAAAACAGTCCTTGGTGGGGGTGGGAGGAGTCTTTGCAGATTTTATGAGCCCTGGTCAGGCAGCGACTTTTTGCGATCTCCTGGATAGGAGGAAGAGGAGTCCTGATTATCTTTGTACCCTTTTGTTTGTTTTTTGCTATAGTGTTAAATTAAATCATGTTTTCCTACTCGGCCCTGCGATGAGGTGGCGACTTGTCCAGGGTGTACCCCGCCTACCGCCCGAATGCAGCTGAGATAGGCTCCAGCAACCCCAAAAGGGACAAGCGGTAGAAAATGGATGGATGGATGTTTTCCTACTCAATGCCTGTCGCCATCTCTGCATCTTGGGGTTCGTCACCTACACACTCTGACAACCCGGAGGGAACCCACGCAGTCACGGGGAGAACATGCAAACTCCTCACAGAAAGATCCTGAGCCCGGGATTGAACTCGGGACCTTCGTATTGTGAGGCACATGCACGAACCCCTTTATCACCGTGCTGCCCATTCAAGTAAACCAGGGGTCACCAACGCAGTGCCCGCGGGCACCAGGTAGCCCGTAAGGACCAGATGAGTAGCCCGCTGGCCTGTTCTAAAAATAGCTCAAATAGCAGCACTTACCAGTGAGCTGCCTTCCATCCATCCATTTTCTACCGCTTATTCCCTTTGGGGTCGCGGGGGCGCTGGAGCCTATCTCAGCTACAATCGGGCGGAAGGCGGGGTACACCCTGGACAAGTCGTCACCTCATCGCAGGGCCAACACAGATAGACAGACAACATTCACACTCACATCCACACACTAGGGCCAATTTAGTGTTGCCAATCAACTTATCCCCAGGTGCATGTCTTTGGAAGTGGGAGGAAGCCGGAGTACCCGGAGGGAACCCACGCAGTCACGGGGAGAACATGCAAACTCCACACTGCCTCTATTTTTTAATTTTATTTATTTACTAGCAAGCTGGTCTCAGTTTGCTTGACATTTTTAATTCTGAGACAAAACTCAAATAGAATTTGAAAATCCAAGAAAATATTTTAAAGACTTGGTCTTCACTAACTGACAAAGAAACAGATAACAGATTTGGTGTCCAGTTCAAAGTGTGACATGATTTAATTAAAAATTTGAGAGTTGACTTTTGTATTTAACATGAGTTATTATTTGTACAAACATGGTGCAAAGTAATTCATGATTTGTTAAAAAATGTTAGTGGCTAGCTAGTTAAAATGGGATATTGTGATTTCACAAGACTGTCTTAGAAGTGATCATTTGAAAATGTTCAATTTGAAAAATGAGAAAATAAAGCGTTACATATTGATATTTATCTGTTTCTATATATATTTATTGTGAGAAATCATTAAGATGATCAGTGTTTCCACAAAGATAAATATCATTAATTATTAATAATAACATAGAGTTAAAGGTAAATTGAGCAAATTGGTTATTTGGTGACTTGTCCAGGGTGTACACCGCCTTCCGCCCGATTGTAGCTGAGATAGGCTCCAGCACCCCCGCCACCCCAAAGGGAATAAGCGGTAGTAAATGGATGGATGGAAACTGGTAGCCCTTCGCATTAATCAGTACCCAAGAAGTAGCTCTTGTTTTCAAAAATGTTGGTGACCCCTGAAGTAAACAAAACAAAATACAGTATTTCAATGATCAGCCGTGGCTTTCTTTCACCACCAGATGGCAGTAAGTACTCAATTAAAATGGCAAGACCGCCAGCCTTTCTTAAAATTGTATTTATCACTGCGTGTTGGTATTATTTAAATTTAAAAAATAAGCGATGAAATATTAATTAAAACAAACTTTATTGAAAATTTTCGTCTTTGTTTAGAATGTCCCCATTGGGAGAAAAAGTCAATCCTATCCCATCAGCTCAACGGATAACATCTATAAACTGCTCTGCTGGGGGTGGTCTGTGCTGACGTCACAGTTACGCATCAGTGTAAGAAAAACGTACAGTATAAGATTTCACCGCCTTGTGAAATTTTCCATGATTGTCCTGATAAGTTCCTTGAGAAGGCGTGGTCAGAGCAACTGTCAACAAGTGCTGGTGATATTTATGTAGCAGCTACGCAAATAAACGTCTATTGACTTCATGTTGAATCTAATGTAAAGTGTCTGGACGACTCTATTCCTAAATGGAACTTCAGCAAAAGTGTGTTAAAGTATCGTCGTGTACACGTCCCACACCTGCCCTGCTAAGCCACGCCCCTCGTCTGCAATAAAACTCCCCCGTGACAGGAAGACCTGTCAATCCCTCCCAAAACTACACGAGCACAACTTGTTGGCAGGTTGACATTGTTGGCGTGGAGGAAAAAAGCCAAGCATTGCGGCACTCGCGTCTAGTGGAGCACACATACCGACGTGGGAGCTTCATCGGGCCTCCATGCTCCTGCAGTCCGGAGGGTGTTAAGATCCATGGAAGTGGCAGGTTTCTACGACGAGGGCGGCTTTGCTATTCACGCTAGAGACAGCATTCTCAACCCGATCGGCGGCGGGGGTGGGGGCGGCTCGTACTGGAGGCTCGGGGACTCGATGACCGAGTTGGGCATCGAGGAGCGGGAGAGAGCGATCGACTTCAGCGTTTACCTGGACCCGGCCGTGCACTGCCCGCAGCTGGCGGGGCACGCGCACCCTCCGCAGGGGGACGTCTTGTCCGACTTCCTGGCCGACAACAAGCTGAAGAGAGTGGCCAACTTTCGGAACTACACGCTGCTCAACGAGCTGGAGGCGGCTCAGCGAGACGGCCCGCGGGAGCCCCGGGGGCCGCCGTACGGGCTGGGCTACGCCGACCTGCAGGAGACGCGCGTGGACAGCGTGCTCGCGTCGGAGCTGATCCGCTACCGGGCCGCCGCCAACCCCTCCGACAGAGACGAGGACGCGAAGATGGACAACGGCTCGACGGGCTTCGACATGAGGTCCTACCTCCAGTACCAGTCCACCAGCGGGAGCATGGGCAACATATCTACGGCGTCTTCCACATGCTCCAGCCCGCCCGGAACACCGGCGCCGGCAGGTCAGGGCAGGTCCCCTTCGCACGGCGCCAAGCTCTCCGGGAAGTCGAAGAAGCGCCTGGACAAGGACAGTGAAGAGTACCGGCTGCGGAGGGAGAGGAACAACCTGGCGGTGAGGAAGAGTCGGGATAAAGCCAAAATGCGCAACTTGGAGACGCAACACAAAGTGCTGGAACTGGCGGCGGAGAACGATCGTTTACAGAAGCGAGTGGAGCAGCTGTCAAGAGAGCTGGCGACCCTGCGGAACCTGCTGTCGGCCACCGGCCAGTGTTAGAGAGCCGAGGACTGTCAGTTTTAGGAGGGTGGTATGCCGCGACCACCAGTTTACATATAGACTCTTTGCAATGAGACTGAAGAAGTGGCTTGCACGGATTGCGCAATCACTGACTGCTCTTCTGGACATGTCACCTTAGCTTTGTTATTCTCGTGTAAGTGTGTATATGCAGTATTTGTGTGCTGGCTCGACATACACGCGAATTTATACATTTTTTGTGTAACTGGAGCAGCGGCTGGTTGTCAAGGGAAGAGTTGTGCTGCAGTGAAATGATGCAACTCTTTGTAATAGTATTGGCAATGGATGAAATAAGTCGAATTATTTAATATTCCCACAGTGAAATGCATTTAATTGTACTTTATATTTTGTTGAATTAAAATAATTTCTACTTTTGTCCTAACAATTTTATTTGCATGTCTTTATTTGGTGTTGTTTTGAAGAAAATGTGGGCTGCAGCACTTGTCTGTGTGCGACAGATCACGCCTGCCATTACAAAATGTCTTACAAAAGCAGGACTCGTCAAACATCTATTTCTTAAACTAGTTCAGTAAATGCACCAGGAAAGTTACAACTATTTGTTATTTATTGTCCTACACAAAACACCTATTTTGCATTCAGTGAGACATGTTCCTGTGCTGAATAAATTCATTGTCTGATACCGTTGTGCAACATTTTTGTGGTCAGTATAATACGAAGGCATATGCAATTATTTCATTCCAGTGTGCATTTCCCTCCATGTTTACACAAATGTCCTCAGTTCTTTCTAGATTAGGCTGAGGCGATATACTGCTGAGAGCAGCACATAAGAGACTCAGCACGCAGCATAGAACTGTTAGCTTTATCTGCAGCACACGGCTCTGTCAATAGTCTGCTGGGTCCACTGGCCGACAGAGGGGTTCAAGGTTGAAGGGAAATTAATCAGCAACTAACCTCACACCACCCCAGGTCATGCTTCAGCAACCGAGACTTGCTCCGCATTGTCACTCGACATAATCCTCCGCACACCTCGTCTAACACTTAAACATGGGAGTAGTGAGTTTCATCACACACGATAGATTAGTTGGCAATTGGTGTGCTGTGGAATTGAGCAATCATTTGCACAAAAGATATGTCCCAAGCAAGCAAGGCCCAGACACAAGATAAAGCTACAAGGCCCGGTGGGATGTGGAGGTGATCTGTGACAATTCCGTGTGGGGAGTGTTTGCAACTTCAAACAAGCAAAGAGGAAAAACCACCTCTGCTCGTTTTTCAAGAGAGGGCACTTTCAACTTAAAGGACTTCCAACAGTTGCATTTGACTCCATAATAAATCCTTGCATACGGTCAATTTTATTTCCACGCTGGTGTTGAACATTAAAGCTTGGTACTATTGGGCAATATCTTGCCTTTTCCCTTTGCTCAGATTGTTCCACCCATGTTTAAAGAAGCCATTGGTATCCTGCCTGACAATCGCGGCTTGGCCAAACTAAGATGAAGACTGTAAGTAAAACAATGTGTAAATGCAACATGTATTTGACACAAGCAATACTTATAAAATCAAAACCTCTTGTAGTTCACTCGTCTCATGTTGTGGATGTCAACAGGGGGGAAAATTAACTTATGCTGAGTTGTGTGTTCATTGCCTCATTCTTATCTCATTACTTTATAATTATGTCAAGACAATGACTGGGGTAAAACAGGGCCAAGCTAAATGAAGTAACGATAAAAAAATGTCAAAACAGTTGGACCAAATCAACACCCTCGTTAAAAGTGGTTAATTTAACGATGAGCAGAACAAGTTTTTCTATAAATGTTTGGCTAAAATTCAAACATCTATGGAATTTGGTTCTGAGATGACAGGCACCCCACCTTCCCCCAACTCCCCTTGTCCGAAACTCCGAAAGCTGTCTTTTCTTTCTTGTTGCTTAAATGCTCACAAGAGACAGGGAAAATCCCACACCGGATGACCTCCTTTCTTAAACATTAAGCCCAGCCTCCTCTCCACATTTTACCGTCAGTGGGCAGTATTTGTCCGTAACCTCAGTGTTGCATCACAACCCCTCACAAGCCAAATAGCCTCCCAAAAAACTCCTCTGACAATGCAGTGCAAACAAGCAAAAAAAAAAAGCACACTGCACACTCTGATGCTATAACAGTTGTGAAATGGACTTTATTTCAGTCAAGTAAGCGTTTTTTAAAGACATTTTCATAAATGGTTTGCTCCTCAAACAGTTAAAAGACAAATATTTTATGACATCCAACTGAAGCGTGAAGAGATCAAATGACAAGTCTTGTTTCATGTTTGCAAACAGTCCCAATAAGTGCCTATAGTTCCTTATTTTTAACTCCCTTGAGTAAATAAAAGTAAACAGTACTGAAGATTCTGATCTCTAACACCATACTGTACTGAATAATTACATATGCTGTACATTATGTTTGCCTGTATAACCCATAAATTAGTACAGTCATGTTTGTGTTGTATTATATAGATGATATATATTGCTTTTGGTGTGGATAGTGTTCATGAATTCATACCACCCTACTACCTTCTTAGTTAATATACTTTTCATTTATTTTATGTAACTTTTATTTAACCAAAAAACATTCCAGTTGATAATAAAAACCTCCCTTTTAAGGGAGTCCTGGCCAAAAGGCAGCAAAGTTTCACACAAAAATACAACAAACAAAGAAACAACAATACAGTCACATGGGGAAACATAGATTCATTCAAACAAGTGCACATTATTGAGGCATTAACTAAAGCATCTAAGAAAACTCAGCTAAGTTCCAGTCTTAATATATTATACATGTATTTTGAATATTTAATTTAAAAAAAACAAGCAGACAGAGCAGGTCCGCCTTTCAAATTCTAAGATGTACAACGCCTCAAAGTTCTATTCTTGGGCTTTTTTGGATTTTCAGTTTCATTTTGGCAAATAACCTGGACAACCCAGATGATACAATATGTGAGTCAAATAAAGACAGTCTACTGGGGCATTAAACTACTTCTTCTGAAGTGAAACATGTATCCTAAGTCTTCCACGCTGAAGATCCATTTAATGTTATAACATATGACCTTTAGCCATGCAGAGAATGATGATTCATAACCTTTATTTTAGAGAACTTGTCACTGGTTTTAGAATGTTTGAGGAATGAAAACATTTAGTTTAGCAGACTTTTAAAGAAAATTACAGAACATATCCCATTACTCAAGCCAGGAAGGCTGTGTGTTGTTCCAAACGCTCAAAAATCGAGGTACCAACTTGTACCTAAAATTGTACAATGCTTGTTGCTGGGGGTGTATCTTTGAGAGACATTTCTGTACCCTTCAGTACAGGTTTGTTTTTGTACCTCAGGGGCAATGTTCCCTCTAATTTTTCATGTGTGTGAGCAAACACAAAAACTCCCTGAGCATTCAGTGGAGCCCATGTGAGCAGCATCAGACGTGCACACTGTGGCTACACCAGCAGCACACCTGTCCCAAACCTGACTAAATAACAAGTTAAATCTCCATCCATTTTCTACCGCATGTCCCTTTCGGGGTGGCGGGGGGTGCTGGAGCCTATCTCAGCTGCATTCGGGCGGAAGGCGGTGTACACCTTGGACAAGTCCCCACCTCATCGCAGGGCCAACACAGATAGACAGACAACGTTCTCTTATTATTATAATAAAATGACAGCAGTCATTTCCATGTGGTTATTTTCTAATATAAGTGTTTAGGCCCATTTACAATGACAATAACAAAAACTATTGTTTTTCATGAACTGTGTACTTGTATTGTTTGTCTGGGTGGAGGTCCTGCTTTGGAAATAATTTGTACCCCTTTCAGACATTGCATTTAGTTCCCATTAAAACATTCACATGTTGCACAATGAGATGTAAGCAGGGGATCATGTGTACATTCCTGCAACTTCCTGTTTGTAAAAATTATATTTTTATTAGTATTTATTTAATATACTAACAGCATTTCATGTTTAATATTTATAAATTAAGATTCCTAATAAATGACACTAGAATAAGCACACATTTGATTGGTAAATCATAGTGTAACGACCTGGAATGACACTTTATGTGTGGTGTTGGAGTTGTCCGACTTTTTGTGTGGCTGTAAACTCATCACTGGCTAAGTGCCATATGTGCATGTGTTGGCGCAAGTGAGAAAGAGCAGTGGCTGCTGTTGATCTAACAAAGTTGGTTTTGGTCTGGTTTGTACTGCAGAAAATGACCAGTTTTGCTAGATATGATTTTTTTTACTAATGTTTTGGTGATATGTTTATGGCCGACAATAAAGAGTTTTGCTCAGTAAAGTGATCGATGGAATTTATGTCCTCAAAGCGTCTCGACAGACATTACAATATTTGAACAACGATGACGAAAACTGATTTCTCTGTCGTGTCCGTGACGTGTCGAAAATTGTTATGCCCTCATTTTTTTATTTGATTTTGTGCGTGGCATAGATTTACCGTGCGCAGAGGACGCTTGAGCAGTGCGCAATTGCACAGGCGCGCACCTTAGAGGGAACATTGTTTAGGGGTCCCCAAACTTTTTGACCCGGGGGCCGCATTGGGTAAAAACAGTTTGGCCAGCGGGCAGGCTATATATATATATATATATATATATATATATATATATATATATATATATACACACACACACACACAACATATGTATATACATATATATACATGTATGTATGTATGTATATATATGTGTATGTATATATATATATATGTGTATGTATATATATATTTGTGTGTGTGTATATATATATATAAATATATATATACATAATGTGTGTATGTATGTATAAATATGTGTATGTATGTATGTATGTATGTATACAGTGTATTTATATGTGTGTGTGTGTGTGTGTGTGTGTGTGTGTGTGTGTGTGTGTGTGTGTGTGTGTGTGTGTGTGTGTGTGTGTGTGTGTGTGTGTGTGTGTGTGTGTGTGTGTGTGTGTGTGTATATATGTATATAAAATCGGTCTCATTGCAGATTAAACAAACTGCCTTTTCCTTACACTGAACAAAAAATGTCATTTGTCCACTGATATTTAAAAACTCTTCACTTGGAGTCTATTTTAAGTTTCACCAACGATTTCAATATGATTTGCCCGAGAGGGCGAGAGTAACAAGCGGTAGAAAATGGATTGATGGATGGGCTAGAAAAGACAGATTAAAAATAATGAACTTTTTTTTTTTAAATAAATAAGTGTTTTTGTTTTTTTTTACTCTGGACTACACGCGGGCTGGATTTTGGACGCTGGCGGGCCGTATCTGGCCTGCAGGCCGTAGTTTGGGGACCCCTGGTGTACCTTATCAATTTGTACTAATAAAGTACAATCCTTTTAATCCCCTTGCCTTATACAGCCCAAAGTTCTTCACATAGCAGGAACCTCTTAAATAGCTGATAGTGCCTATAGTATATAAACCTGTGCTTGAAGACAAATTTAACAAAGTAAAAACCCAATACGCCATAATAAGTAAAAAACTAGAAGGATAAAGTCGATCATGTCAAGGATGATGAATAAAAGTTAACAAAATACGGATGTTGGCAATAATCAAAGATGCTAATAACAGAAAAATGTAATTATTATAAATGTTATTATTAATGATGACTCTAAATGCCCTAACTATAAGTGAAATACTAATAGTATGCCCTGTTTAAAATCATACTATTAATAGGTATTGTCTATGAACTAAACACATTTTTAATACAGCAAGCACCTTCGGGTTCTGTACAAATGTGTACTTCATATCACCTTGTACCCTTAGTAGTATAAAAGCATATTTCTAGCCTCTTAAAAAACAATATTGTACTGTACTATTGAGAGAAAAAATGTACCTGAAGGTACAGTAATTGTATACCTCTATTTTGAAAGTGTGTGTACGGCCCTAAAGATGTGTTATCCAATTACATGAAAATATCTACTGTATTAAATTTTAGGTAAATTTGTTTGTGATTTGGTTGTTTTGCATGCTTGATGACAGTTGTCTTTGCAAAACGAAAGGAGCACCGGACATCCTGAACATGGGTTGTAACGGGAAGCTAGACCGCCTGAGCTACGGTAAACGGCCATGAACATGATCGGTCTTGAAGTGAACCAAAGTTTCAACATCTCTATCCACTTCTGCTATTTCGATGCAGAATGACTGCGAGAACACAAAACTGAGGAGCAGAAGTGACTTGCGGTCACTACACAGCAAGTACCTCTGCCCAGTTATTGTGTAACATAAGGCCAGCTTTGAAATAAAGAACGTTAGCTTGAATACTAAATAACCCTATTGTGTTTTAGCTTTTTTAAGGTAGCTAAAAACTTTCAAAGCACAGAATTTCACACATTTTTGGAGAAAAAAATAATAGACTAAAACAGTTCTTGTTTCACTATATCATTGACCTTTGAGACTAGTACACGTACACTTACTGGTCCCAACATAAGGCACAAATCCTGCCTTTCTAATGTTAATATTGCTCACTTTTAATTGACACTGTCAGTGAGGCAATAATCTAGCTATTAATGTGTTATTGCGGTTGTACTAGTTAACTGAAAACAGCTGGGAAAAAAATATCCCAAGTCATTCATTGAACACAAGCTGAATTTATTCAAATACTTAAAACAATGAAATAACAGGATTACATCATTTAGGCTAATCCGGTCCAGTCTGTTCTGCTTTTGTTTTGGTCAAGGCTTTGATGATTACAATTTACAAGAATAATAGTCTTGTGTCCATATTCTTCCTGTGTTTGGTGTTGGGTTCTGTGTCAGCGCTCCGTCTTACCCTCTTCCTGACTTCTTGTTGGAGCGCTCGTTGTTTCCAACTGTCCTGGGTTGGTGATATAGAGCAGTGTTTTTCAACCACTGTGCTGCGGCACACCGGTGTGCCGTGGGAGATTATCTAATTTCACCTATTTGCGTTAAAAATATTTTTTGCAAACCAGTAATTATAGTCTGCAAATTATGTGTTGTTGTTGAGTGTCTGTACTGTCTAGAGCTCGACAGAGTAACCGTGTAATACTCTTCCATATCAGTAGGTGTCAGCCGGTACCTAATTGCTTTGTTGATGTCGCAAACAGCGGGAGGCGGTGTGCAGGTAAAAAGGTGTCTAATGCTTAAACCAAAAATAAACAAAAGGTGAGTGCCCCTAAGAAAACGCATAGACGCTTAAGGAAGGCTATGCAGAATGAAACTAAAACTGAACTGGCTACAAAGTAAACAAAAACAGAATTCTGGACGACAGCAAAGACTTGCTGTGGAGAAAAGACGGCGTCCACAATGTACATCCGAACATGACATGACAATCAACAATGGCCCCACAAAGAAGGATAAAAACAACTGAAATATTCTTGATTGCTAAAACAAAGTAGATGCGGGAAGTATCGCTCAAAGGAAGACAAAAAACTGCAACAGGAAAATACCAAAACAAGAGAAAAAGACACCAAAATAGGAGCGCAAGACAAGAACTAAAACACTACACACAGGAAAACACCAAAAACTCAAAATAAGTCACGGCCTGATGTGACAGGTTGTGACAGCACACCTACTTTGAGACAAGAGCTATAGTGATGCATGGTTGGTTATGGTTTAAAGTCATATCCAACAATTGCGACAAAGACTTTTTATTGTCTACTGAGTATTCGTTTTTTTAATGATTTCTGCTGGTGGTGTTCCTCCGGATTTTTTCAACGCAAAAAATGCGCCTTGGCTCAAAAAAGATTGAAAAACACTGATATTGACTGACCTGCGAGGAAGCCCAATTTGTGGACTTTTCATGCCCACAAGCACCTTTTTGAAGTTGTTGGTTCAGTGTTTCTTGTATGCCACAGTGCATGAATTGTGTACCTAAGTTTCTGCATAACTTTTACGACTTAAGGCCTGCTGGCACCTAATAAAGGGACAGTCTTACTCTGCACCCTGGACTTACACCAACGGCCACCATGTGACACAGTGAGTCAAGGAATAACCACATTTAATTTTGAATGTCCTTTTTATTGTTTGTAATTGAAGTAAACGTATCAGTACATTTTTTTTCCACTTTTATAGTCAAACCGATTTGAGTAAAAAGTCAGCGGAACACAAATCCACAAATGATCTTTATTCCTGAGTTGTTTAACATGTCTTACTAACATGCCGTGTGAGTGCTGAGTGTTTTGATCATCTTTCTATTTACCGGTATGTGTACTAAAAAAGGTGGTAGATATTATTAAGAACTAGCGATCAACGCATCGCAATATCAATCAATCAATCAATCAAAGATTATTTATATAGCCCTAAATCACGAGTGTCTCAAAGGGCTGCACAAACCACAACAACATCCTCGGCTCTGATCCCACATCAGGGCAAGAAAAAAACTCAACCCAATGGGATTACAATGACAAACCTTGAAGGAGACCACTGATGTGGTGCCCCCCCTGGGCGACCGGTGCAATGGACGTCGAGTGGATCTAGATCATAGTGTGAGAGTCCAGTCCGTAGTGGGGCCAGTCGGAGATCGTCTTGGGTGGAGACAAGTCAGCAGCGCAGAGACGTCCTCAACTGCTGCACAGATGAATGGTCCACTCCGGGTCCTGACTTTGAACAGGTGGCGCAAAATCTGTGGTCATTTAATCTGTGCCCCCCTCTCCACGAAGGAGAGGGGGGCAGAGCAGAAAAGAGACGGCAGATCAACTGGTCTAAAAGGGGGGTCTATTTAAAATTGAATTAAAATATAGTACAGTCATTCTCTGACATGTCTCTGTTACAAGTGCATAGGTGCCGGGTCTTGTTCATCACTTCCAATTGTGCCAGAGAAGGGAAATGGTATACAACGAGCAGTTTTTGGACGCCGTTACTAACGCCAATACTTTTAGTAGTAACGAGTAATCTAAGTAATTATTTGTATGTACGTTACAACGCCATTACCAATATGTTTGATGAAACGTGGAATGTTACTTTCAATGTGGGTTTATGTCAACATCACAGCCTCAGAAACACAGCCAGTTCAATGCAGGAAATATCATTTTAAAGTGAAAGCAAAAACAGAGGTAACACATCCATCCATCCATCCATCTTCTTCCGCTTATCCGAGGTCGGGTCGCGGGGGCAGCAGCCTAAGCAGGGAAGCCCAGACTTCCCTCTCCCCAGCCACTTCGTCCAGCTCCTCCCGGTGGATCCCGAGGCGTTCCCAGGCCAGCCGGGAGACATAGTCTTCCCAACGTGTCCTGGGTCTTCCCCGTGGCCTCCTACCGGTCGGACGTGCCCGAAACACCTCCCGAGGGAGGCGTTCGGGTGGCATCCTGACCAGATGCCCGAACCACCTCATCTGGCTCCTCTCGATATGGAGGAGCAGCGGCTTTACTTTGAGCTCCCCCCGGATGGCAGAGCTTCTCACCCTATCTCTAAGGGAGAGCCCCGCCACCCGGCGGAGGAAACTCATTTCGGCCGCTTGTACCCGTGATCTTGTCCTTTCGGTCATGACCCAAAGCTCATGACCATAGGTGAGGATGGGAACGTAGATCGACCGGTAAATCGAGAGCTTTGCCTTCTGGCTCAGCTCCTTCTTCACCACAACGGATCGATACAGCGTCCGCATTACTGAAGATGCCGCACCGATCCGCCTGTCGATCTCACGATCCACTCTTCCCTCACTCGTGAACAAGACTCCGAGGTACTTGAACTCCTCCACTTGGGGCAAGATCTCCTCCCCAACCCGGAGATGGCACTCCACCCTTTTCCGGGCGAGAACCATGGACTCGGATTTGGAGGTGCTGATTCTCATCCCAGTCGCTTCACACTCGGCTGCGAACCGATCCAGTGAGAGCTGAAGATCTTGGCCAGATGAAGCCATCAGGACCACATCATCTGCAAAAAGCAGAGACCTAATCCTGCAGCCACCAAACCAGATACCCTCAACGCCCTGACTGCGCCTAGAAATTCTGTCCATAAAGGTTATGAACAGAATCGGTGACAAAGGGCAGCCCTGGCGGAGTCCAACCCTCACTGGAAACGTGTCCGACTTACTGCCGGCAATGCGGACCAAGCTCTGACACCGATTATACAGGGAGCGAACCGCCACAATAAGACAGTCCGTTACCCCATACTCTCTGAGCACTCCCCACAGGACTTCCCGGGGTACACGGTCGAATGCCTTCTCCAAGTCCACAAAGCACATGTAGACTGGTTGGGCAAACTCCCATGCACCCTCAAGGACCCTGCCGAGAGTATAGAGCTGGTCCACAGTTCCACGACCAGGACGAAAACCACACTGTTCCTCCTGAATCCGAGGTTCGACTATCCGGCGTAGCCTCCTCTCCAGTACACCTGAATAGACCTTACCGGGAAGGCTGAGGAGTGTGATCCCACGATAGTTGGAACACACCCTCCGGTTCCCCTTCTTAAAGAGAGGAACCACCACCCCGGTCTGCCAATCCAGAGGTACCGCCCCCGATGTCCACGCGATGTTGCAGAGTCTTGTCAACCAAGACAGCCCCACAACATCCAGAGCCTTAAGGAACTCCGGGCGGATCTCATCCACCCCCGGGGCCTTGCCACCGAGGAGCTTTTTAACTACCTCGGCAACCTCAGCCCCAGAAATAGGAGAGCCCACCACAGATTCCCCAGGCCCTGCTTCCTCATAGGAAGACGTGCTGGTAGGATTGAGGAGGTCTTCGAAGTATTCTCTCCACCGATCCACAACATCCGCAGTCGAGGTCAACAGAGCACCATCCCCACCATACACGGTGTTGACACTGCACTGCTTCCCCTTCCTGAGGCGGCGGATGGTGGTCCAGAATTGCTTCGAAGCCGTCCGGAAGTCTTTTTCCATGGCCTCACCGAACTCCTCCCATGTCCGAGTTTTTGCCTCCGCGACCGCTGAAGCCGCACACCGCTTGGCCTGTCGGTACCTGTCTGCTGCGTCAGGAGTCCCATGAGCCAAAAGAACCCGATAGGACTCCTTCTTCAGCTTGACGGCATCCCTCACCGCCGGTGTCCACCAACGGGTTCTAGGATTACCGCCACGACAGGCACCAACTACCCTGCGGCCACAGCTCCAATCGGCCGCCCCGACAACAGAGGTACGGAACATCGTCCACTCGGACTCAATGTCCAGCGCCTCCCTCGTGACATGTTCAAAGTTCTTCCGGAGGTGGGAATTGAAACTCTCTCTGACAGGAGACTCTGCTAGACGTTCCCAGCAAACCCTCACAATGCGTTTGGGCCTGCCAGGTCTGTCCGGCATCCTCCCCCACCATCGCAGCCAACTCACCACCAGGTGGTGATCGGTAGAAAGCTCCGCCCCTCTCTTCACCCGAGTGTCCAAAACATGAGGCCGCAAATCCGATGACACAACTACAAAGTCGATCATGGAACTGCGGCCTAGGGTGTCCTGGTGCCAAGTGCACATATGGACACCCTTATGTTTGAACATGGTGTTTGCTATTGACAATCCGTGACGAGCACAAAAGTCCAATAACAAAACACCACTCGGGTTCAGATCCGGGCGGCCATTCTTCCCAATCACGCCTCTCCAGGTTTCACTGTCGTTGCCAACATGAGCGTTGAAGTCCCCCAGTAGAACGAGGGAATCACCCGGGGGAGCACTCTCCAGTACTCCCTCGAGTGAATCCAAAAAGGGTGGGTAATCTGAACTGCCGTTGGGCGCGTAAGCGCAAACAACAGTCAGGACCCGTCCCCCCACCCGAAGGCGGAGGGAGGCTACCCTCTCGTCCACCGGGTTGAACTCCAACGTGCAGGCTTTGAGCCGAGGGGAAACAAGAATTGCCACCCCAGCCCGTCGCCTCTCATTGCTGGCAACGCCAGAGTGGAAGAGAGTCCAGCCCCTGTCAAGAGAACTGGTTCCAGAGCCCTTGCTGTGCGTCGAAGTGAGTCCGACTATATCTAGCCGGAACTTCTCCACCTCACGCACTAGCTCAGGCTCCTTCCCCCCCAGCGAGGTGACGTTCCACGTCCCAAGAGCTAGCTTCTGTAGCCGAGGATCGGACCGCCAAGTGCCCTGCCTTCGGCTTCCGCCCAGCTCACATCGCACCCGACCTCTATGACCCCTGCTATGGGTGGTGAGCCCATTGGAGGGGGGACCCACGTTGCCTCTTCGGGCTGTGCCCGGCCGGGCCCCATGGGGACAGGCCCGGCCACCAGGCGCTCGCCATCGTGCCACACCTCCGGGCCTGGCTCCAGAGGAGGGCCCCGGTGACCCGCGTCCGGGCGAGGGAAATCTGGGTTCCTTGTTCGTGTTCTTCATAGAGGTCTTCGAGCTGCTCTTTGTCTGATCCCTCACCTAGGACCAGTTTGCCTTGGGAGACCCTACCAGGGGGCATAGAAGCCCCCGGACAACATAGCTCCTAGGATCATTGGGACACGCAAACTCCTCTACCACGTTAAGGTGGCAGCTCAGAGAGGAGAGAGGTAACACAATCCAGTAAAAAGATTCAAAAGAGCTGCCGTCCCACAAGCGCTAAAATCCGCAACTGAGCTAATTCTAGTCTGTCTGGCTCTTTCGCTCACGTTACTTGGCAACAGGCTCCGCCTTTTAAAGGCACACATTCTGCTTTCATGAAACGTCTTTCAAATATATATGGCAGATATTTTTGTTTTGTTTTTCTAAGTAACACAATAATTACATTATCTGTGTTGGCCCTGCGATGAGGTGGCGACTTGTCCAGGGTGTACCCCGCCTTCCGCCCGATTGTAGCTGAGATAGGCTCCAGCGCCCCCCGCGACCCCAAAGGGAATAAGCGGTAGAAAATGGATGGATGGATGGATGGATAGTAATTACATTCATCAAAGAGTAATTCTGTTACTAATTAAATAACTTTTCTGGCAAAGTAACGAGTAACTAAAATTGATTACTTTTCAAAAGCAATTTTCCAAACACTGACAAGTACAAAAAATATCTTAAGTGTCAAGCATCAGCAGCTGTTGTACTTTTGGTACAATTGTCTTGAGCTTTTTAACGAGAGACATTTAATTGGTTGTTAATTTGCATTAGAATACCCCAGGTTTGCAAAATTAGGCTTTCATGGTGTCTTTTAATGCAGGAGCTCACTGTTTTAAGTATTGTTGGAACATTCAGATAAACATTTATTATTCTGGATCTTTCATAATGGTCAAAAAACAATATCTTTAAAGTAAGTAATTGTCTGCTCCTCTGTGTACCAAATTTACCATATTAATTGTCAAGCTTTAATAAGTAGGTAAAAAAAATTATGAATTGATGTCTCTAAACATTTTTTTCACCTCAAAAAAGCTTCTAATGAGTACATGCTCATTGCTGCTTGTCTCACATAACATTAGGAACTGTTACTTTTGCATTTTGCTACAGTACATAGAGTTAAAATGACAGAAAATAAATACGATAATGCTTATTTATGAAAGTCTCTCAATATTAAGCTCTAATTATTCATAAAATACAATTTGAATTTTGCATTTCAAAAAATAAACTGTAATGCTGTGTTTGTAAGAAATCAACATTTCTGCATGGGTAATAAATAAATAGTGTCCATAAAATGTACTCATGAAAAAGTTTTTTGAAAAGATTAATCTATTACATTGATCCATTGAGTGCTTCTTGCAACCTGTTTGCCATCTATTTTTAAATGTATGCATAAGAAAAAAGCTGTTTTAGCGACACTGATTACAACATCAGTATTATAATCCTTGAACAAAGTAACAGTGAAACTCATGTGAATAATCACTGAATGGAGAATTGGAGGTGGGATTAAATAAATGATCTTCTTCCCACTCCCTTTCAGGCAAAACTGGACAATCATGCATTACATACTACACATTACCTTTTGCACAATATTAATGTATATTATTATGTGTTGTCAACATTGTACTTTTTTATGTCATTGCCTGAAATAAATAAATAAATGAAAATGAATTAAATGAAAATGTGAAAAATGTTCGAAACTCTAAATATGTGATGTTAACTGTATTTGTTTTTCCATATAGTTCTGTTAACAATTGTATTGGTTTCAAGTTAGTATGTTATTATGTAATCTCAATAATTGAAAGAAGATATGCTCCTAGATTATTATAATGTGAAAAAAAAAATATGTAATGCAAACAGAGCATTACAATAAAGTGAGCTAACAATAAACCCAATTTAAGTACATTTTCAATGAAAATTGTAACTCTCACTATTAATGACAGTAAATACTAAACAAGAAAGTTGAAGGACTTGAGTGAGCAGGTGAATCATCATTGACATTACCGTAGTAACATTTGACAAAATATCTCTAGAATTGTGAATATTCTTACAAGGTGGGGTGGGGTCTCTTCTAATGAAGAAAACATCCACACTCAGCAGAAATACAACTCAGCCCGTATGAGTCAACACAGAACGCTGATTTGTCAAACTCAAAGGAGGCCTTCATGCAGCTATCGTAACAATGACTGGAAGTTCTGATTATTGCCCTGTTCCTCAAAGTGATGCTACAAAACTTTCCTCGATTATCAGATGCACTCTTATTAAAAGCACATCCGGTTCGATTTTTGACATTCAGACCTCAACAATTATAAATATTATGGAAGTGAAAATCAGTCTTGTCCAAGCCCTGGGAAAGATTATAGAATCACCAGTTTTGGGGATGTTAATTAAGTTGTTTAATTTTGTAGAAAAAGGCAGATAACAGACATGACACAAAGTCATAGTCATTTCTTTCCGGCATTAATAAACAGTAGTACCAGTTAAAGGTTTTATCCATCCATCTCCCCAGTGCCAGTGACTAGACCTACTCAGTGGCCTAGTAACCCCCAATTCCAACCCTTGATGCTGAGTGCCAAGGGTTGGTTGCCAAGAGCTTGATGCTGAGTGCCAAGGGTTGGAATTGGCGGTTGAATCCCCAAAAATGTGCGCAGATGATAAGAACATTTACAATACCAACAATACCTCAGTTTTATCCGAAGTTCTTTTCTGAAGCGAAATTGGCCGCCCTTCATCGCGATCACAGACCGTGTGACAAATGCGCACGCGATGTGATTAATTTTCATCCATATTTGATAATGCGATAATTTATTTTTATTAATCACATGCGTTAACGTTGACACCCCTGAATAAAATGCATTTTTTATCTGTTTATTTTATTTAGTTTATAATTTTTATACATTTAGGGTTATTTTATACGGAACTGTACAAAAGTCCCTTTGAACTTTTCCACAAAATTGTAAAATAGAGACGTAAAATGTGCATGCAAATACAAAACCAATTTCCATAAAACTATGTAGAGGTGCAAAATACACCAAGGAAGAATAAAACATTTTTGGGTGAATATCTGGATAAAGGGGCCAATACAAGAACATATTTATAACAGTTGAAGTCACTAAAGCATCGCAGGAATGGTGTCCACTCCTCCAGATTCCTCCTATCTATAGTGGTTTTTCATCAATGTCACAATTCGGGTCAGGACCCGGTTAGTGCCTCAAGAGAGATGTCAGCTCCTTGAGTGTGTTACACCCTCTGGAACCTAACCATGAACACCCCCCCACCCCTCCCCACCCCAAAAGAAAATCTCAGAAGAAAATAGAGTCCTCGTGAACAGATCCCTTTGCCTTCACTGCCAATGACGTTGGCATATAGCTGTGTGCTTGATATGTGGCGAGAAACTAGCAACGAAAACAAAATGCAATGTTGAAAGACATTTGCAGAGCAAGCACTCAACCTTTTCAAGAAAGTAGTGATTTATTTCAGAGTAGGCGCGATCCAACCCTAATGCCGGACCTGAAACGGCAACTACAAATTCCCACTGAGAATTAAAGTCAGCAGCATTAGCTAGAGAGCTAGAACACAGCGGCTAGCTACTTTATGTGCACTTCAGGTCTTAAAGTACCAGTAGAGTGGAAAAATAGGTTGACTTCATATGCTTAATTGAGTTTCATTGTATCCATTTAACTATATCTAATCGTATTTATATTCTGCAAAGTACGTAAAATCACCATTTAAACATCACAAAATGCCACAAATTCAGTCAGCCATTTTGAATAATCCCCTTCACATACCTATTTCCGGAGATTGACTTCACTGGAATAACGTTCTGCACTTTGACGATGTTATCAGATCAGTCATACTGGAAATATGCCAAAATTAGACAGAGATGTGCTGTCCACCATTCATAATCTCCAAATAAGACATGAACACATATATTTTTCTTTTTTTATGCATTCTAAGTCGTAAATAAATGAATACATAAAAAGTCTGCTAACAATGTAGTCAATGGGGGCTCTCTATTTCTCCCACAAAACCCTCTAAATAACCATCCAAAACCCGCCAACAATACTCTTAGTTTTTTACTCTTTACTTTTTATCGTGACCTGAATATTAACCAAATATTAGTAATGTTTTTATTATACGCGCTAACGCAGACAAACTATTTAGCTGAGTAGCCCTCTACACACACAACTGAAGATAGTGTCTGCAGGGAGACTTTTCCTTATTAACCCTTTGTATGCATCATGAATAATTTTTCATATAAAAGGGAACATATGGACATCCTATCAGTCGTCATCGTAATGAGAGCAGACATTGTACATTAAGCTATCATTTTATTATGTTTGCAGTTTGTATTTCTTGTTTAGCACTTAGCAATACAGCTACATGATGCTTAGTGTTTTACTAAAGCTGGATTTGTTTAGCAGAGCTTCTAAAACTTGTAGCGCATCCTCCTTATAATCAGGATCAACAATATGAAGTTCCGGATCAAACTTTTTCCCAATGTAATCATTGTTGGCTTTCACAAAGTCTGCATGATTTGCATTGCTTTTGGTGGGGAAGGGATCTGCGGTTAACTACCACTACATTACGCGATCATGTGACTGGTTTCCTCATTATCTCTCAAAATGGCTCGGGAATCTCTGTGAGATTGATACTATTTTAATCATATCTATTTATTCACAAACTTTATAAGTCTTTTGGTGCCATAAAACAGATTTTTATGATAATGTCACGATGGGGGGGTCGCAGCTTGCTGCGGGGTCGTTCTAAGTCCAGCTCCTCAAAGTCCGTTGCGGAAGAACTATAAGCTGGCGTCATTCTGTCACGATGGGGGGGTCGCAGCTTGCTGCGGGGTCGTTCTCCCAGGAATGCAGACGAACCACTCCGGCGTCTGTAAGCCCACCGGAGATGATGGTGGTGTCTGCAAGCCCACCCGGGCTGAGGTTAGCCATGAGCTTGGCGGAGGCGGCCTAGCTGGGGGTTGCGGCTTGACATGCAGACGAACTGGTGGTGGAGGACGGGCTGGAGGTTGCGGCTTGGCAGGCCGAAAAACTGGCGGTGGTGGCCGGGATGGAAGTTGCTGCCTGGCTGGGCACAGCTGAGCCACCCCCCCCCCCCCCCCCCAAGGGGCAGATACCAGGCGCGCTCCGGAACAGTCTTTAAGGGAGGGTGGCGGGAGGTCAGGAGGGGGGTAGACTCCTCCCCTCTCGATTGTCCAACAAGTCTATTCACCCCCCCCCCCCCCCCCCCCCCCCCCCCCCACACACACACACACACACACACACACTTTAGACTGGGTGGGAGCAATAGTCACTGGGGGCGGAGCTTGAAACACAGACGACTGGGACTGAAGAAATCTAAATCTTGAAAAAATCTTATCATAAAGGTTATTTCTAGAAACAAAGTCTTTAGTGGGTGACTGACAGAGAGAGTTAGAGGATTGAAAAAAAAAGTTCTGGTCTCTGACGTCATCGGAAGTGGGCGGAGTGACGTCATCAAAAGTGGATGGATACTGGGCTGCCTGCAGCTTTTTTCGGTCCGGGGGAGGAGCTTTCGGGAGTGACACGTCCTGGCAGCGAAGTGAAGCCCTTTTGGACGGCTTCCGTCTTCGCTGACGCGTCCGGTACTGCGGAGGTGTGGCAATGTCCTCAGGCCATTCGGAGTTGAGTGGGACCAACTTTCCATTAGGACCCCACATCAGGTCCTGGCGCTCTAAGGGGGAATAGCGGAGAGTCTCCGCCTCCATTGCCTCCAAATCTAACCACGTACCTAAGTCCAGCTCCTCAAAGTCCGTTGCGGAAGAACTATAAGCTGGCGTCATTCTGTCACGATGGGGGGGTCGCAGCTTGCTGCGGGGTCGTTCTCCCAGGAATGCAGACGAACCACTCCGGACATGGCGTGTAGGTAAAAACATGATTTATTTCTCAAACTACCAAAGTAGTACCAACAAAATGGAACACAAGGCGAAGGCACAACGTGTTGATCGCACTTGGAGCTAATGCTACTTCTTAGCATGGACGAGGGACAAACAATACTCAGGTAACTGTGGCATGAAACAAACAAGACTTACATAGCATGGCATGAATCAAACACTTAGCATAAACTAGATACAAGGCAAAACTCACGTAGACAGGTTGCATGTAGCAAACAATGACGCCAGGCCGATTGACTGTCAAAGGCAAACTTAAATAATGCCTCTGATTAGTGCTCGGGTAGCAGGTGAGCGGCCGAACACTAATCAGAGACAGGTGAACATAATTAGCAACAGGTGCATGAGTCCAAGACGTAAAACAGGTGACACTAATGGTTGTCAAGGTAACAAACAAACAAGGAAGTGCAACCAGGAACTATGGAGTCTTTAAACAGAAAATAACATAAAACATGATACAAACTACAGATCATGACAGATAATAGCTTCAATATAGAGGCAACTTGTTTTTCTACTCTACCGGTACCTTCTAATGCTGACAAAATCATTATTCCATATAGCTCCGGACCTAAAAATTATGTCGACAGGTAAAATTTTACACATTATTGATTTTATAATTGTTTTATAATACATTGCAGCACATTTTGGAACTCTCACTTTTAGCTCCAACATGTGGGTGGGCTTGCATCAGCCTGCTAATGTCACTTTCAGAAGACTGGATGCAATTTCATATTGTGTGGTATGTGTTTTGGTAGCATCTTCATCCCGAATCACGATATTTTCGCTCAGAATTTGAAGGAATGATCAAATATGGCTGCCTGATGCTTTGTTGCGGGTTCTCGCAATTCAACTAAAGAAAGGGTCAGCCTGCATACATTTCCAAATTATGGGTAAATGAGGTAAGTATGGGCCTCTCCAGTCAAATTGACTCCACAAAATGGAACGGCCCACACCAGAGGATTGTAATTTGCAGAAATTATTTTAATGATTCTAAGAAAGGTTTTGGTCAGAGTTTGGATGGAAAAATTTCAAAGGATCAAGCTAAATGCGAGCCCCAAAATCAGAACCTGCGAAAAAATGAGAGAAAAAGAAAGTAAGTAGCTAGTATTCTATTATGCATCCTCTTCTACTGATGTTTTCCTAAGATGCTTGAGAAAATTATGAAAGAGCATGAGAAAACAGGTTGTGGTGTCCATGGAAGAGGAAATGGAAAAGCAGGGAAATACTGATTCTTTTAAATTTATTTTTTGCTCATAATATTAACTACATCAATTTTAGAGTAATCATGGACCATGGCGACAAAAACATGCAATAAGTGATCAAAATGATAGTTTTGCATGTCTTTATCCATGTTGTCTATGCTGGGAAATGGGCACCAGTTCTCCAGATGACGTCATACCAAAATGTGGAGCATATCGAGTCTGGTTATGGAAAGAAGGCGTTCTAAGTACAGTTAGTTATCTACCCATTACTCAAAAACATATTTATTTTAGGAGAAATTACTGCCAGACTAATTTTCAGGATTAGTCCCCAGTAGATAAACATCCATTCACACTATGGACATCCAAATAACCAAAACGTGCATGTTTTTGAAATGTGAGAGTAAAGTCCATACGGATTGGAACCCGGATCTCCTGACTGTGAGGCAAACGTGCTAACCACTACTTGACCGTCCTGCTGGCACATTTACTGTGCTCAGTAAAATGAAAAAATATGAATTGGTGTTTGCACAGCTTTGTAAAAAAAAAAAGAAAAATGTGTAAATGCAGTAAATGACACTTTAATCTTCAATATCTGCAAAGTAAATTTAACCATGTCACTGCCTAATTGAATATATTTCTATATATTTTAATAATTCTTACCCCATCCTAATCCATGATGCGGTGTGTTGAGATTTAAATACAGAAAAACTAAACTTAAGCTGTCATTAAAACCTAAACAGAAAAAACAAGGTTCCAATGGTCTAAGGAAAAACAATCGTGAAGATGACTGGATGAAAGTCATATTCAGTGATGAATCGCGAATCTGCATTAAAGCAAGGCGCTGATGCTTGAACTTGTTTGGTGCCATTCGAAGGAGATTTATGAAGACGACCGCCTGAAGAAAACATGCATATTTTCACAGTCATTGATGATATGGGGCTGCATGTCAAAAGTTGAAGTTAAAGTACCAATGATGGTATTTTGAACTTGACGTTAAAGTTAAAGTTAAAGTACCAATGATTGTCACACACACACTAGGTGTGGCAAAATCATTCTCTGCATTTGACCCATCACCCTTGATCACCCCCTGGGAGGTCAGGGGAGCAGTGGGCAGCAGCGGTGGCCACGCCCGGGAATCATTTTTGGTGATTTAACCCCCAATTCCAACCCTTGATGCTGAGTGCCAAGCAGAAGGTAATGGGTCCCATTTTTATAGTCTTTGGTATGACTCGGCATTCAACCGCCAATTCCAACCCTTGGCACTCAATTCCAAGGGTTGGAATTGGCGGTTGAATGCCGAGTCATACCGATGCTGAGTGCCAAGGGTTGGAATTGGCGGTTGAATGCAGAGTCATACCAAAGACTATAAAAATGGGACCCATTACCTTCTGCTTGGCACTCAGCATCAAGGGTTGGAATTGGGGGTTAAATCACCAAAAATGATTCCCGGGCGTGGCCACCGCTGCTGCCCACTACTCCCCTGACCTCCCAGGGGGTGATCAAGGGTGATGGGTCAAATGCAGAGAATAATTTTGCCACACCTAGTGTGTGTGTGTGACAATTATTGGTACTTTAACTTTAACTTTAACGTCAAGTTCAAAATACCATCTTAAAGCGAAACACTTTAAGATGGGGCCGACAGTTTTGCCAACCCTCTTGGCGATTTATTTTGTAAAAAGCTACTAGCGACAACTCCAGCGACTTTTCCCGAAAATATTCGAGACTTTTTTGTGTCTTGGAGACTTTTTTGTGTCTTTGAAGACTCTACAGGTAAGCAAGCAGCAATCACCGTCCTCAGCGAGCAGTGACTGCTGCTCTGCTCGCGCCGATAACTACATGCGAGAATGAATGCTAGCTACATCGACAAGAAGCAGAGGAAAACGCTACGCTGGCAAAGTTTACTGATTCAATGTTGTCAACAAAAGTAACACAGTTACAGTCGTGGTCGTGGTCTTACACATACACCTGTAAAGAACATAATGTCATGGCTGTCTTGAGTTTCCAATCATTTCTACAACTCTTATTTTTTTGTGATACAGTGATTGGAGCACATACTTGTTGGTCACAAAAACATTCATGAAGTTTGGTTCTTTTATGAATTTATTATGGCTCTACTGAAAATGGGACCAAATCTGCTGGGTCAAAAGTATACGTACAGCAATGTTAATATTTGGTTACATGTCCCTTGGCAAGTTTCACTGCAATAAGGCGCTTTTGGTAGCCATCCACAAGCTTTTGGCAAGCTTCTGGTTGAATTTTTGACCACTCCTCTTGACAAAATTGGTGCAGTTCAGCTAAATTTGTTGGTTTTCTGCCATGGACTTGTTTCTTCAGCATTGTCCACACATTTGAGTCAGGACTTTGGGAAGGCCATTCTAAAACCTTAATTCTAATTAAGCCATTCCTTTACCACTTTTGATGTGTGTTTGGGGTCATTGTCCGGTTGGAACACCCAACTGCGCCCAAGACCCAACCTCCGGGCAGATGATTTTAGGTCATCTTGAAGAATTTGGAGGTAATCCTCCTTTTTCATTGTCCCATTTACCCTCTGTAAAGCACCAGTTTCATTGGCAGCAAAACAGGCCCAGAGCATAATACTACCATCACCATGCTTGACGGTAGGTCTGGTGTTCCTGGGATAAAAGGCCTCACCTTTTCTCTTCCAAACATATTGCTGGGTAATGTGGCCAAACAGCTCAATTTGTGATTAATCTGAACACAGAACTTTCCTCCAGAAGGTCTTATCTTTGTCCATGTTATGTTAGATGACAATTAAGCTGAACTGCACCAATTTTGTCAAGAGGAGTGGTCAAAAATTAAACCAGAAGCTTGCCAGAAGCTTGTGGATGGCTACCAGAAGCGCCTTATTACAGTGAAACTTGCCAAGGGACATGTAACCAAATATTAACATTGCTGTATGTATACTTTTGACCCAACAGATTTGGTCACATTTTCAGTAGACCCATAATAAATTCATAAAAGAACCAAACTTCATGAATGTTTTTTGTGACAAACAAGTATGTGCTACAATCACTCTATCACAAAAAAATAAAACTTGTAGAAATTATTGGAAACTCAAGACAGCCATGACATTATGTTCTTTACAAGTGTATGTAAACTTTTGATCACAACTGTGTGTATATATATATATATATATATATATATATATATATATATATATATATGTGTGTGTGTGTGTGTATTTATTTATTTATATATATATATATATATATATATATATATATATAATTTACATTTATTTATTTATTTATGAAACAAACATTTTTGTTAAGGTGTTCAAAAAAAATACAAGCATCTCTAACACATATAGATTATTTTCTTTCATGAAGACAAGAATAGAAGTTTGTGTATTACTTTATCTGGATGACTTGCATTGATTTGAATCAGACAGGATTCACAGTAGTGCTGATAACGTCCACATTTTTTTAATTTACATTGTGGAGGTGATAAAAAGTCCTCCTAGCTGTCCAATACCACATGAAAGAAGTTGGTTTTTGGCATCTTATTTGTCCTGCTTCCGTACTCGTTTTATACACTTTACAAGAAACGCATTGATGGCAAACTCCGTAACTTGCTCGCTTGTGTGCGCTAGCTTTCTGAAACTCTTATTTTTCTTAGCACAGGCAGGATGGAGCAGCACTTTTATTGTGAAGACAGAAACTGTGCCGTCCGTCTTTAGGTTTGTGCCATAACAGGGCGAGAGTCTGTTGGTATAAAAAGTTTTTTTCGCCTTCCTGTCGGTCGTTTTTATTCTTAATACTGAGCTCGCAGCAACCAGCGTCATCTCACCAGATCCTCGGGTGCCATGAACGTCAATTAAGTAACGAAAGTGACGTCATAGTGAAGATTGATGGACGCAAATTTTTAGGTTTAATTTTTTTTTTATGCCTGGCTGACACACCCTTCGGGATCAACTGGTAGCTCGCGATCGACGTAATGGTCACCCCTGATATAACACATCCTTACCTCCAATGTGCAAGTACTTCAGCGAGGGATTGTATAACATAGGAGAATGTAAGGGTAAACACTAATCACAGATGCAGCTTGGTATTAGAAATAGTGATGTGTGTTGTTTGGGACAGCTTTCAAAGCAAAAAGGGCGTGTAAGTGATGATGACACACACACACACACACACACTCATACACACACACACACACACACACGCTTGTGTATGTGACTGTGCTCACGTTGACTGCATCTCACCTTTCACCTTCTTGCTGGATGTTACTGTGTCATTGACAGGCCTGCGTGCGCTTCTCTCAAAGAATCTCTGGCATTTTACGTGATTGCACTGACACAAAACCACACATTGTCTGTTTACGACTGTTTTTCTAAATACAAACACATCACGAACAGACCAAAAAAACACAGTGGTGACATCTGCGGCCAGGCAGGCAGGCCGCCCGGTTTTGTTTACATGCACCCCACCGACGTCATCGCGACGTTCTGCACTCTGTAAGAGGAAGGATGCGTGAACCTCGACACGAACCGTGGGGGAAGCACCAGCGCAAAAGTCTACGTATTGATGCGGTGACCTACATGCATTGGTGTAATCTGTGGCTACATCACCGCTGAGTGACACAGTCTTATATCGTAGGTCTCTCCTCAGCATAGGCGGGCCGAATGAAACAGGAACTTGTCACTTGTCAACGTCTCAACACACGTAACTGTGAGCGAGGAAAACAACAACAGTGCTTCTCCAGCTGTGTGAAAAACAACCATGCAAACAATCATCTCACTGCGGAGATTTGAAATAAATATTACATTTTTTTACAGTCGCTAGGACACATTTCCCAAAACTTAGGTCACTTTTTCAAAAATCTTCACACAGTTAACCAAACCAACTTGCAGCTTGTCACATCAGTTCATTTCACTTTCAAAATGCACTAAAACTACCAAATTACTTCATACATGTCTCAAATCAACTCATTCTTCCAGAACACTAACAAAGGTTGACAGACAACAAACACCTTTTCACCCACAAAACAATGACCTAAAAACACTAACAACAGGTAGCATTTGACAATGTTTTCTTGTGTAAAACAAGGACATCTCTGTTTATAATTCACAGCAAAATATATGTTACTGGAATGAATCAGACATGATGCAGAATGCTTCAATATATTTTATGTCTTTTATTATTATTATTATTTTTTTTGCACTGAGTAACACACCCTCCACTGATACAGATACAATAGTGATGCTAATCTTACCAGTCTTCTCCATTTGGCCACAGGTTGTCCTCCACATCCCATCGTATGTCATCTAGGGCAGGGGTGTCAAACTCAAATACAGAGTGGGCCAAAATTTAAAACTGAACAAAGCCGCGGGCCAAGGTTGAACAAATTAACCTTTTTGATAGGGACCCAAACAAGTTTTGCATTAAATATTGAACAAGCAAGGCTTATATAACTTTATAGTGACATGCAAAATCGAGTTTCAAATAATAATAATAATAATAATAAAAAAATATTAATGGCATATCAAATACAATTTATATAAAAATTGAATGCCTCTTTTCTATTTGCAGCCTTCTGAGGTAAATATCAACATTAACTTTTTCCACAGGCTAGTAAATTTGAAAATAAAATAATGAAAAAAACAACCATTCTGGACTTTAAACTGCTCAGTTTGCAACACACTGATCTAATCTGATGTGCCCAAGCCAGATACCTGACATATTTTCTTGGATGCTAGTTCATTTATGTCGGGGCTCAGGCTTTGAGCTGAGGCAACCTTCATTATCAAACGAAGGTGTTCATCAGTCATTATACCTCGTAGTCCACCCGGACCACAGTCTCGGGGGCATGCCTTACAGGCACTGTTTTTAACGTCCTCTACGAGCTGTTGTCACGTCCGCTTTTCATCCCTTCTAACAACGTGCCCGCCCAGTCACAAGTAATGTGCGGCTTCTGTACGCACACACACGTGAATGCAACGCATACTTCATCAACAGCGATACAGTTTACACTGAGGGTGGCCGTATAAGCAACTTTAACATTGTTAGAAACATACGCCACACTGTGAACCCACACCAAACAAGAATGACAAACACATTTTGGGAGAACATCCACACCGTAACACAACATAAACACAACAGAACAAATACCCAGAACCCTTTGCAGCACTAACTCTTCCGGGACGCTAGAAAATACAAAAGGGGACGTGACGATTTTCGGGAAGGGCACTGAAGTTTGGGAGTCTCCCGGGAGGGTTGGCAAGTATGAGAATTAGCGGTGAATGCGGTGTACCGCGGCACCGCCGCTGCATACAACCGGCGGGCCAGTGTTAATTTGATATCGCCTCAAGGGCCAAGTGAAATTACACGGCGGGCCAAATTTGGCCCACGGGCCAGAGTTTGACACCCATGATCTAGGGCAATACACCTAGGAAAAAATCTTCTGATCCATCCCTGGCCAATCTTTTGCTGATCTGCTGATATATCCAGTCATCCAGCATTCATTGCATCCAGAGGGACATTTGATCATGTGGATGGTGGAATTGTCCAATTTTTTTTTATAGCATCTAATTTTAGGATATGAAATATATTTCATTAAAATATTACTGTAGAATTGTAGCAAATTGCTGTCTTATTCGAGTTTGTATTATGTTATTGTTTTGAACTTAAATTTAACAGTTTTGAAAACAGTATGTAAGCTTGGGAAAATTGGCGTTTTGGCGGTTGTTGTGTCGAAGTGAGAAAATAAATAATGTCATTTGAAAGATGTAGTCATTGAACGCATTTTGTGCCAAAGCAATGATAATTGATCCTCAGTTTAGCCCATTTATTCTTCTGTTGTGCTCACTGTGTGAAGAGTTTTGAAAAAGAGACTTAAGTATTGGGAAATGTGTCCTAGCGACTGTAAAAAAATGTAATATTGGAAAAAAATACCAAGAACTTTTCAGTAATGCAAGTGGTGCGTAAAGAGCAATGTAGTGCAGTAAAACAAACCACTGCATTAAATGGGAAAATGCCCTTTTTTGGGATTTGTGCCAATCATTCACAACCCCTATGTGAGACAAGAACATATGTCTTTCTCTTTTTTCTAAATCAGGAAAAAACGCTAGCAATAGGTGGTTAACATTGTAATAGGAATCATCTATTTTGGCCTTTAAGCCCTCTGTAAAAACATCCAAAACTGCCAGCAATACTCCATTTACATGTCGTGACCTGCATATTAACCAAGTATTAGCGGCATTGTGAGTTTGTGCTGGATTATACATCCTGCCTCACACCTGCATAGTGCATGCTGTGGTCATAAGCCGAGAAGTTGGTCAACTTTATATTTTTAATCAGACCTGAAGGCATCGCTTGGAATACGCAACAAGATGCTTGTTTGCTCCAAGCATTTTCTATTTTTGAAATCATTAGCTAAACAGGGAGCACAAGTTTTGTGCTGAAAGAGAGCGGACATTGTACAGTAAGTAATGTTATTTTTAAAATTATGTCCGTTGTTTGTATTTCTGGTTTAGCACTTAGCAATAATGCTACATGATGCTTATCATGTAGCCCCCCCCCACCCCCACCCCCACCCCCACCCCCACCCCCCCGCCGCCCCACCCCCCACCCCGCCGCCCCCACCGTGTAGGGAGTTGTTGTGATTATATGTAACATGTTTATGTGTGCTATGCTAAATTAGGTTTATTCCCTTGGACTCAGTCTGGACCCCCTCCCGAGGGTCCAGCCTTAGACTGATATTTTTTACTCTTCCCCCCTTTCCCAATATCACCCTTTTCCCACCTTTTTTAAGGAGCGCCGTAAGTGGCTGAGCTGTTGGCGGTCCCGTCTTGTCTCCCTGTAACGTATGTCTGCTCTTAGTGGGACTGTGCCGAAAATGAAATTTCAGTTCTTATGTGTCTTGTACATGTTAAAGAATGGACAATAATAAAGCATCTTGAATCTTATGTTTTATTAAAACATGATCTGCTTAGTACTCAGCTTCTAAAAATTGTAGCTCATCCTGTTTACATTCTGTCTCAAAAATATAAGGTTCTGGATCGTCATTTGTCCCAAAGTAGTCGTTAGCTCTCATCAAGTCCGCCATGGTTAGTGGTAGTAGTTGTTATTGAAGGAAATAGCAAAGGTTGTGAAATTAATATGCTTAAAATGACCAAAGTATGTTAATAATACATGTTCGTATTAATGTGCCGGTTATTACATTACATTCTGTATATACTTGCAGTGTATATGTAAAATGTTGATGGAGGTTTTTGGATGTTTTTTGGAGCACTTTATAAGCGGAATAAATCAAATCCCCATTACCTGTATTGTTAGCCACTTCTCCCTAGTGTTTATTTAGGCGTTACACTGCACAAAAGACAGAAAGACAATTTCTTGCCAGACATAGGGGTTGAGAATGATAGGCAAAGTTCCAGTGCAGTTTGATTTTTGATTCTTTATTTTGTGGGGGGTTTTTATTTAAAAAAATATTTATTTAAGATTTAAAATTTTAGAACACATGTACAGCAGTATACATTGAAATGTTGCAATGTAAAGGCTTGTCAAACATCACACCAAATAAGGGGAAGAAAACAAACCATAAAAGATCAAACATATTTGAATAAGCCTAATAGCATTAATTTTGAAAAATATATAAAGTAAAAAAAGGGAGTCTATTAAGTGAAATGTTTGGGTTGATCAAGGGGGTGTGCCTAAATAGAAGGAGCGGTGTCCAACATGTTCCTGAAATGAGTGCCATTTTTTTGGCAAACTTTGCTACAGATCCCCCAAAGGCAGTGCTTTATCTTTTCCAAGTTGAGTGAGAGATGGGGGGCGGGGGGCAAACTCCCTGATTTGCAAATGCCGGTAAAACTGGTTTCTATGAAGGCCAAATTTGTGGCCCAACTGGTTAAAGGAGGCAAATGTCTCGTCGATGTATAGATCACTCAGGGACCGGATCCCGGCAGTTTCCAAGGCTACAAAGGCCATATCGTTAACAGAGGGAGTGAAAAAGGTTTTAAGTGACTACGAGAGCAGAGATGCACATAGTCAAGTCCAAAATGTCTTTTAAATTCAGATGAAATTTTAAGAGATTTTTTAACAATTACAAAATCAGAGTTAGCTCAGAGCAACATTTTTAGCAATATTTTGCATTTGGCATATTTTATCAAAACATTACCTGAAAGTTGGACTGTGGTAACGTTTGACTTAAATAGCTGAACAAGTTTGAGCCCGGCCTGACCTGTGGGTCGACCCCCGAACTCCAAAAGGTCACAAGATAAAGTCAGGGGATTGTGGAGTGATTAATGGCTTCTCAGTCATACATATGTACTGTTATTTTTTTTCCCATTTGTACTTACTTAAATAGCTGCTTTATCTTTTGGGTTTAAGAAGAATGCGTTAAAGAGGTGGGCAGGGCTGGGGGATAAAACCTTTTATAGGGCACAGAACCAAAGAGCTTTAGTTGACTAAGCCGGGTGATTTTAATATTGTTTAGTATTAAACTATAGTAACAATAGTTAACATAAAATTAAAAAATAACGATTTTTTAGCAGTGCATTTAATAGAGTTTATAGTTTGCCTATTTAGTAATAAGAATAAATAAATGAGAAACATTGTTTATTTATTAGGTAAAAAATATATGATAATAATATCCAAATTATATTAAACAGTAAGTACAGGAATAATGCTAACATAAACATTGTATAATGGATACATGCAGTATGAGTATGTTACAGATAAAACAGATAAATGTACTCTAAATTAGATAGTAGATAATGCCTTATTAAATGATAAGATAAGGATCATGATCGGTAAGGTCGCGGCTTGGCATTGTTGGTGTCATCCCAGGATGTAGAGCAGGCAAGCGGTGTGTGAGCAGAGGTTCCATGTATTAGGTACCAGGAAATAAAGCATAAGAAAAGAAAGAGCACCGACGAGGGAAGAGCAGTCAACCACGGGTGAAAATGCAAAAGGGCGAATGACCAACAATAGGAAAAGCAAAGTTACTCATGATGTTAATAACTGAAGTGTGCACTCAGTAATGCACCAGCACCGTCTGAGAGGCGGGGCTGGCATAAAAAGCCCTCAGATGGGTACTGTCAACAGGAAAGTGTCCTAATTACCAAACGGAGGCAGGTGTGTCAATCAGTGCTCCACACTGGCTGTGACGAGGCAAGGGAACCGCACAGGAAGTGGAAAAAAGGGAGGGAGGAGCGCTGATGCTGAAACTAACACAAAACACTGGAGAATAATGTAGAAAGGCAAAACCATGACACATGATATCAGACATTGTGGTTCAGCTTTCTTCTTCCTCATTACACCTAGTGCTTGTTTCTTCAACTCATAAAATCCATAAAAACTCACAACTAAGTTTACCCTGCAGAGCAAAGTGGACCAAATCCGATTTTTTTCAAACCTGTTTTTTTCAGCTGACTTTACAAGTAGAATGTGATCTTTTAACAGGCTCCAGTACAAACGCGTTGGCCAGGTCAGGTCGCATTGCCCAAATGTGATGCAAAAATATCAGATTTGAAGGACTTTGGAGCATTTACACTGACAAAAAAAAATATCTGATCTGTCACTTGAGGGCGAAAAATTTTGATTTGGCGTTGGGTGTAAACAGAGCTAAGGTGTAGTGGTACCTCAGTTAATAAATGCCATAATTAGTTATTTTTGATTGAAGACCGAAATTCCTGCCAAAATGTTGCTTTCATTAACGTTTTTTTTTTTTTTTTGGTTACAGACCAATACTGTGTGTAATAAACAGAAGTATTTTATCTGTGTGCGTTGACAAATCGCTTGTTTATTCAGTCATCTTGAATCACACCCAACAACATGTATTTATTTTTATTGTTATTACTTATGGAGTATATTGTGAATAAATTGAGAACAGGAAGTGAACAAAAGTTTTAGCAACTGCTATGGAAAGGAAAAGGGGTAAAATTAAATAAGCTCTGCTTCTTCCTACTCCTTTTCGAACATGTTGAATAGAGAAACTGGAAATTGTGATGTATCATGTTGTATGCATACTTGTTCCAAATAAACTCAAACTCAAACTCAAACCCAAACACTGATTTGAAAGTAATCCCATAGTTGCATTGTATCAGTCCGCCGGGACAAAACGAAGGAAACTACTCGCTGCTGACCACATTTCGATACCTTTGTTGTACGTGATGTCACGTCCTGTTACAGACTTGGCATCGGCCCGAGCAATTGGCGGGTAAACCTGCTTGATAGAAGGCGCTCAAAATTTAGGCTCCACTTTTCAAAATGTGCTAGCACGATGCTAACTAACATTGGAACCCCATTTACATACTATTAGTGATTTTACATGGCGAAATCAACACCCCCAATTTTGGGAATGAAAACTAAAACTAAGATGCATGTTACTGCTTCCTGGTTGTCACTATAACAACACACCTAGAACAAAATAAAATGAAAGTATATTTGCAAATGTACGGAGCCCCTAAAAGGACATGGATGAAAAGGTTTTTTTCCTATGTCAGTGAACCGGAAGTAAAACCGACACAGCAATGGTGAACCGGAAGTGAAACAGACACAGCGATGGAGGAGCTGGAGCATGCGGGAGCCTACCCATCATCTGTGCTCTGTTGTGGCACCATAATACGATTTTAATGTCTTTATATGTTAGGCCAATACTAAAATAAAAATCAATAAACTTCTCCCACGGATGATGGGTAGGCTCCTCAATCGATGTTTCACTTCCGGTTCACCATCGCGGTGTCTGTTTTACTTCCGGTTCACTGACATAGGCAAAAAACCTTTTGCGAGATCTCGCAAAAAGTATTGTGAGATGTCGCAAAACATTTTTTTCCCTCCATGTCCCTTTAAGGGCTACGTACAAATGATAAGGAAACAAGATATAACAACTGGACAGCACAATTATCAATATCATATCAATGTTCAACGTTTACAAACATTTTTTAGATTTCATTATCAAACAAATACAAATGTATGACCACACACAATTGTACCAAAAATTGGTGCCATTGACTATTGGTATCGATTCACAGGTACAAGGAATGATAACGAGCCAGGGGACCAAAGACTTGCTATTTGACAGGGAGTAAAAACTACTTTTAAATTCCAGAAAAAAAACTAATTGCAAAATTTGGCGTTGGAGTGGTCGATCTGCCTAGGACGTACAGGAAATCTACATCAACAATTAAAAACTATCCTGGCAAAGAAAGAAGAACTCATGGACGCTAATGTTGCAAAAGGAGTGAAGGTGTTAACAAAACAGAGACCAAAAACGATTAAAAAAGTTGAGAGGTTGTTTTTGGATGGTGTGACTACCTTTTATTCCACTCTCCACTCCTCCCCTCCTGTCTCCTCACTGTGTTTGTTTACAAAAGTCTCTAATGAAGGTGAAAATGATGTTGAATATTCATTACGGCGTGGCGCAGTGGAAGAATGGCCGTGCGCGACCCGAGGGTCCCTGGTTCAATCCCCACCTAGTACCAACCTCGTCATGTCCGTTGTGTCCTGAGCAAGACACTTCACCCTTGCTCCTGATGGGTGCTGGTTAGCGCCTTGCATGGCAGCTCCCTCCATCAGTGTGTGAATGTGTGTGTGAATGGGTAAATGTGGAAGTAGTGTCAAAGCGCTTTGAGTACCTTGAAGGTAGAAAAGCGCTATACAAGTACAACCCATTTATCATTATCATTTATTAGTCAATCTCATTAGCCATTTATAGTTTTGTGACATTGTTTTCCGCATGTTAAGTTGTAACTGTTCTATATTACAAGTGTTATGTTTGAACATATTTAGTTCCTATTATTTACTTGCTTCAGGTAAAGTACGATCTTCGAGAACGTATCGACGTTAACCGAGGTACCACTACTGTACTTTGTTTGACTTTACTCAAGCCGTGCATAGTCTAACCCAGTGCTTCTCAATTATTTTTTGTCACTCCCCCCAGGGATGAGAAAATATTTCGCACCCCCCCCATTTTCCCCCGTGACTATAAATAGCATCATTAGTCTATAAAATTGTTATAACTGTACCTCTGCATAACATTGTAATTTTATTAAGATTAAATGAAACAACACACCAATCTTTCCTCGTCTCCCACCGTGGTTACAGTGAAGCCAAGTGCGACAAAAAAGCATGTTCCCCAAAGTCATACGCGCCCCCGTTTGACTTTTGCATGATTCTTTTGATGATCCCACACGACAGTTTGGATTTTGTTCTTTATTTTCCTATGTTTAGTATTATTTCCTGTTTGGTGCTCTTGTTTTAGTAGTACTTCCTGTTGGACTCTCTTTTCCTGCACCTTCATTTTTCTGCTAAGTTTCCTGCCAGCAAACCTGTTTTCTATGGGTTAATCAAGTGTATATAAGGTCACCTGTTGCTCCTTGCCAGGGCTAGATGTATGCATTTTGTCATTGTGCATATGTGACTCTGCTGCTGCTACGTGTCTTGCCTTTTGTTTCTACCGTGTTATGCTATCGAAGTAAGAATTTAATTATTTGACCTGTCTCTGCAACCTGGGGTCACGCCACCAGCTGACATGCGCCACCATACCAATTTTAGCTGTTTGAAAATGTATTAGTGACTTTCAATATTTCTGGTTTCAAAACAAATGGTTTGTGTGTTCTCTATAACCAGCATTGTGGATTATCCTAATGACCCTCTTTTGTTCCGCCATATCTTCACACAATAACTACATCGTTAATGATATTGTTATTAATGATGGTGTTGTTGTGCTTGTAAAAGTATAGGAAATGAACATCCACAGAAATGTCTAGCTGTGAGCACAAGAAATCATAAACTCCTTAAGTTTCTATTGTGTTAACACTTCAACTAAAAAGTTCAGACCACATTCCAGTATTCAGAAATTGAGGAGGATCTATAAAGAGGCCCATATCAGCCAAGATTTCTGAGCAAAAAAATTATAATGATAACACATAAAAAAATAACTTGGGTAACAGGACTGTGCTGAGAGTTTGAGTCATAGTTAAAATATGGTACAATATATAAAAATAAATAAGTGATCTTAATGTTGGCAGCATGGTGGAGCAGTGGTTATTGCTCACAAGAAGAAGGTCCTGGGTTCGATTCCCCGGCTGAGGGCTTTTCTGTGTGGAGTTTGCATGTTCTCCCTGTGACTGCGTGGAATCTCTCAAGGTACTCCGGCTTCCTCCCACCTCCAAAGACATGCACCTGGGGATAGGTTTGATTTTCAGTTTGAGTTTGTGTTTATTGCGAACATGCATCCATGCAACATGATACATCACAATTTTCAGTTTCTGTATTCAACATGTTTGAAAAGGAGTAGGAAGAAGCAGAGTTTATTTGATCCTACCCCTTTTCCTTTACATAGCAATTGCTAAAACCTTTGTTCACTTCCTGTTCACAATGTATTCACAATATACTACATAAGTAATAACAATACAAATAAATAAATAATTAATAATGGGTGAAGTAAGTTATATTTCATATGGTGAGATGAGTAAGATTATCTTGAAAATTAATGGATGGATGAAATCAATTCAGAATGTTTATCATGGTTCTTCTTTGTACTTTGTAAACACTTTAACTTTGAAGAGTTTCTTGAAGTGGATCATATTAGTGCATTGTTTGATTTCTTTATCCATTTCATAATTTAATTCCACATACAGATATACTGAAGGTCTTAAGTGTTGTACGTGCGTACAAATGTTTTAAATTACATTTTTCTCTAAGATTATATTATGATTGGCAACACTAATTGTTAATTAATACCAAAGACTATAAAAAAAATGGGACCCATTACCTCCCTGCTTGGCACTCAGCATCAAGGGTTGGAATTGGGGGTTAAATCACCAAAAATGATTCCCGGGCGCGGCCACCGCTGCTGCCCACTGCTCCCCTCACCTCCCAGGGGGTGATCAAGGGTGATGGGTCAAATGCAGAGAATAATTTCGCCACACCTAGTGTGTGTGTGACAATCATTGGTACTTTAACTTTTCACTTTTAACTTTAATTATCTCCTTGCTTGGCACTCAGCATCAAGGGTTGGAATTGGGGGTTAAAACACCAAAAATGATTCCCGGGTGCGGCCACCGCTGCTGCCCACTGCTCCCCTCACATCCCAGGGGGTGATCAAGGGTGATGGGTCAAATGCAGAGAATCATTTTGCCACACCTCGTGTGTGTGTGACAATCATTGGTACTTTAACTTTAACTTTTTGGCCCTATAGTGTGAATGTTGTCTGTCTATCTGTGTTGGCCCTGTGATGAGGTGGCAACTTGTCCACAGCTTGGATAGGCTCCAGGCCTCCCAACCCCCAGCGACCTTGAAAGGGACAAGCGATAGTAAATGGATGAATGGATCTTAATTTTGGCCTTCCCATACCCCGCAAAGGATCTAAATGATGCAACTTCCTGTGGATCATGTGACTTGAGGAATATTACACATTTTTCAGAGTGTAATGTGTCAGAGGAAGGGTGTCCAAAGTGCAGCCCGCTGATAGTTTTTTATTACCATACCATACCATACCAACTTTATTTATAAAGCCCTTTAAAAACAAGCACAGTTGAAAAACAAAGGGCTGTACACCACAAAGAAATAGAGGCAAAGGACAGACTAAAAAATAACATTTAAAACAGAAATAAAAATACACAATTAAAAAGCAAATATAAATTACCCTAAGAACAGTTTGTTAGATAAAAACAGTTTAAAAGTTAAAAACAGTTCAAAAAGTTAAAAGCTAAAAACAGTTCAAAGTCTCATGCTGGGTTAAAAGCCAGTGAATAAAAATGGGTTTTAAGAAGGGTCTTGAAAATAGCCAAAGAAGGGGCCTGTCTCACATGGAGAGGGAGATCGTTCCAGAGTTTGGGACCCGCAACAGAGAAAGCTCTGTCCCCTCTGAGCTTGCGCTTTGTTTTGGGTACCTCCAGGATCAGCTGATCAGCTGACCTGAGGGACCGGGTGGGGGCATACAGATGGAGCAGCTCAGAGAGGTAAGGTGGGGCAAGACCACGTAAGGATTTAAAAACGAGTAAGATAATCTTAAAATGGACTCTAAAAGACACAGGCAGCCAGTGGAGGGAGGCTAAAACAGGAGTAATGTGCTCTCTTTTTCTTGTGTTAGTTAAAAGTCGGGCAGCTGCATTTTGGACCAGCTGCAGACGTGAGAGGGAGGACTGACTAATTCCAAAATATAAAGAGTTACAGTAATCCAGCCGAGATGTAGTAAAGGCATGGATTACTGTCTCTAACTGTTGCCTAGAAAGAAGGTTTTTAACCTTGGCCAGCTGACGTAAATAAAAAAAGCTGGCTTTCACCACTGTGCCAATCTGACGGTCCAATTTAAAATCACAGTCAATACGAAAGCCCAGGTTGGTGACCATGGGCTTAACGTGCAAAGCCAAAGGGCCAAAGTCAACAGGGGGGAGCTCACAGGTACCACTAGGTCCAAACACTATTACTTCTGTCTTCTTTTCATTAAAATTTAAGAAGTTTAGGGCCATCCAGGCCTTGATATCCTCAAGACAGGCAAGTAATGGCTGTATTGAAGAGGCATGATTTCTCTTTAATGGAAAATACATTTGTGTGTCATCGGCATAACAATGAAAAGAAATATCATGCTTTCTTAGGATTGAGCCCAGGGGAAGTAAATAAATAGAAAAGAGAAGTGGTCCCAAAACTGAGCCTTGTGGGACCCCACATGTCAAGAGATTTATTGGCCCGTGACATGATCTAAAGCACAGGTGTCAAACTCAAGGCCTGCCACATCATTTTGTGTGGCCTGCAAAAGCCTGGAAATAATATGCGTCAATAAAGTACTTAACTGGACGGACGTACCCTAAACTCCTCCCTGGGGAAGGAGGCATCCTGACTAGATGCCCAAACCACCTCAACTGGCTCCTCTCAATGTGGAAGAGCAACGGCTTTACTCTGAGCTCTTCTCAAATGACAGAGGCTTCTCACCCTATCTCTGACTGGTAGGAGGCCATAGGAAGGACCCAGGACACGTCGAGGGGATTATGTCTCCCAGCTGGCCTGGGAATGTTTCGGAATTCTCTGTAATGAGCTAGACGAAGTGGCTGTGGAGACGGAAGTTGGGTTTCTCTGTTTGGGCTGCTGCCCCCGAGATCCAACATTGAATAAACGGAAGAAGATGGCTGGATGGATGGCATAAAGTACTTTATCTTTTCTTACGAAACGTAATAGTTTATTTTTTATTTTTACTGCATGCAATTGCATATTTTTAAATTTTAATATTAACTAATATGTAAAAAATATTAGATTATCCTGCATTCCAAACATGTTTTTGTTCAAATAAATATTTAAATATCTTCTTCATTCATGATTTTACCAGTTCTTATGCATAACATTAAACACTGTAAAAATTACAATAATTTTAGGGTAAAAACTGAACCAGAATTTTACCATTAAAAAAAACTATGGTAGCCGTTTTTAATTTACGGTAATCCAAGATACAATATGTTTTATTTGTCTTTGCACCCAAAAAATACAACAAAGCTTGTTTACAGTCAACCCGTCCAAGAAACATAAACACAAATATGACACGGGTGGACAGGACTGGAAGGCTGATGGGTCGCTACATGGGCAGCGCCCCGTAAAAGATAGGAAAAGGAAAAAAGGGAAGAGGGAGGGAAAAAAAGCCGATCTCAAACTGTGCACCTGTAGGGGGCGCAGTGTTGGACAAGGAACAAAACCTCAGCAAACATAAACAATATAAATACAAACTGGAGACTTGCAACGGAGGGGGATGAGGGAGGGGTTGTTCCAGCTCAGGCAGCTGCTCGCAGCCGCAGCCAACACTGAGCACAGCTTCGTGGTCCAGTGTACCGCGCTGTGGGGGTGAAGCGGCGAAGACGTATGATGGGGGGTGGGGTGTCTTGTTGCATGTCTTTTAAAGTGATATCCATGGATGCGTGCATGTACATAAGCCTGGAAATCACTCCGATTGGCGTCACGGCCTTGTGCTTCATTCTGCAAAGTGACATCGCGATAGCACAGCTGGTTGCTCTAGAGCCGTCCAAGATCTAGTTCAACAAAATATTGCACCGTAAAAAATAGAGATGTCTGATCGGCCGATAAATGTGTTAAAATGTAATATCGGTAATTATCGGTATCGTTTTTTTTATTATCGGTATCGGGTTTTTTTTGTGGTTTTTTTTGTTTGTTTTTATTAAATCAACATAAAAAACACAAGATACACTTACAATTAGTGCACCAACCCAAAAAACCTCCCTCCCCCATTTTCACTCATTCACACTCATTCACACAAAAGGGTTGTTTCTTTATGTTATTAATATTCTGGTTCCTACATTATATATCAATATATATCAACACAGTCTGCAAGGGATACAGTCCGTAAGCACACATGAGTGTGTGTGCTGCTAGTCCACTAATAGTACTAACATTTAACAGTTCATTTTACTAATTTTCATTAATTACTAGTTTCAATGTAACTGTTTTTATATTGTTTTATTTTCTTTTTTATTCAAGAAAATGTTTTTAATTTATTTATCTTATTTTATTTTATTATTATTTTTTAAAAGTACCTGGTTGTCCAAATTAGGCATAATAATGTGTTAATTCCACGACTGTATATATCGGTTGATATCGGTATCGGTTGATATCGGTATCGGTAATTAAAGAGTTGGACAATATCGGATTATCGGATATCGGCAAAAACCCATTATTCCTAGTTTTTAAAAAAAACTGTAGATTTTACCATTTTAAAAAAGCAGTGTTAGGCCTACTTTTTCTATTGATAGTAATATTCTGTAAAATACCATTTTTAAAATATATTTTTTTTACAGTATACACGAAAAAACATAATAATCAAATGCATCTGCAGTTATCTAATGATATCATCAGGTGAATCCTTACATATAATATATTCATATATTATTCACTAAGTGGCCCTGTGAGGGCAGCCATAAATGCAATGTGGCCCGCAATGAAAGTGAGTTAGACACCCTTGTTCTCAACAACTACATTAATATGTAATTCTGAGGTATGAGGTATACTAGATAACACAAATGCTAAAATTTCTTTTTTTTTCTTAAATATCCATTAGCTTAAGATAATGTACTATATTAATGGTTTTAGGCTCTTTCATATACAAAATGTATCAAAGTAGCTCTCACATTCTTTAATTATTTAGCATGCGGCCCTCGATGGAGAAGGTTTGGACACCCTCATGCTAAAGTGTAACAGGACTCACTGAAAACCATAGGGACATGTCCGAGTGTACATTACATTCTACAATGTTGGGTTTTTTTCAAGAAAATAAACTTCAAGTATGAAAGGACTCAGAGTCAGTGCTAATTTTTTTCAGCAGTTATTAATTTAGTTTCATCATAGTCTTTTCACGCAAATTTATTTTAGATTTAGTCATATTTTAGTAGTAATGAGAATCTAAAACTGGTTCTTATTCAGAACTGGTTTCCAGAGTATCATTTTGCAAACGATTTCCTTAACGATTCCCCCAGGTAGGGATGACGTCATTACGCAATGTGTGTACCTCACGGCTTTGTAAGGCCATGTTGCTTCTGAACTAAACAAAATCTAGCTTTTTGTTGTCTGTTTTTCCAAATAAGAATGGATAAGAGAACCGAAAAGGAATCAAATCATTAAGCAGAATCGAATATGGATTGATTGATTGATTGATTGATTGATTGATTGA
Organism: Nerophis lumbriciformis; assembly: GCF_033978685.3. NCBI lineage: Eukaryota > Metazoa > Chordata > Actinopteri > Syngnathiformes > Syngnathidae > Nerophis > Nerophis lumbriciformis. Next base: position 45,269,527 of record NC_084548.2, on the reverse strand, counting down.
TTGATTGATTGATTGATTGATTGAAACTTGTATTAGTAGATTGCACAGTGAAGTACATATTCCGTACAATTGACCACTGAATGGTAACACCCGAATAAGTTTTTCAACTTGTTTAAGTCGGGGTCCACTTAAATTGATTCATGATACAGATATATACTATTGTCATAATACAGTCATCACACAAGATAATCATCACAGTATATAAATTGAATTATTTACATTATTTACAATCCGGGGTGTGGAATATGGGGGGGGGGGGTTCAGTTTGGTTGGTATCAACACTTCAGTCATCAACAATTGCATCATCAGAGAAATTGACATTGGAACTGTGTAGGTCTGACTTGGTACATATGTACAGCAAGTAGTGGACACAGAGAGAGAGATCAGAAATTATAAGAAAAAGTGACTACATTTGATTGTTTACAATCCGAAGAGGTATGATGAGGGAGGGAGGGTGTTAGTTTAGGGTTGAAGTTGCCTGGAGGTGTTCTTTTAGTGCGGTTTTGAAGGAGGATAGAGATGCCCTTTCTTTTACACCTGTTGGGAGTGCATTTCACATTGATGTGGCATAGAAAGAGAATGAGTTAAGACCTTTGTGAGATCAGAATCTGGGTTTAACGTGGTTAGTGGAGCTCCCCCTGGTGTTGTGGTTATGGCGGTCATTTACGTTAAGGAAGTAGTTTGACATGTACTTCGGTATCAGGGAGGTGTAGCGGATTTTATAGACAAGGCTCAGTGCAAGTTGTTTTACTCTGTCCTCCACCCTGAGCCAGCCCACTTTGGAGAAGTGGGTAGGAGTGAGGTGTGATCTGGGGTGGAGGTCTAGAAGTAATCTGACTAGCTTGTTCTGGGATGTTTGGAGTCTAGACTTGAGGGTTTTGGAGGTGCTAGGGTACCAGGAGGTGCATGCGTAATCGAAAAAGGGTTGAACGAGAGTTCCCGCTAGAATCCTCATGGTGCTTTTGTTGACCAGAGAGGAGATTCGATAGAGAAATCTCGTTCGTTGGTTGACCTTTTTGATTACCTTGGTTGCCATTTTATCACAGGAAAGATTAGCCTCTAGAATGGAACCTAGGTAGGTGACCTCATCCTTCCTGGCGATAACAATGTCACCCACTTTTATAGTGAATCAGGACTGGAAAAATCTTATGAATTTCCATCCCTATATTTTAGTCATCTAAATTTATTTAGTTTTAGTACTGTTTTAGTCAACTAAATCCCTCAACATTTTAGTTGACTAAATGTTCACAAAAATTACAGTAAATTGCCTCAATTAAAATATATAAAGTATAAAGGAATCTTTGAAGTTGCCTTGAAACCACTTTTATTAAGGTTATTGCAGAGCATCTCAAAAACTATATTCACAACAAGACCTGCAGTCCGTGAATATGTAAAGTACATTTCACACTAACCTTACCGTGTGTTATTTTGTTATTTTTCAAATGTTGAATAATATATGACTAAAATCGTCATATGAAGAAACAAACTAGTTGTCACGGCCCGGGCGCATGCCAATGCGCACTCATCTGCGTGCTCTGCTGATTGCGCCTCCAAGAGCGCACCTGCGCGCGCCACTCCGGCTGCAGCAGGCAACTGCAATCAATCTGCAATCTGAACACCTGTCGCTGATGAGCTCCCTGGGCTTCTTAAGCCCGTGCAGACCTGCGTTCCAGGCCAGAACGTAGTCATCTTCTCCTGTACCGTAAGCGATCATTTAGCTCCATGCAAATCTTGCTCTCTCTCTGTGTTCTCCAGCGTCGTGTTTGATTGGTCTCGTGTCTTCCTTGTCGTCCTTCCTGCAGTCTGCCTTCGTTCCACGTTACGAGCTGTGTGTCTCGTCTTCCCCGCGTTCCGTCTGCTCCCCTGACTGCCTCTTGGATCTCGACCTCTCGTCTGGACACGGACCTTCTACGCCCCGCTACAGCCCCCAACTTCCTGCTTGTCTCACAGATCTATGAGCCTGCCCCGCTCCTTTTGGACTCCACGTTAACACTCAACAATTAATTCCAACACATAGTCACACACCATACACTTTTGGATTTAGTCACACTCCATTTTCTAGTTTAGTAATATTATTGTTTGTTATTTTATATATATATATATATATATATATATATATATATATATATATATATATATATATATATATATATATATATATATATATACAGGTAAAAGCCAGTAAATTAGAATATTTTGAAAAACTTTATTTATTTCAGTAATTGCATTCAAAAGGTGTAACTTGTACATTCTATTTATTCATTGCACACAGACTGATGCATTCAAATGTTTATTTCATTTAATTTTGATGATTTGAAGTGGCAACAAATGAAAATCCAAAATTCCGTGTGTCACAAAATTAGAATATTACTTAAGGCTAATACAAAAAAGGGATTTTTAGAAATGTTGGCCAACTGAAAAGTATGAAAATGAAAAATATGAGCATGTACAATACTCAATACTTGGTTGGAGCTCCTTTTGCCTCAATTACTGCGTTAATGCGGCGTGGCATGGAGTCGATGAGTTTCTGGCACTGCTCAGGTGTTATGAGAGCCCAGGTTGCTCTGATAGTGGCCTTCAACTCTTCTGCGTTTTTGGGTCTGGCATTCTGCATCTTCCTTTTCACAATACCCCACAGATTTTCTGTGGGGCTAAGGTCAGGGGAGTTGGCGGGCCAATTTAGAACAGAAATACCATGGTCCGTAAACCAGGCACGGGTAGATTTTGCGCTGTGTGCAGGCGCCAAGTCCTGTTGGAACTTGAAATCTCCATCTCCATAGAGCAGGTCAGCAGCAGGAAGCATGAAGTGCTCTAAAACTTGCTGGTAGACGGCTGCGTTGACCCTGGATCTCAGGAAACAGAGTGGACCGACACCAGCAGATGACATGGCACCCCAAACCATCACTGATGGTGGAAACTTTACACTAGACTTCAGGCAACGTGGATCCTGTGCCTCTCCTGTCTTCCTCCAGACTCTGGGACCTCGATTTCCAAAGGAAATGCAAAATTTGCATGGTTGGGTGATGGTTTGGGGAGGAACATCGAGTTGGGATTCCTGTCTATGATGTCATTCAAGTCCTCAACTGACCCGGCATCTGGAGTCCTTTCCTCCAGATTTGTTCCAATATTTACAAAGTCATTATTAAAGTGTTCAACTACTTAGTTCATTTAGTCATTTTTAATATTTCGGTCTAAGAAGTATAGAGGGTAATCTTTCTTTTAATGTAACCATGTAGGCTGCCCCATGTTGCTCTCATTTTGTTTATGTTTCTGTCTTAATAATTGACTGTAATATTATTTCCTACATGTTCGTACTATGCTAGTTCGATTGTTCTGATACTTTTTGTAGTTTTTTTCTGCCTCCATACTTCTTTGTGTTAAAACATTTCTATATAATGTATTCTTGTTACAAAGCATTCGTCATCCATGGTTGATTGTTCCTCATCTGCGGTCCCTTTCAAGGTTTCTCGTTATTATCATTGGGTTGAGTTTTTTCTTGCCCTGATGTGGAATCTGAGCTGAGGATGTCATTGTGGCTTGTGCAGCCCTTTGAGATATTTGTGAGGCTATATAAGTAAACGTTGATTGATTGATTGATTTATTGATTGATTGATATACATTGTATCAATGGAGTCATCAATGGACCTTTGCTTATTAGGGTTGAAGAGGTCAATGTTGAAGTCACTAAATAAGAACATTTATTTTTGGCTGATTTCAGTGAAGCATGCCTAAATGCAGTCCTTAAACATTTCAAAAATTGACTTAGATTTTCTTTACATACAACTGATTAATGTTTTGGTTTTGTTATGACATATTCCAATGGTTATATCCATCCATTTTCTACCGCTTGTCCCTTTTTGGGGTCGCGGGGGGTGCTGGAGCCTATCTCAGCTGCATTCGGGCGGAAGGCCTGGACACCTGTACACCCTGGACAAGTCGCCACCTCATCGCAGGGCCCAATGGTTATACAAACCCCGCTAGCCGAGGTTGTTCTCAGGCCTAATGGATGTTTGCTGCCTCTGGGGATTTTGTCGTGCCTGGGGGTTGTCGGCTTCCTCCGAGATTGTCGCTAGGCTTAGTTTCTTGCCGGGCCCGGTGGTGCCTCGTCGGGTCTTGCTACTATCGCAAAAGAAAGTTAATTTTATTGTGGATTCATACATTTAATTTCCTGGGGATACAAATGGCACCAGTGGGCTGGTATGGCCCGCATATCTTTGTGTACCACTGCTTTGACTTTCACAGCAAACTAGTATGCTATTTGCAGGAAATTGAATGTGTATCGCCATATAAAGGCAAGCAAGTACAATAGTACCCCAACTTACAAACTTAATTGGTTCTGTGATGGATCTCTTAACTCAAAACACTTGTATCTGAAATCAACGCCTCCCATTGAAATGCCCATCCATCCATTCATTTTCTACCGCTAGTCCCTTTCGGGGTAGTGGGGGGTGCTGGAGCCTATCTCAGCTGTATTCGGGCAGTAGGCGGGGTACACCCTGGACAAATCGCAACCTCATCACAGGGCCAACACAGATAGACAGACAACATTCACACTCACATTCACACACTAGGGACAATTAAGTGTTGCCAATCAACCTATCCCCAGGTGCATGTGCATGAAAATTGTGATGTATCATGTTGTATGCATGCATGTTCGCAATAAACACAAACTCAAACTCAAAATCAAACCTATCCCCAGGTGCATGTCTTTGGAGGTGGGAGGAAGTCGGCGTACCCGGAAGGAAACCCACACAGTCACGGAGAGAACATGCAAACTCCACACAGAAAGATCCCGAGCCCAGGATCGAACCCAGAACCCATTGAAATGAATTAAAATGTATTTAATTGCTGCTCGACTTCTCCAAAGCAGCACAACACACCTTTAAAAAAGTAAAACAAACTTCTAGTTAAGAAAACTTACAATAGAATGTACTACAAACAACTACAGGAGTTTTATGAAGCAATGTAAAAATAACATAGAGCATTTTCCTTGGAGACTGGAATTCTGGCTGCTTCTTAGTCAAACACACCATCAGCTGCTTTTCCATATTTTCATGGGGGGAAAAATCCACGGTTTGGGTATTGTTTTAACACCTTTCTGCTTCAGTCTGATGCAGACAAGCAGTGATACACTCTAATTGCGTCGCCAAGTCGACCACACATTTTGTTGTGTTTTTGATGATTCCTTTTGTTAATTCAAGGACTGTCATCCATTTCTTCACAGCACTGTCCTTCACACTCACTCTCTTCCTTACCACGGTTAGAAAAAACTAAGTCTAGCGAGAAAGACCAGATGTTTTGGTCAGATTATAAGGAGGTTCACTGTGACCTTTGTTACCCCAACTAATGGTGGGGATGCTTGTAACTCAAACGTTTTGCTTGTAACTTCCAGCAAAATAATTACCCGCAATGAACTTAAGTTGGGGTGCTCTTAAGTTGAGGTAACCACTGTGCTATATACTTCAAATGACTGTATGTTAGAGTGTTTTTTAGTAGTTGAGTATGTACACTTTGACATACACACGTATGCACTCAGTTGCTCATCAAAACTGACAATCTTTTTGAGATGTTGAAATGAGCAGTGCGGGGCATGAAGACACATGCCACTCATGGACCGAGGACTAAGACTTCCTGGTATAACTGCTTCAACCTTACTGTGACTCACACAGTTTTGCAGAGTCACACTTGGAAAGGCTCCCATTGCATACAGGAATTTCCTGATCCCACGTTGGCTACTACAAAGAGAACTGAAAGACTTCATAATAGCCTGATCCCGCCCTCGCAGCTGGCCAGCGATTGGGAAGTTCCAGGTTAATACCTAAACAGGGAACAGAGAGGAGTGAGCAGGGCAGGACCTGTTTGATCGATCAGGACTTTGTAGAAAGTCGTCCTTAGAGGTTATCCAAAATCTTCAGTTAGGTGGCAGAGAGAGAGAACTTAAAACATGTTTCATGAGCAAAAAATTTAAGATGACTTCCGGTGGCCTGGCTGGTCACACCTTGATTGTAGTTTTCCTATTGCAGATAAGTTCAGCTTGTACAATCTTGTAGGCTTGACGTCAGCAAAGGGGTGGCGGAGAGTACTATATTACTCACTCTGTTTGAATGGCATTCCTGTACAGCACGTACCAGAGACTGCCTCTTATTTCCCAAACAGGAAGTTGTAAAGACTGTTGCCAAATCTCATGCACCCCACCAGCGTCAGGGGGTTCACTGCAAGCAAAGCATGCATCTCTGCAGATATTCTCTGCTCAAAGGGAAGTTCATCAATGTCTTTCTCTTTGACCTTAAGTCAGTTTTGTTGTAGTTTTCACATTGTCAAAATCAAAGTGCTTTAAAATATATAGTATAAATCCAATCAGTTTATTATTATTATTATTATTCTTTAATAACCTGTGATTAATCACAGGTTTTGACTTAAATTGACTTTAAAAAGGCCTCACTGTTTGAAAACAAATGTAATTGAATTGTAAGAATGTCATTCAGGAACATATTTAAAATGTTTAAGGCTATTTATGTATTTGTTCAAAACTTGTTAACAGTTTTATCTAATGTCTATTTAGGGTGTTTTTGAATAATCTAAGTATATACATGATTATTACAATATTTTTTTGTAATTCATCACGAATCACTTCTCTATTTTGACATACCTATTTGTCATTATTAAAGTGTGTGGCATGCATGATGTGTGTTTTACTTCAAATATAAAAAATATATATAAATTCAGCCAAAGGAGCATGTGGGGTCGAAATAAATGGTATGATTAATCTGAGTATATACATGATTAATGCAATATATTTGTGATTAATCGCAAGTTAACACAATATTATTGACAGCCCTATTTATCAATAAAGTAATGTGTGTGGCATGTATGATGTGTGTTTTACTTCAAAAATAAAACAACTATAAATTAAGCTAAATGAGCATGTGGGGTCAAAATTAATTGTATGATTAATCTGAGTAGATACATGATTCATGCAATATTTTTGGTGATTAATCGCAAGTTAACGCAATATTATTGACCGCCTTATTTATCATTAAAGTAGTGTGTGGCAGGCATGATGCGTGTTTTACTTCAAATATAAAACAACTATAAATTAAGCTAAAGGAGCATGTGAGGTCAAGATAAATTGTGTGATTAATCGGAGTATGTACATGATTAATGCAATATTTTTTGTGATTAATCGCAAGTTAACACAATATTTTTGACAGCCTTATGTATCATTAAATTAAGGTGTGTGACATGCATGTGTGTTTTACTTCAAATATAAAACGACTATAAATTAAGCTAAATGAGCATGTGGGGTCAAGTTAAATTATGTGATTAATCGAAGTATGTACATGATTAATGCAATATTTTTTGTGATTAATCGCAAGTTAATGAAATATTTTTGACAGCTTTATTAATCATTAAAGGTATGTGGCATGCATGATGTGTGTTTTACTTCAAATATTTGAAAAAATATATAAATTAAGCTTAAGGAGCATGTGGGGTATAAATATATTGTGTGATTAATCCGAGTATAGACATGATTAATGCAATATCCTTTTTCTAATAAATCGCGCGTTAACGCAATATTTTTGACAGTCCTATTTATCATTAAAGTAATGTATGTAGCATGCATGATGTGTGTTTTACTTCAAATATTAAAACAACTATAAATTAAGCTAAATTAGCATGTGGGGTCAAAATACATTGTGTGATTAATATGAGTATAGAGATGATTAATGCAATATTATTTTTCTAATAAATAGCGCGTGAACGCAATATTTTTGACAGTCCTATTTATCATTAAATGTGTGTAGCATGAATACGGTAGAGTGGCTGTGCCAGCAACTTGAGGGTTCCAGGTTCGATCCCGCTTCCGCCATCCTCGTCACTGCCGTTGTGTCCTTGGGCAAGACACTTCACCCACCTGCTCCCAGTGCCACCCACACTGGTTTAAATGGAACTTAGATATTGGGTTTCACAATGTAAAGCGCATTGAGTCACTAGAGAAAAAGCGCTATATAAATATAATTCACTTCACTACTGTGTTGTTTACTTCAAATATAAAAAAAACAAGAATGAAATGACAGTTTTTCCAGCAGCACGTATGACTGTGCTTCTTTGTAAACAAACAGAAGCGCTTGAGCAAGTTGTACAGTAAAGAAAACTAGACAGTCTATAATGAAACATGTATAGCTCAACAGAGTCACCTTGTGGTTATTAGAGAAAACGCCACCCATTTGAACATCCATCCATTTTCTACCGCTTGTCCCTAAGTTACGTCAATATTCCAATATGAACGCTCTTTCATTGATTTTGAAGCAATTTATAGATGAGTTGTCCTTTTTTTAAAAATATTTTCAACAAAAAAGCTAGTTTTTAGTGCATGTTTAACTTGTACGGCAAAAGAAAGTCACCGTTCTGCAGCATATTTCTTTATTTGAAAAGGCAAACAAACACAAATAAAAAAATACACATTTGTAAGCTCAGCATAGAAAACGGGAGGACTTGCGATGCTGAGATTGAATGGAATCCATTAATCAAACAGAACCACAACAAAAGATTCAGCACACTAAAAACCTGATTTAAGATATACTGTACATAGATATATCTAGTAAGAGTGCATCCTTCAATAGGACAATTATACATTCTTAACAAAAAAAGTATACAGCTGTCCAACTCATTAGCAGCAGAACGAATCTTGTCGAACAAATGCAGCATGCTAAAAGACAACTTCAATAATTCCAAACAACATGTCCATCTTAGGGCGATGCCATTTTACCACTACAGTGTATTGTTTTCATCCCGACATGTGCTGGTGTTTGACTTTGTTCATAATCCCTGGTTCCGTGTTTAAAAGGCGAAACAATTTGACGTGTTTGTATTGCTAGTGAATAGTCTCTCAGCTACTTTGATGTGTGTTTGCATCCACCATCACTCAGCTGGATGGATGCCCTGGAGCTTCCATGTGACAGCCAAGACTTACACCCATAAAACTTTTAGTAAGTCACAAAATTTGACATTTAGACAAGGCCAGGGAAAATAGAAATCTCCCCATTGACTATTTTGTCCTCCAATGGAAATATTTGCACTGTTGAGATACATGGTAGAGAATACGCAGAAGAAGCCTGGTTTGCATCTAATATGTTTTCCTTTGATAATATTTCTTGATAAGATGATGTCACTCAATCATTAGTGGCTCCAATACCAACACAAACCTAACACTGACACACACATGTTGTGTGAGGCCAACGTGTAGCCTGCCGTGGGCCACTAATGACGACTGATAAGTCAGTGGCCACTTCAGTATTAATCTCTTATCTAATGAGCGCAGGGGCGCTTCCCTCACACTTTTGCATATTTAACGTTACTGTTGGAGCACAAAAAATGATACACGTGGAGCCTCTTTCCATCTGGCATATGTTCAGGCAATCTGACACTTGATTATACCAATTTGGTTGGGGAAGTAAAGAAAACTGGAGGTAAAATAGGAGATACGTCCTACTATATTGTATGTATCATTAGGAGGCCATTAGGCAGCGTCGGTTGATCACATGACTGAGACTATGGTGTGGTACAGGTAGGGAGACTTCTGGTGGCTTAGATTTCATTAGGGAAAGAGGTTTGTGGCTTCAGAACAGAACATTGACATGGTGTTCTATTAGATTAATACTACAGGGCGGCTATCTTTGAATGCTGTCAATTCTCCCGTTGAACTGATCATTGTCATCGCTGCGGCAATATATGCTGATGACATACAAATCTACCTGGTCCTCTTACCCAGTAACACATGGATACTACTGTTACTACTTGGGATGTGCCGATCGACCACCAATCAATATAAGATGATTTTCATGAAAAAGTATGTGATTGCCATTGCCAATGAATGCATTTTATTGCTGATCACAAACACCGATCCCTTTTGGCGACACTATTTATTTTTAGTCCCCAGGCTGACAAGCGGCTCGCAACTAATTGTGTGTCTCCAACACAGTGTGGCGGTACTCCTCTCAGCTAATAATAATAATCACCTTTATTACCATAAATAAACTGCTTTTTTTATCTTAAGTTAATCACTGGAGGATGAGGCCGAACATATTGATATTGTTAAACTGTCAATAGCACTCACCATGAATAAATTAAAAAATGTAAAGTTAATACGTTGGTATTGGCCGATCTCACTCATGGATGATCGGAACACGCCTAGTTATCACAGGAGCCATCTGTTGGAAAACCCAGACATTCTAGTTTAGTTTCACGTTCAATGTATGGTCGTTGCCGTGACTTTTTTGGTGTTTTAATAACTCTGCTACCTTTGTATTTTGTTTTAGGAAAAATGTCTGTTATATACTGAATATAACAAACATTCACTTATGGGGATCACAAACATGAAAAATGAGGCTGTAATGTAGCCGAAGTCCATCATTTTTGTGACTCCTAAAATGTTGGGCCTTGACTGTAAGTTGAAGCTGCTTATTTTTACAGCGGCACATGTTTAACTTGTGGGATTCGAAGCTTTGTCTTCTCTGCAAAATGTGTGATCAGTGGCTGCGATTACTGCTGCCAAGTTAGTTATAAGAAGTTTAATTGTGTGTCATTTATTGGCAAGAACAAAACCAGCCATGGAGATAAGCTAAACAGTTTCTGCTCAGCCTTGTAAAGATCATTACTTTTATTTTATCTACCGGTAATAATAGAAAGTTAGGTATGATCTGCTGCGGACTTTGTTGTCTTGTCAGCTTACTTTTCAGCGGTACACACATTAGTACGTTCTTGGTTAACAACGCTAACAAACAGCTGAACAGTTTCTGCTCAGCCATGTAAAGATCATTACTTTTATTTTATGCAGTAATAGAAAAAGTTATGTATGATCTACTGCAGACTTTGTCTTGTCAGCTTACTTTTCAGCGATACCCACAGTGCGTTCTTGGTTAACAATTATAACAAACAGGCTCTTGCAACCTCTTACTTAATGTTAAGCGCTGCATCCAATAATCACACATTAATGCCTGAGAAGCTTTCAATCTCACTCATAAACTGAGTGGGCAGTAAAAATAGTGTTTATGGTCCCATAGTTGTAGCGTATTTTGGCTTTTGCTTCTCTATGCACTCTTATCTAAAGCCCTTTGTGGAACGCCTCGTATTGTGTTTAAGTTGACATACGTATCTGGGACGTGACACCTTGAAAAGGGTTAGAGTTAGGAAAAGTGGGTGATAAGAATTGGCTGCCAGCTCTTTCCATGAATCTGGGGTAAATTTTGAGAAGTTCCAGCAATCCACTCACTGGCAGTCTGAGAAGCTTGTTTGACCAGGCTAGGCTGCTTTGCACCAACAGTGGTGATGGCAGGGGAAGTCACAGACATCAGTGGTAAATGGCTCGATAACAGACGTAAGCGCTCAGTGCCAGCGCTGTGCACAGGCACACATTGGCAAGTAGCGGTGACCAATTCTCAGGGGCTGGAGAGGTTTCCACTATCTGCTCGACTGCCTCCGCCACGTCATGATACTCTTGCTGCAGCTGAGCATCGCTTTCGCATTTGGAGGTTGGATCTTGGACTTTCATGTGAGCATCAAACTGACCTGCACCAGCAGGAGGAATGGTTCTTCTCCGCAGCTCTGAGTCTGGAGATGACCTGTATGAGGAGAGCAAAGGAATACATACATGGAATGCTGTGTAAAGTTAGAAAAGACAACATTCTGCATTGAACTTTCAAACAGCATTGTGATCAAATCTGAAGAGTGACGGTAGCAACAATGCGTCAGAATAACCTAAAAAAAAATCAAAAAAAAGTTTCTTATGAGTCATGTTACAACTCGTGATCGTAACCACTTCCTGTTTACAGAATTGATTGCGTTTGACTGTGAGGTGTTTCAGACTTTTCCAAGAACCTGATGTACAAAATATTAACAACTTGATTCATGTTTATTTACCCCAGGCTGTGGATTTCACTCAGTTGGATAATCTGATCCTTCTCAGGAAGAAATGATTCAATTTTGCCATTTTGAGGGTCTCTTGGAGGGAGGAGGGGAGGCGGAGGGGTGAAGTCAGGGGGATCATCCTCCTCGTTTGCAAACTCCCTCCATGATTCCTAATAAGAGAGACAATACATTAAAAACATATAATGAGTACATCATGAATTCAGCAATACGTGAGCTTCATCTAGTGGTATCCGGAAGAATCACTTGATTAAAGTAAAGTGTTTTATTTTTCTATATTCAAACCCAGTGTTACTGTTCAAACTGTGCGTAATGTTATAGTGGCAAAAAATATTTAATATACTTATTAAATAAGACCTCTGCCCTGATTTAATTATTACTTAGGCCTAATACGCTACTGTATTTTAATGTTGGTAATTATGGTGGTACTTTAGGAGCCAAGAGTTTTCTGAAGCGGTACGTGGTAAAAAAAAGTTTGAGAACCACCAGTCCATTTAATATGTATTGGATATGCTTTGGTGTGAATTTTGCTTCACAATCACTTTAATAACCAGTCTGTTGAGTCTGTCTGCAAAATGGTCGATACTGGAGGCGTTCCCAGATTGTAAATGAAACCATGCCCCACCCTCTTCAAAAGTATCAACCGTGTATCTTTTGAAAATGTATACTGCTTAAATATATGTCTTGAAGTTGTCACCACTATTTTTTTTTCCAGACATGGTCGAAATTGTAAACATTATATAGATTCACCTGGTCACAACAATAAGTACACCAGCACACACACTGATCAAGTCAGACCTGCATAAAAAACAGCAGCTTTTATCAGCATTCATGTCACTGCATGTTGCACGTCAGTGCTATTATGCACATGCCAAGATCAGATGAAAATAATACCTTATCTTACCTTTTATTGTGTTTTCTCATAGCCTAAAGCAAAAGAGGAGGAGGTCCTAACGCTTTAATTAATTTCTAGAGAAGTATGTCCACCTCAAGGTGACCTCACAACGTAGCTAAACTGAAAACTCGTAAACAGAGCCATTCAAAACTGTGTGCAAGCTCATACCAAAATGCATTAACCTTAGCACGAGTATCCAGCATTGTACCAAAATGTATAATTCTGAAAATTCATCAAAAGGTCCCCTTTAAAGTGGTACAATGGCTAGAAAATACTTGCCTGCAAAGACATGTTCCCCTTGATGTATTTGGCACCTTCGATGACAGCAAGGTAGGAGAAGCGAAGTTGATCTGCAGTCTGGATTAAGCCCATACGATGGCGTCGCATCTCCAGTAGAACATCGCGAATACGGACCGAGGATGGGTCCTTGCGAATGGACATCTACATTACAAGTAAATAACATTGTGTTGAATATAATACTGACATTAGTGGTTGGATTTGTTGTGACTATACTGGTATGAAACAAAAAAAATGACAACATGCACAGTTATTAGGTAAGTGAATATATTGTTACTATTGTTCAATCTACATACAACTCCAAGCAAACCAATCTTTAAGGCGCTTTGTGTGTGTCAGGTGAAAGAGAAGGGTGTGATCTAATGTGACTACACCTCTTATTAAGGTGTAAATATCGTTTTTAAGCAGCTGCATTACTTCAGGCCGACAATATTAAAATGTCACACATCATTCCTGAAGATAGCACTGTGGAGCACGCGGTTAGCAGGTCTGCCAGGTGGTTCTACCGATGCCAATTGGAAAGGCAAAACTTACTTTTATTAAACGGTAAGTATAATTTTGAACAGACAAGAGTATTGTATTTTGTCAAGAGTAAAGACTAAACCTTAAAAAGGTGATTTGCCTCATTGTTATGCGAACACTGTAAACACAAAGTGGTATTTTTTTCATGTATAATGTCAACTAAAATGCTAAAGTCTCAGTACAAACCAATAAAAGGCATGTGTCCACGAGGCAGAAAGTTCCAGAACGTCCAATGCCAGCGCTGCAGTGCACCACTACTGGCCCCTGGTCCAAATTCATACAACCTGACTCTTGCACTTTAAACAAGAAATTAAGGAAGGACGCAGGAGACTCTGGCACTCCAAAGTCGGGCCAGGTGGTGTAGTGGAAATGTAAAATTTCTCGTGTCTCCATTGTCTGCAGTGGGAGAGATACATTCACAAAGAGTTACCAAAACCCTCCAATTTTCAATAACCTCTGCTCCTGCAGAACTTACAGACATATTTTCCAGCTCGAGATGACGAACTGTGTAATAAGATTTGATGTCTTCAGATACAAAGGTAAGTTTGAAGTTGGTATCTTCAAAGACAGCATCTCCCTCTTCTCTGTGAGGCCAATATTGTGCGCATTTAACCTACAACAAATAATTGTAACAAAATAAATTTGGGCAGAAATCAGCTATAAGGAACATTGAGCGACAAAACTGCTGCTTACTGATCCTTTCTCAATGACTCTGTTCAGCATCACCACACCGCGACTCCGCTGCTCCCACACCATCTCCCAGAAATGCCCACACGTATTTGGTAGGGGTCCCTAAAACAGATCAACAAGTGATTACAGTAAAAAAAAATACATTATACTGTAGTACAAAATACTGTACATACTGTTCTCAAAATTGTCTAATATGCTCAATGATTCATCGTAATAGAGGCCAACATATAGTGTTCTGCAAGAACAAATTTAGAGAACTAAATATAAGCATAAGAAGATTTAAAGAACAAGCTGCTAACGAGGTACAATGCCCAGCATCGTCCAAGATCACTTAGTGCATGGGTGTCAAACTCTGGCCCGCGTAATTTCACTTGGCCTTTGAGGCGATATCAAATTAACAGTAGAGCTGGCCCGCCGATTATGTACAGCCGCAGTGCCGCAGTAACACCGCATTCACCGCTAATTCTCATACTTGCAAACCCTCCCGGGAGACTCCCAAATTTCAGTGCCCCTACCGAAAATCGTCACGTCCGCTTTTCACCCAGTCCAACGAGTGCTGGCCCAGTCACAAAAATGTGCGGCTTCTGCACGCACACACAAGTGGATGCAACGCATACTTGATCAACAACGATACAGGTTACACTGAGGGTGGCCGTATAAACAACTTTAACACTGTTAGAAATATACACCACACCAAACAAGAATGACAAACACATTTCGGGAGAACATCCGCACCGTAACACAACATAAACACAACAGAAAAAATACCCAGAACACCTTGCAGCCCTAACTCTTCCGGTCTGCAATATACACCCCCGCTACTGGGGACGGCGTGGCGAAGTTGGGAGAGTGGCCGTGCCAGCAATCTGAGGGTTACTGGTTCAATCCCCACCTTCTACCATCCTAGTCACGTCCGTTGTGTCCTTGAGCAAGACACTTTACCCTTGCTCCTGATGGGACTGGTTAGCGCCGTGCATGGCAGCTCCCGCCATCAGTGTGTGAATGTGTGAATGCGTGTGTGTGTGTGAATGGGTGAATGTGGAAAATAGTGTCAAAGCGCTTTGAGTTCCTTAAAAAAGGAAAGGTAGAAAAGCGCTATACAAGTACGACCCATTTACCATTTACCACCAAACCCCGCCCCCACCAGCCTTGTCCACCTCAACCGACGCACAAAGGGGGGGGGGGCACGTTGTTAGAATGGATGATAAGCGGACGTAACGACAGCTCGTAGAGGACGTTAAAGGCAGTACCTTTAAGGCACGCCCCCAAGACTGTGGTCTGGGTGGACTACGAGATATAATGACTGATGAACACCTTTGTTCGGTAATGAAGGTTGCCTCAGCTCAAAGCCTGAGCCCTGACATTAATAAACTAGCATCCAAGAAAAGATGGCAGGTATCTGGCTTGGGCACATCAGATTAGATCAGTGTGTTGCAAACTGAGCAGTTTAAAGTCCTGAATGGTTGGTTTATTCATTGTTATTTTATTTTCACATTTATTAGCCTGTGGAAAAAGTTAATGTTGATATTTACCTCAGAAGGCTGCAAATAGAAAAGAGGCATTCAATTTTTATTTAATTATTTGATATGCCATTGATATTTTTAAATTATTATTATTATATGAAACTCGATTTTGCATGTCACTATAAAGTTATATAAGCCTTACTTGTTCAATATTCAATGCAAAACTTGTTTGGGTCCCTATTAAAAGGTTAATTTGTTCAACCTTGGCCCACGGCTTTGTTCAGTTTTAAATTTAGGCCCACTCTGTATTTGAGTTTGACACCCCTGACTTAGAGCCTTGGACCCCCTTCAAAACATTGTAGCTCCTTTTTAAATTTAGTGACAACAATAATTGATAGAGATTAAAAATCTAGGCACCTGAATACTTTTTCAAACATAATTACAGTCAAACCTGTCTTTTGCAACCACTCAAGGGCCGCTATATACAGTTTGCAGTAAACGCAGTTTGAACATAATGTAGGAAAGCACCAAACCATTTATAATGTAGCAGGTTCAAAACTGGAAGTAGAGACTGTAGTAGTACTTCGCAGAGATTCGAGCGAGTTTGAGTATTGTGCTGAGTTTAGGGATGTAACAATACGAAAATCTCATCTCACGGTTATCGAGACCAGTAATGATCACGGGTATCATCATTATTGTGGTAATGTTGAATTTGCTCAAAAAGGACTTACACACACAAAAATCTTTTGAACAATTTTTTTTTTTTAACTATAATAAATAGACACACTGTAAGAAAATCCACTACTTTGCATGGTTTGTGTTAATTTTGCTTCACTGGTATGTTTTAGTCTTAGTATTTATCTTTTTTAATGGCTAAGCTTTTATTGTTTTAAACATTGATTTGTACGGTAGCACTTTAAGATTCATTTACCGTATTGTTCGGGCTATAAGTCGCAGTTTGTTTTCATAGTTTGGCCGGGGGTACGACTTATACTCAGGAGCGACTTATGTGTGAAATTATTAACACATTACCGTAAAATATCAAATAATATTATTTAGCTCATTCACGTACGAGACTAGACGTACAAGATTTCATCGGATTTACCGATTAGAAGTGACAGATTGTTTGGTAAACATATAGCATGTTCTATATGTTATAGTTATTTGAATGACTCTTACCATAATATGTTACGTTAACATACCAGGCACGTTCTCAGTTGGTTATTTATGCGTCAAATAACGTACACTTATTCAGCCTGTTGTTCACTATTCTTTATTTGTTTTAAATTGCCTTTCAAATGTCTATTCTTGGTGTTGGGTTTTATCAAATAAATTTCCCCAAAAAATGTGACTTATACTCCACTGCGACTTATATATGTTTTTTTTTCCTTCTTTATTATGCATTTTCGGCCGGTGCGACTTATACTCCGGAGCGTCTTATACTCCGAAAAATACAGTAAATGAAAAGTGTGTAACAAATAAAATCTATTATTGTTATTCATTATTTTGGGGCATCGTGGCATCCCACTATGTTCAGCGGTTCTTGAATGCACAAAAAAAAACCACCTGTCTTGTGTTCCTCTTGAGTATAGAATGATCACTCTGCCAAAGAGAGCACAGCATGTAGGTTTAATGTTGAACAGCTTAGTTGCTCAGTGTTTAATCACAGGTTAACTCGATATTTCTGACAGTCCTACTTATTATTAAAGTAATGTGTGTTGCATGCATGACCGGTTGTTAACTTATTGTTTATTTATATTTGAAGTATTTGTGTTCATTTAAGTTTGAATTGGGATATGTTGTTTCTTAATGGGGGACGACGTTAATGTCTCTTGTTTTCATGTTAGCATCTCAGCTCGCGAGCTGGTGCCAGTCAAAATGTGTGACTTTATCCAAGTTATAAATCACAGTTTTTTGATCATTTAAATTTAAAACGGTAATACTAACTGTCGGAAGTTTTACCCCGGTCAAACTTGAGTTACAAAAAAAAGTTTTACCATGTTGCTGAAAGCTGCTGTTCCTGTGTTATTGAAACAAGAAACAAACATAACACATACCAATTCTCTCGCATGAATGCGCGCTATTTCACTTGTCGGTGACATCACTCCTGCTGTTTGGGGGAGCCGAAGCTGCTCTGCATGCAACTGGTGAGTGTTGGAGGAGCACCGAGGAAACTCGCAGATGCGAACGCAAATGCACTTGATGGAACTTAGGGGTAAAACTCAATCAAAATTAAGCAAGAGTGCAGTAAATGTTGATAATAGTGGCTGCTAAAATAAGTAAAATATTGCGGAATGCAAAATAAGTGGCCGATATAGACAGTATAAAACACTACTTTCCTCTGCAGGGGAAATTTTTGTGGCCGCCATAGAAAGGTGCACACTAAGACACGTGACTGTGGAAATATATAGTGGTCTGGTAATAAATGTATCATTAAGATGCAGAATTATTACATAGATATAATTTAAAAAATGTTTTACCTGAGTTAGGATATATTCCCTATGCGCCTCTTCTACTGTTATTACGCTGGCGTTAATGTAGTCATTGGCACTCAGCTGCAGACATATTCTGCTGTGGTCAACTGGGGAAAAAAAGTTATGAAAATGTACATTAAAAAAATATGAATGTCCAAGTATATATGTACAGGTGTTCATAAAGTGTATTTAGAGCACAGATTTAGAACTTTACACAATGACACAATGTTTGGCCTCCCATGTAAAATTAATTTATTTCAAATCAGCGCAGGATCCTGCGGTTAAACTACGTTGTACTGTGGGTGCAATACGAAACTGTCAAGACAACACTGTACCTGCCTTGCTTTTTTACATTTGTAGGAAATTCATATTTACATTGATGACAGAGCATCAGGAGGAAGTGGTGGGTTTAGTAACTGGTATAAAGAGACTTGAGATGTGAGGAAACCTTAACGTGCTAAACAGTCACTCTAGCATTCCTGTCACTTTAACCATATTATCAGTAAAACTTACATGGGCTAACATCTCGGTAGCGGTTCCGACTCTTGTTTTCTGGTAGTTTGGCAACCTTGCAGGGGAGTTCGCATGACTGCTGACGAATCTCCTGGAAGAGAATTTAAACTTGAAATTAAACTTTTATGACCTAATACAGGGATATGAGCACCCTTTGAGGAAAAAAAGAAGAAAATTGAGAAATAAAAGAGGAACATTTCTGATAGCACATAGTGCTGCCATGCAAACCCAGAAAGAAAATGTTGAAAATCAAGACTACATTTCCTGCAATTGGGTGCATTTCTACACAATATTTTAACCCTTCGATTGTCATCTACCAACCTCTTTTGGTTGTCTTTTTGACACTTACAGTCGTGGCCAAGAGTTTACATACACTTGTAAATAACATAACGTCACGGCTGTTTTGAGTTTCCAAAAATTTCTACAAATCTTATTTTTTTGTGATAGAGTGATTGGAGCACATACTTGTTGGTCACAAAAAACATTCATGAAGTTTGGTTCTTTTATGAATTTATTATGGGTCTACTGCAAATTTGATCAAATCTGCTGGATCAAAAGTATACATACAACAATGTTAATATTTGGTTACATGTCTCTTGGCAAGTTTCACTGCAATAAGGCGCTTTTGGTAGCCATCAACAAGCTTCTGGTTTAATTGTTGACCACTCCTCTTGACAAAATTGGTGCAGTTCAGCTAAATTTGTTGGTTTTCTGACATGGACTTGTTTCTTCAGCATTGTCCACACGTTTAAGTCAGGACTTTGGGAAGGCCATTCTAAAACCTTAATTCTAGCCTGATTTAACCATTCCTTTACCACTTTTGATGTGAGTTTGGGGTCATTGTTCGTTGGAACACCCAACTGCGCCCAAGACCCAACCTTCGGGCTGATGATTTTAGGTTGTCCTGAAGAATTTGGAGGTAATCCTCCTTTTTCATTGTCCCATTTACTCTCTGTAAAGCACCAGTTCCCTTGGCAGCAAAACAGGCCCAGATCATAATACTACCACCACCATGCTTGGCGGTAGGAATTGGTGTTCCTGGGATTAAAGGCCTCACCTTTTCTCCTCCAAACATATAGCTGGGTATTGTGGCCAAACAGTTCAATTTGTGTTTCATCTGACCACAGAACTTTACTCCAGAAGGTCTTATCTTTGTCCATGTGATTGTAATCATCCAAATATGGTTAGCAGCAACGTAGACAGCTGTCAACACTGTGGCTTGGAGAGCAAACAGAGGCAACAAAAAGTAAGCTAGCTCGATGGTTCGCTAACTAGCAAGCTTGTTTTGGTGCCCCTGATTGTCTACCCGCCCTGCGACTCTGAGTGGCGTTTAGACAAGAGGAACAGCATATACTGTACCTGCGGCTTAGGCCAGCATTCAACAAATGTAGTTTTGATCCTATTTCCACTCATATCCTATTAAAAAAACACAGAAGTGATATTGTGACGCAAAAATTTATGTTTCAAATGCCTGCCTGTCGATGCAACATGAAAGGTGCATGATAGCCAACAGTGGTGTCTCAAAAGATGCTTAAATTAGGTCTGTCAAAGTTAACGTGAAAAACTGCTGGGGAGATTTGCCGCTTGCAGAGGGGTTCGTGGAGCTTCACATCCGTTTTTACAATACAATAAATCTACGCAACATCAAATGTAGATTGTTGCTGTAACTGCTTCAGTAAGATGGAATAAAAACTCAGCAGAAAAACATGGTACACAGGAAGTCTAGAGTCACTTTTTAATCAGAGACTTTCTTCAAAACATGTTAAGACATCTCTTCTCATGCCAATCAAACACTTCCGACTTCACAATAATAGGTTACGCGTCACATCCGGTCTTAATACATAACAAAGTGAAAAAACGTCTTACATTACGATCATGCTTCGTTAAAAATGTTTTGTAATGTAATCTTAGATTTTTCTACCGAAATAAATGTTTTCTGGCAGATTTAAATGAAGTGTATACTCTTTTATATTCTGTTCTGAATGATAGTCTTCAATTACAGAATGTTTAGCAGGCTGAATATAACATTGTATTAATAGACAAGGTCAAAACATTGTCATACAGAGAGATATGAATACAATTAATTTGTACAACATGTAATGTACAGAATATCAGAAGCATTTATTCAGGTAGAAATATCACAGATTACATTACCAAACTTCTTTGACAATCAACACATGATTGCAACAATCCACATTTTGTTTTATTATTGAGTGAAACTGGTATTTAAACATGGAAGTGTAGCTCCTCTCCTCTGAATGCAAGTGCTCCTACAGCAGGAATACAACCGCTGTAATCTTACAAAACACAAAATCTTGCAAGGTACCTACACATTACAGTTATTTTTTTTCTTGTCATTAAAAGCATGCTTATGTCCATTTTTGTTTTGAGCTGTTTAAAAAAGTATGATGTTTAAAAGCATTTATTTAAAGCAAACTAATTGTCCAGTCATGGTACTAAAAACTTGTAAATGATTTGTCTGGAGAACACTTGTGACCAAAACATTATATTTATCTGCGATTAATTTTGAGGTAACCGAACAAACTGCGATTACTTGCGATTAAATATTTCAATCGTTTGACAGCCCTAGTTCAAATACATTGAATTATCTAACATGACTATACAATTTTGTCGTGGGGGTTGGAGTATACAGGATATATCATACTATGATCATGAATATTATAAGTGTTAAATAGAGCTCTGGAAGGCAACAAAGAGAAGCAATGGGCTTGAAGCATGCAAGTGAAAGTGACATAAAAAAGTGCACAACAGGAACACTTTGAGCGAGTGCGTATAAGCTAAGGGTGTAAAAAAGCACACTTAGTTGATAACCACAATCATTTGTGCTACACGGGACGGCTAGAGAAACCTTTACCCACCTGATAAATGGCGCTCCAGATCCCGTTATCATCGATTTCCTGAAACTCGGCTTCCATTGCTGACAGTCCAGCTGTCGCGCCTTCTTGTCCCACTGTCAACAACCTCACCTCGCTTCACCCGCGATGTTTCCCCACACGTAAAAGTGTCTGAAAACGCGGACAAGATCCTCACCGCTGTTGACAAATTGTCAGAAGAGCAGCATTGATGACTTCGATTAGAAATCGGCCTGCTGTTAGCGGAAACAAGCCGCAGGCTCCTCCTACGCGGTGTTGCTAGCTGCCGTCCTTGGTGGCAAAGAATACACAAGTATTCACACATACAACGTGGCTGAAAGTCCTCCGGAATAAAACGAGGAGTTTTAAAAACTTACACGCCGATACGGATAACTTTAAGCGGGCGGAACAGTCACTTTACCATTTCTCTGGCAGCTGTGTGGACCGAGCAGCGTGCGCGCGCACGGAAGACATCTTACCCACTACGTGCTGACGCCACTCGTGTTGCGTGCACGTACACGTACGTAGTGGTGTGTTTACGTTCAGCCAGTCAGTAGAGCCATTAAGAACTGCAGCTCTTTAAAAATGTTCTTGGTGTAAATTGAGATTTGGACACATTTTCTAAAATTTGAAGATGCGAGGATTTTGTGATCTGTCAACATGGACTGAGAAGAGTTCAAAGGCTTTATCCAGGCTGTCTGGGACAAGGGGCTTTGATGCAAAGGCTTGCTAGCAAAGAAACTTAGCTTGACGCTTTGATTCAGCTTTGACACAGCGACAGGTATTATGTTCACTTTGTTAAAAGCTCCCCTGTGTCTGTGGCTTCGTGTGATGTCCTCTTCTGGCCAGCGGCTGACTTTCTATGGCTGTATTTCTGTGGCTGTTGTCTAGCGTCGGCGTTAGCCTTCTTCTGTCCTTTGGCTGCTAGCTGATGTGTAGCTATAGTTATTGCCTCCCTGTGGTGGAAAAAGTATTGAAATCGTTTAACGGTAAGTTGCATGTTCCATGACACATCAAAGAAAACTATCTATTTTTAAATATGTTTCTTGATCGAAATAATGTAACCAGTAAACAAATTTACATGAACGTTGATCATACTATCTACAAACATTCAACTATATTTGTATTTGTTTGCAAGGCGGTATTATAATATAAATTGAGCCACCCATCCACACAGTTACTATTTTTTTAAATCACACTTACATATAAATAAATGTGCAACAATGCAAACACATATAGTGTTGTACTAATATATGTTCTCAAGTAAGAATACGATTTCATGTCATTTAGATTCTTGGAGTGGTTTGAGAGCACTGAAAGACTCTCAATGCAGCATGGCTCCCAAGGAAATCATGACCAACTCCCACGCCAAGTCCATCCTCAATGCCATGAACTCTCTCCGCAAGAGCAACACACTGTGCGATATAACTTTAAGGGTGGAAAATGCTCATTTTCCAGCTCACCGGATTGTCTTAGCTGCCTGCAGTGACTATTTCTGTGCCATGTTCACCAGTGAGGTAACCATCAAACTATTCATCATAAAGCCTATTACACAATTTACAATTCCAATTAAAGAGACCTATCAAGGAGAGAAATAAGGCAACTTAGCTTAATGCACCTCTTACGAATATTATTGTTTGTTAGCTTTCAGAAAAGGGGAAATCATTTGTGGACATTCAGGGGCTCACAGCATCAACTATGGAGATCCTGCTGGACTTTGTGTACACAGAGACAGTGCTGGTTACTGTGGAGAATGTACAAGAACTGTTACCAGCAGCGTGCTTGCTTCAACTTAAAGGTTACTGTTAACATTATCCTGGCTAAATCAGCGGTTAAAAGACATGTGCGTCTCCAGTAACACATCTTTTTCTTCAGGGGTGAAAAGAGCGTGTTGTGAATTTTTGGAGAGTCAACTCGACCCGTCAAACTGCCTGGGCATACGTGACTTTGCTGACACCCACAATTGCCTCGACTTGATGCAAGCTGCCGAGCTCTTTTCCCAAAAGCATTTCTCCGAGGTGGTTCAGCACGAGGAGTTCATGCTTCTGAGCCAGACAGAAGTGGAAAAGCTCATAAAATGTGATGAAATCCAGGTGAGAAAACAGGGGGACTGTTTTTTGTGTCATAATCACAGTTCCTGGAAACGTCAAATATAAGATGTTTGCTCTTAATGCTTAATATGAATGGCTACTTATGTCGAGACTTTTGTTTTAATTGTCAGAGCCAAACTGTCACAGCTCTCCTGTTGTAAGACAAAACCCTGAGTACGGAAAAAGAAAAGCAAGTATAAACCTGCCGTGGTCTAAGCCTGTTCACCCACAGCTCCCACTGTTGCATATTATTACCGATTGCAGTCACATTGAAATTGCAGCGAAGAAAAGCGAGTTTTAAGTGCTCAGGAAATTCCTGTCCTCAACCACAAGTCTCCTTTGCAACAACCTAGTTATGATCACACAATGATTTATAGAATAGCTCAACTCAAGACATTTCAGCTCGTCATGTATCTTGCGAAAAAAAAACGAGCCAAAATATTTTGAGTTTATTTTTGCTGTATTGCCCCAAAGCAAACACGTCTCTGGAAATAAAAACAATTGCCTAACAATGATCGTTGTCCTCAAGCTTGGACATAATTTATTTTGGCGGCAACAGAGTTTATCATCATTTTCAATCAACTTTGAATTGTTTTAATGTCAGCTTTAACTGCAGTAAAAGTGACTAATGGTTTTACATCGACATTTTTATAGTTTAATATTTTTATATTACTATTGACTTGTATTTGTCAAGACTAACATTCAGAGACATAATTTCTTTTGTTGTGTGTTTTGTTTCCAGGTGGATTCAGAGGAGCCTGTATTTGAAGCTGTGCTAAACTGGGTCAAACACAACCGAAAAGAGAGAGAGCCACATTTGCCAGACATGCTGGTGTTCGTCCGAATGCCTCTGCTGACCCCGCGCTACATTACAGATGTCATTGATGCCGAGGTGAGACCTGCCACAGGTTCTTTTCGTTAAGAAATATGTGCCGATGTATTTGGCATAATCAAGCACGCTCTGGCACGTATTAGCCTCTTGTACGCAGCAGCCTGCCGTGTCGAGACCTTGTTGATGAAGCAAAGAAATTCCATCTGAGACCAGAGCTGAGGAGCGAGATGCAAGGCCCACGCACACAAGCTAGATTAGGTTAGCTGTCTTGGTGTTAGTTTTCGTTGCATCCTGTTTGTCATCCACACTGCTGTTTACACCACCGATGGTTTCTGCTATTTGTTCAGGTGCCAAAGAAATCCTTCTTGTCATTGGTGGATTTGGCAGCCAGCAATCACCAATTGACATAGTTGAGAAATATGACCCGAAAACACAAGAGTGGAGCTTTCTTCCAGTAAGTATATAATCTGAAACAGCTATCCTGGCAATTATCTACACAGTCAAACCTTGGTGTTCGTACACCCCACTTTTCGTATAATTCAACCAAAATAAAGCCATTTTTTTTGTACACATTCTCGGTTGTAGGATAGGATAAGATAAGATACTTTATACATCCCACAAAGAAAATATTATGTTGCAGTGCAGATGCAAAAAGTCCACAAAGATAATATTACAAAAGCACATGAAAACAAGAAGGAAGCATCAAGGGACATATAAGAGATTAAAGTAGTACAGCGCTGATGCAACCACCTGCCACTTTAGTGACAAAATTTGTACATACAGCTCAAAGTAAAACACAATGAAAAAACAAAAATTTAGCAATAAATAATAGATATTGTACACATACGATTGCACCAAGCATGGACAAACAACAAAACAAAAACACTATTTCAACACCCACATACTGTACACCGCAGTGGCCTCTGCATTGCTCCAATCCATCGTCGGCTGGGGTCGGGAGCCGCACGGCCATGTATACAAAGAAATGAAATTACTTGGTAAAGAAAGTGAGAAACACTATTGAATCCAAGAAAAAACTTTGCTGCAAAGTACAAAGGTGGCGCATGGCAGATCTCAAAGGGATGTACAGGAAGTTGCCTCATTCCTCTCCACTCCTCACCCTGCCGTATTAGCCAAGAAGTTGTTAATGAAGGTGAAAGTGCTGTTAAATGTTCATTCATCCATTTGTTGCATACATTATATTTCATTGTTTTCTGCATGTAAAACTAGGCTTAGTCTCTATAAAATGTATTTCAGCAGTTATGGGTGGCTTGCGATTTCCGACTGAAAATGGCGACAGTTTGAGTGCTGACTGTGTATGTCAATAGCTGTGTTCTTATTGCAGTTTTTTGCAAAATAAAATATTTCTAAAATTTCGACAAAGTACATGTGCGAGCCGTAATTCTCGTAAAATCTCATCCCGTGAGACGCCACTTTGAGGAAGATATTGCAGCCACCGCTGTTGCCTGTGATGTCAATAAACGACGAAGGCAACGTCATTATGGCCCCCTTGACATTGCTCGGGTATGTGGGTCTCTCCGAGCCCCCAACCTACTGATCCAAAGCGAGACCAAGACGGGCCCGTCTGCCTTAGTTGCCCTTATTGGCGCCCCACCGGTTCGGTGTTTAGGGTGAACTGTAAATGCCAAAATTTGCAAGTTGCATCATGCTTTTGCGAAACACTTTAATATTGAAATGTCTCAAAAAACACTTCATGAGAGTGCAAAATGATTTAGCAATATTTGAGTTTTTTCAAAATATGGGTGTTTCCGTTACCAGTTTTTTTTATTGCAATATTAGGTTCTGCGCATTTCTAGGGGTAATAGAAACGCAACTAGTGTGTGTTGAAGAGGATGGCAATGTAGACTGTGCACGCTGGAAGAGGTCTTTCTAATGAGCCTTTGAAAGCAGTAATCAATGAAATGATTAAAATTACAAAAAAAAACCAAATAAAAGTAAGAAGTATGTTGCATTAAACCTACCTGTACTCTGACAAGTACAATTCATCCAAAAAGTTACTGAAGTAAACAAACAGCATAAATTGAGGGTGTTAAGATACAATAGACTTTATTTGTCCCACAATGGGAAAATTATGTGGTTGCTGTGCAGTGGGATGGGTTCCAGCACCCTGCAAGCCCAAGATGGACAGGCGGTAGAAATGGATGGCTAGACAGTGCAGAATCAAAAAGTCCACAACAAATAAGGTAAAACACATGCAAACAAGAGGAAAACATTAAAAGATCACTGTACGGAAGCAGCCGGCTGCCACTTAAGAGCTACAAAAGTGAAACGACAAAAAAAGAGCAATAAATTATACATATTGAGCACATACAATTGCACTGTGCATAGGCAGGCAGTCTCGGACAGAGGCCGCTCTCTTGGTTGCTTTGTTCATTTGTGTTTAATATGTATAATTTATTGCAATTTGTTTTTTTTTTGTTGTTTTACTTTGTCTGTAGAAATAGCGCTGCTGAAGTAGCAGCTGGTTGCATCAGCTCTGCTCTTTTTAAGTCGTTTATGTCCTGTGTGTTCTTTGATGCTTCCCCTCTTGTTTTCATGTGTTTTACCCGGGTTTGGTGTACTTTTTGCATCTACACTGCAACCACATGATTTCCCCATTGGAAGATGAACAATGTCTATATCCTATTCTATACTAACAAAACAACCAAGAGAGCCGACTACGTCCCAGGCTGCCCACTAGCTCTCGGCTCTCAGCCCGATCCGCGCTGATGAGTGAGAATCCATCCTGGGTAACCGAAGTGTCCCAATGCATGCTCATTCAGCCAGGGCTCCTTGAAGCTCATCCATCCCGACGCTCAACTCTAGCTCCGCAGGCTATTCCTCCGCATCTCCTATGGTTTCTTTATACGGACTCAGGTGGGGCTGAGAACAAGCAAATAGTTTCTGGTGCAAAAGTCCCCTGAGGTGTATCCAAAAGAGTTTACAAAAAAGCACGCCACTGCAGTCAACCAGAAGGCAAAAAACACGTGAAAACAAGGAAAACATCAATCTTTTTTTTTTTTCAGATTCCTGCTTGTCATCTGCAGTTTTTTTACAATATCGCTAATGAGCACATTGTTTTTGCAGAACATTGCAAGGAAAAGGCGTTACGTTGCCACAGTGTCTCTCCATGATCGGGTTTATGTGATTGGAGGTTATGATGGACGGTCAAGACTCAGCTCTGTGGAGTGTCTGGACTACACGGCAGACGAAGATGGTGTGTGGTACACCGTTGCTACCATGAATGTGCGGCGTGGCCTCGCTGGCGCCACAACACTTGGAGGTGAGCTTTTGTGTAACCCACGTTACACAGAAATGAGTAAAAATCTGATTTCATTTTCTTTTTCCTCCATCAGACATGATCTATGTTGCCGGTGGCTTTGATGGCAGCAGACGCCACACAAGCATGGAACGATATGACCCTAATATTGACCAGTGGAGCATGCTGGGAGATATGCAGACAGCTAGAGAAGGTGCTGGTCTAGTAGTGGCCAGTGGACTGATATACTGTCTTGGTAGGACACACTTTGTTGTCTCTCTTGAGTCACTTGTCTTGGTAGGACACACTTTGTTGTCTCTCTTGAGTCACGTTCATTGAATTATGAAAACTGTCTTTAATATTTCCTCAAAGGTGGATATGATGGACTCAATATACTTAATTCAGTAGAGCGGTATGACCCACACACAGGCCACTGGACAAGTGTCACTCCGATGGCCACAAAGCGCTCAGGTGGGTTCCCAGGATGCGAATTACAAGTGCGGAATGTGTGAGCAACTCTAATGTCCTGTTGTTTCAGGGGCCGGTGTGGCTTTGCTCAATGACCACATCTATGTGGTTGGAGGCTTTGATGGTGTTTCGCACCTCGACTCTGTTGAGGTCTATAACATCAGAACAGACTATTGGACCACTGTGACCAGTATGACCACTCCTCGATGCTACGTAGGAGCAACTGTCCTCAGAGGACGTCTCTATGCCATTGCAGGGTAAGGTTTTCCCACTGTTCTAACAATCAACATTTATTTATGTAGCCCTTAATCACAAGTGCCTACAAGGACTGCACAAAACGCAACGTCTACGTTTACACTGCAGGCCGTAGTGGCCCAAATCTAATTAATTTCTAAATCAGATGTTTTTCTAGCTGACTGTTTACATTGAAAGTAAAATGTGATCGTTATTAGACTCCAGTATAAATGCGCACAGGCCCAAATGTGGCCTTGTCCTCAATAAAGTATAAACAAAGGAAGTTCACTGGAACTTAATCTGTTGAAATGAGCGACCTCTTGTAGATGAAGTTGACTGTAATCACTTTACTTGACAAAGTAAAGTGATTATTTTACATACCGTATATATTTTTAATTGAGTATTTAAATCGGCATTTCGAATCTTGAGGTATAATTTTTTGATGCGGCAGCAATATAAATCGATAGACACCACTTGAAGCTTTTTTCAATAAAGTAGCTCATTTCAACAGAACACTAAATTCAGAAAATTAACAGGGAAGTCGCTACTACGCGAGAAAACCTGAACAGATCGGCGTGTTAGCTGGTTTGTGCCGCGGCTGTTGTGTAAAGGAAGTAGTCAGATGATGGAAAACAACTGTAGGAGGAAGAAGAGAATTGCAAAAAAGAAAGTCATTGTGCTGCGCACAGAAATGACGTTCGCCCAAAGTTGACATAAAAGTCGCATTCAGTTTACATTCAGGGCGCATTGCATTGCATTCACATTGGAAAAGATACGTTTCAAATCAGATTCAGTCTATATTCTGATTTGGCCCAAATCTGAAGTGAAAAGATGAGATGTGAAGCGCTTTGGAGCGTTTACATTGGCCAAAAAATCTGATCTCTGTAACTTGAGGGCAAAAAAAATCTACATTTTTTGTGTAGTGTAAACGGGGCGAATGACATCCCCTTATCTGAAACCCACATCCGGGCAAGGTAAAACTCATAACACAAAATGACAACAAGACACGTTTTAAACCCTATGGCTCGATTTTCTGCGGTTAAAATACAACCAACTTGTAGCGACGTCTGCAGGCATCATCCAGACATCTACACAACAGTAAGTAGGCCGAAGCTAATATTTCGAAATTACTCTTATTGTACTGAATTACTGTTACTATTAAAGACAGTAGAGCAGGAGCAAGACCCCTTACTTCACCACTACTTTTGTTGTACACCATTGGCAATATTGCCCGCTGATTTGATAAGCTAACATACGCACAGTGCGAATTTCACGTTCTCGGCACGCTGTTACTAGCACAACTTGACATTTACACACACACACACACACACACACACACACGTTGCTGGAGTTCTAACTGGCTGTTCATGACCAAAGATCGTATATTGTGAGAGGATGATCTAATGCATGGTGATGTACAGTACAGCACACACGATGTCCTAGACAAAGTACATTTGCAGTCAGTCATGTTATCTTCTTTGTGTCACTTAAAAAAATACAGAGAAAATTACCTTGGTGTCCTCAATGGTAGCTACGGCCATGTATAGAATACAACTAGTTTAATCATATATTTTTCAACATTTGAAAAAAAATCTTTTCAGCTAAAATAATAAGTTTAGTGTAAAATGTACTTATGATATATTCATGGAGTGCAGATCTTGCTGTGAATTTTATTTTTGAGATGCTGTGCAGTAACCTTAATATAAGTGTTTCAAGACTACTTCAAAGTTGCATTATCCTTTAAATTTGATTTTTAGTCGACAAAATTTACTGTAATTTTAGTCGACTAAAATGCTGAGGAATTTAGTCGGTTTAAAACTAGACGAAAACCAAATACATTTAGATGACTAAATTATGACTAAAATAAATGTTTGTCAAAAGACTTGGGAAAAACGTAAAACATTGGGAAATTTCTGTACGGCTTGTTGGGAGGAAGTATAACGGAAGGAAATATTGTTTTATAAACATCTCCGCCATGCCTCCATGGTTTGATTTCTAATTAATCAATACACAAAAACAAGTACCAATAGGTAAGAAAAGTTGGTTTTGTATAATGGGTCTCCTTTAAGTTCGGGTACGCTCCTTTAAGTTCAGGTACGCTTAAGTTGAGGTACCACTTCATAAGATTTTTGTCTAAAACATGCATGTAATTCAATTAAGTTTTGAGCCAAATAGCATAAAAATCATTTCACACAAATTTAAAGAAGGCAAAAAAACATCAGTCGGGGTGAAGACACCAGCGTCATGTTTTTCCTTTTCCGGTAGTTTGCAGCGTTACTTACCGGTATGTAGAATTAAACATACTGTACATACAGATGAGGTACATACTGTATGTCTGTGTAAATGCAGTTTATCCGAAAATATCATGCTTAGCACCTGCTGGAGGTAAGTAGAAAATGTGATTCCAAGAAATGACAGGTGAAGGCTGGTAAAATATTATACCTCCCCTATAGTTTAAATTGTTTTCATGTGGATCAAGCTGTATGTTGATTTATTCAAAAATGTTTAGTTTTTAATTTGTGTTCCTCGCAGTTCAGTGTTAAACCAAAATAGTAGGAAGTTGACAATCTAATAAGTGAAGTGAATTATTTTTATTTAGCGCTTTGCTCTAGTGGCTTAAAGCGCTCTACAGAGTAAAACTCATTATCTAAGTTACATTTATACCAGTGTGGGTGGCACTGGGAGAAGGTGGGCAAAGTATCTTGCCCAAGGACACAATGACAGTGACCCCCAGATTTACGTTTGGGGTAAAATTTTATATAGAGCGACTTGTCAACCAATAATTTTGATTTGACATATGCTTCTTTATGCAAAAAACAGTATAGTTAGAGTTCCAGATCAAATTTTTTATATCATATTTTATCTGCTAGCTCTTACTATATTTGATCACACTGCCTCTTTTCTTGTTGTTTTCCTAGATATGACGGGAACTCTCTACTCAGCAGCATTGAATGTTACGACCCGGTTATCGACTCCTGGGAGGTGGTTACCTCCATGGTGACGCAGCGGTGCGATGCAGGAGTTTGTGTTCTACGAGAAAAGTGATCCCTACCTGAGAACTCAAAGAGCCACAAGTGGCGTTAAGGATAGGCAGCAAGAATGTGATTCAATGCTATGAGAATGAAGCTGGACCTTTTGCCATGAATACTGCTACAGAGACAGAGCTTGGCCGTGGTCAACCACCAACTGGAGCCCATCGTCATTTGCATGACTCTTTCGTGGCCGCCGTATCCACAGCTGTAAGAGTATTTTTTTCAATTTGTCCTTCAAGTGCAATATATTTGTACAATTCATCAGAAAACATGAACAATGGAGATGCTGCTATGCGCCTTTTGACTCTGGCTACATCGTGTGGTGAACATTCATAGTGCCTCTTGTTAATGCGCCATTTGCTTATTTAGCATTTGCCACGTCTTTGCATTTCTATTGATTAGAATTGCTTTTTGAATCCTCTCAATAAAATGTTTTCATTCATGTTAGAGATGAATATGGTTTTCAAATAACTGAATTGTACCAGTTAGATTATGTTTTTGAAAATGACAAACATCTGAGGTGCATGTCATTGCTCAAGCATTTCAGTTTAAATATGTAACTTCACTATTGCTTGAAAAGTAAATAAACACACTTAATTGACACTTAATATCTTAGCTTTATGAATGTGTGTTATGTAATGCAAACACAAGTCCAGAAACTCATTTGTCATGTTGACTTCCAACTCATACTATAGTATTGATTTTGACTATTGATTACACTGTATATGCTCATTATAGCCTGGTGAAAACAAATCTAATTGTGGCCTTAATCTCCTCAATAAGTATCACTCAACTTTTTTTTTTTTTAATGTTCAACTATGGATTTAAAATAAACAAATAGGGAATAATTGAAGGAAGACGTTTTAAAAAAGTATAGCATTTACATGTACCATTACTTTTTATTAAAAATATAACCATGATTTCAAATAATTAGATGAAATTAATTTGCAGTTGGTATTGGTAACTTTAAAATCTGAGTTTGGACTCTGGAGATGCTTTGCCATATTTTACTGTAGACACCTTTACTTGCTTTTTTGTTTATGGTCGAGTGTGTTTATCTTTAGTAAGTGAAAGACATTCTCTATTGTCTTGATCAGACCACTGAATGATATTTTGTGTGTTTTCATTATAAAAGTCCCAATGAGCTTATAATAGAAATCAAAAGTGTATGATGATCATAGAATCATTTTTATGGTGAAGAAAAAACATTTACCTCATTCAGTGCATCCAGAAAATATTCACAGCGCCTCACTTTTTCCACATTTTATGTTACAGCCTTATTCCAAAATGGAATTAATTTATTGTGTCCTCAAAATTCTACAAACAATAACTCATGATGACAATACACATTTCTTTTTTCAGAACAAAATATGCAAATGTATTAAAAAGAAAAAACAAAAAATCACATGTACAGAGACATCCTGGATAAAAAAAAAGAACGCTTCCCATCCAACCTGATGGAGCTTGAAATGTGCTGCAAAGAGGAATTGGCGAAACTGCCTAAAGATAGGTGTGCCAAGCTTGAGGCATTGTATTCAAAAATAATTGAGGCTGTAATTGCTGCCAAATGTGCATCAACAAAGTATTGAGCAAAGGATGTGCATGTGAATTAGGTTTTTTTTGGTATGTTTTTTTTTTTCATAAATTAGCAAAAATGTTCAACAAAAAAAAAATCACATAGTCTTTATGGGGTATTGTCTGTAGAATTTTAAGAACAAAATGAATGTATTCCATTTTGGAATGAGGCTGTAACATAACAAAATATGGGGGAAATGAAGCGCAAATCCACAATAACTGCAAGAACAAGACAGCCAGATTAGAAAACTATTCTTTTTTTTTTTTTATCATTCTGGAATTACATTCTCTCATGAAACTAACTTGTATCAGAATTAGGGACAAAAACAACTATAATACCACGTCCTGTTTTAAACAAGGATAGTTGTTTGATATGTGCATGTGTAACTTCAAACAACACTGATGAATGCTGACTGAAGTAAAATACGGAATATGTGTATAGGCCTCCATACACGTAATTTCATAATGCTCACTTTCAGATAAATGTAATTAAAGAGAAATGGATAAGAATCCTACAATAAAGCTACCAGCAGGTGAAAGTAGCCAAGGATTTTCTTCCATGTGCAGTAGTACCTCAATTTGTGTTTTTTTGACAAAGCTCTTAACTCAAAACATTTGTACGTCAAACACCTCCTGGAATCGATTTAATTGGTGCTTGAGCCCCTATAAACATCACGGTTTTATTTTTTTTATTATTTTTTTTTATTAACTTTCACAGACAAAATATTATATTTTCTGAAAATTGAAAAGAATAGAATGAACCACAAACAGCTGTAGTAGTTTCATAAAGTAATGCAATAATAATGTACAGCCTTTACATTGGAGAGTGGACTTATACAGTATCGCCTTCCATCTGCGTCACCGTCATAGACAGCATCAGCAGCTTTTCCATATTTCATCAATAAATGTCCACCGTTTAGATATTATTTTAACATCCTTGGCTGATGTTTGACTCATTTTGCTTCAGTATGGTGCAGACCAGCAGTGATACACTCGGTCAAGTTTTTGATGATTTTTTATTTTTTTATTCAATAAGTATGAGTCACTTTTTCTCAGAACTGTCCTTCACACTCACGTTCTTCCTTCACATGCTTGTGAAAATTAAGTTATGTCAATCTCTGGCCATAAGCTATTGCTAGCGAGTAAGACCAAATGTTTCGGTCTGATCTTACGGAATTCACTTTGACATTTGCTACACCAACTAATGGCGGTGTTGCTTGTAACTCAAACTTTTGCGTGCAACCTAACCTAAAGCATAACCATTACCCGAGAGGCAGCTCTTATCCCAAAACTATTTTAAGTTGAGGTACAACACTATTAAAGTCTGTTATCCAAATACCATTGACTCGCTGAGCAACATCAACAAACAGTACATTACAACAACGACATGGACTACAGGAAGGAGGTGAAACATCTGGTTGACTGGTGCAGAACCAACAACCTGGTCCTGAATGTCGACAAGACCAAGGAGATCATCTTCGACTTCAGGAGGCACCAGTCCAGCCACACTCCACTCTTCATCAACGGCACAGCAGTGGAGATCGTAAACAGCACCAAGTTCCTGGGGGTGCAGATAAGTGACAATATGACCTGGTCCCTACACCCGGAGCTCTTGTGAAAGAGCTCAGCAGCGCATGCACTTTTTGCGTCGGATGAAAAGAGCACAGCTCCCTCCCCCCATTCTCACCACATTCTACAGAGGCACTATAGAGAGCCTACTGACCAACTGCATCTGTCTGGACTGGAGCCTGCAGTGCCTCAGACTGGAAGTCTCTGCAGAGAGTGGTGAGGACGGCGGAAAAGCTCATAAGGACTCCTCTTCCTCCTATCCAGGAAATCGCAAAAAGCTGCTGCCTGACCAGGGCTCAGAAAATCTGTAGAGACTCCTTCCACCCCCACCAAGGACTGTTTTCACTGCTGGACTCTAGAAAGAGGTTCAGCAGCTTCCGTAGCAGAACCTCTAGGTTCTGTAACCGCTTCTTCCCTCAGGCCGTAAGACTCTTGAACGCATCATAATAATCCCCTCAATTCCCCCCAAAAACGGATTAACTCGCTGGAATATAAAGACAATATAACATACATCCATAAACCTGGATGCATATGCAAAAGTGCAATATATTTATCTGTACAGTAATCTATTTATTTATATCTGCACCTTATTGCTTTTTTATCCTGCACTACAACGAGCTAATGCAACGAAATGTTGTTCTTATCTGTACTGTAAAGTTCAAATTTGAATGACAATAAAAGGAAGTTATGTGAGTAAAACAAGACTTTCAGGAAGCAGATGATGGAGTAGAATCTTACTCCCTCCCTCCTCGTCCACTGAGAGCCTCCTCAGCAGCAGGACAGCTAAGACGCACGAAGAGCGCCAGTCACAGCTGACCTGTTGGACGAGCCTTGACAGACACTCAGACTGCAGAGGAATTAAAATGTCAGCTTGGAGCCTTTTTGTCTGACAAATAACATTCAGCCCTGGTGAGTACAATCAAAGCTAATCTTTAATGTTTTCTCTCCTGATGTAAATCTAACATCTTGATTTTATCCATTGCATAAAAGCATCATTTACTCTACTAGAAATAGACGTGATGTCAGTGGTATAACTGTGTACGTCTTTAATGACCTCACTATTAGAGTAATGATCGTTATCTCAACGCTTCATTAATGTAGCGTCGCTCCTGGAATCTATTTTGACATTTTTTGAAAGATTTGAACATCATGTCCAACTTTGCAATTGTCACCTAAGACTCAAGAATCATATTTGATGTTTGTCATCCAGTAAAAACAGAAGCTGAAATTCTCAACATGTTGAAACATGACGTCGGTAAATTCTTGCAGGAGATAAAACTGTAAAGCGCGACTTAAAAGCATTGTTTAAAATTAAATGCTCAAACCCTTTAATGGGGAATGAGAAAAACACGACTTTTTGCATCATCTGACATTTTGTATCGTCAACATTTTGAGATATTTGAAAATAGTTGGACAATGTCAAGAACACGCATTGCTGCGACCTCAGGATGCAGAAGACTGGAGGACGACGCACAGGCAAGACAAGTATTTACTTATTGTAACACAGGTAACATAAGCACATCAGTCTGCCAGATCGCAAAAAACGCTGCCTGACCAGGGCTCAGAAAATCAGTAGAGACTCCTCCCACCCCCACCAAGGACTGTTTTCACTGCTGGACTCTGGAAAGAGGTTCTGCAGCCTCCGTAGCACAACCTCCAGGTCCAGTAACAGCTTCTTCCCTCAGGCCATAAGACTCTTGAACGCATCATAATAATCCCCTCAATTCCCCCCAAAAAACGGATTATCTTGCTGAACTATAAAAACAATAAAACATACATTCGTAAATGTGGATGCATATGCAAAAGTGCAATATATTTATCCATCTATCTATCTATCTATCTATCTATCTATCTATCTATCTATCATCTGCACCTTGTTTTGTAAATGCAAACACTCTGCACCTTATTGTTCTTTTATCCTACGCTACCACAAGCTAATGCAACACAATTTTGTTCGTATCTGTACTGTAAAGTTCAAATTTGAATGACAATAAAGGAAGTCTAAGTCTAAAAGCAGCTTACAGAGTCAGTAACATTAGTCACACTAAACAATTCTCAAGCCCTGACTGGAGAGCGAGGCAGGCATAAATATAAGCCTGATTGGTATCCACGACCAGGTGTGGCCAGGCTGCCAATCAGCGACAGGTGAGGGAAAAAAAGGGCTCAGGTAAACAGACAGGAAGTGGAATTAAAATAAGAGCAATGACCAGGAAATAAACACAAAACTAAGGAAACATGACAGTATGTGAGACCTGGTGTGACAGGTCATCACAGGCAGCAATTTAAAAGATGGATAAAACAGTCATAACTGTGGGACATTATTGAATTAAATTGTAATTCTGCTCTTCTCTTCGCCTGCTCTGCATGGTGAAGTACGATGAATTTAAAGACCAGAAAGAGACAATTAGTGAAAAGTTGAAATTTATTTTCGTTCACTCAAACACAAACGTTCTAATCTGGACTGTTTTCTCTGGCTGCAAGCAACCTGGCAAGGTTGTTGCCTCGATATTACCGTAGAAGACAATGCAGCGAAGACTCAACAAACTGCTTTCCTGTCAACAACACCTGTGGAGTTGAACTCTGTTCGCTGTGCCTGCAAAGCAACTCCAGGCCTACAGACATAACACACATCATGGACCATGGACTGCCACATATGCACACATACCCCCGGCCCCAACCCACGCATTTGCCACCGCTTAATCCCCTTGAGGTGTGATGGAAGCCTGGAGCAGCGCCAGAAGGGCTGCAGCTTCCACACCGGATGCCCTCCTGTTGCAAGTCTCGTCGTGGTTTCTGTGTTGTAACGTGTATATGTGCTTATCAATTTTTTTCCTCGCCCCAGACTGAGCCCCCCCTCCCCATAGAAGCCTAGTCTAGGGTCAACTTTTTTTTATACTCATCCCCTACAACCCCCACTCCCCAACCCCCGGCGCCCACCTTTAACGGGGGACCGCCCAGTGGAGACCCATCAGCGTTCCTGTTCTGTCACCCTGTACAATGTACGTCTGCTCTTGAACGGTTTTGTGCTGAAAATGTAATTTTGTTGTGCTTTTTCAGTGTAGCGCTATCCTATCCCATGCTATCCTGTCCAATTATTTAATATCAGGGCATTTCAAAATTGTGTCATAACATAACACTTATCGGTGATCCGGGTTCAAAATCTCCTACTGCACCTTCAGAACTTCAATTAGTCCACTTTTGGTCATAATAAAAAAACTGACTTTTTTGTAAATACATACAAAATCTGTTGAGCCCTGAGGTATTTTAAGGTGTGATATTTGAGATATCGATTCAGAAACAATTCAACTTCATCAATACATTAGAAAAAATCTTGTCAGAGTACATTTTCACAACAAATTAAAATCCTTCCTGTGTTTATGTGGTGAAACGATGATTTAAAAAAATAATAATAAAAAGGCTGTTTGTTTGGAGTGTATATTTGGACACCGCATTCACTTCAAGCTTCCAATTTTTGTTGTTGTTCGGTTTCTTACAGTTTAGGAATAAAACAGGCGTTTGCCACTTTTAGGGAAACAACTTTGTGCTTCTCAACCTCTGCAGTTTAATTTAGTTCACAGAGAGAGTGCATCTATACCAGTGACGTGCGGTCAGGGGCGCGGAAAGGGGGGGGGGTAAAGGAGACGGATTCTAGGGGCCCATGATGGAGGGGGGCCCAGAGAGGCCCCTAATGATGATGAAATTATAATACAGAAATAATAAATAAATAATGACACTGTGTTGGGGGCCCTGTAAAGATTCTTTTCATGGGGCCCAAAATCCCTAGCGGCGCCCCTGCGTGCGGTCACTAGAGGCAGGTGAGGCAGAGCCTCACCTGCCATCATGGAAAGAAAAAAAATGTAAAAAGAAAAAAAATTAATTAAATTGTTATATGTATCCAGTGATTATACTATAAAGTTATTTTCCATTTAACTTCACCAGTTTTAGATTATTTTTATTCAAAATCGCTGAATTTTCACATTTGCCGTTCAAATACTGAGAAGAGACGGTGCGGTGATCAGCAGCCAGTTGAGGCACGTCACTCAATTGTGCCTCACCATGGATTGCGGACTCGGCTAACTGCTGGCCTGCTGTGCAGTGAGACCGTATTGCTATATGAATTATATTATACATTTCCATAGTTTAGTTAGCTGAGGTATATAATGTACAGTGTATTTTGTCAACAACTGTATGTGTGTAACGTATTTCTTGTGCTGAGCAATCATAAAACTGCTGCGAAGACGCACTGTGTGAGGCTCGCGTAATCCCGCCTCCTGGTGCCGGTTAATGCACCTCCGCCGCAGACTGCACCCCCCGACGGGAACGCCACACCAACCAAAGCCCACACCCAAACCCTCCACGTGCAAGACCGAATCCACCCAAAAAAAGTCACTTAACAAGAAGCCAAAAAGTGCAATAACAACAATGCTCGCGCCGGAGGAGCCGTGAACGACTGCAGGAACACAACATTAGGTACACCTGCAGACTGCAGCACGGATTTCATATTTCATTCATTCACAACTCCTCCAACACGAACACCACTGTTCCCGCACTTATAAGTAAAGGTAAGACCATAATAACGTTTTTTTTATTAAATGTGCTTTTTTGTGTGCTACAGTTTGCATGTGTAAAGTTAAAGTTAAGTTAAAGTACCAATGATTGTCACACACACACTAGGTGTGGTGAAATTTGTCCTCTGCATTTGACCCATCCTCTTGCTCACCCCCTGGGATGTGAGGGGAGCAGTGGGCAGCAGCGGCGCCGCGCCCGGGAATCATTGTTGGTGATTTAACCCCCAATTCCAACCCTTGATGCTGAGTGCCAAGCAGGGAAGAATGCTGGTATGAGCTTTTAAACATAACCCGTTAACTGCTGCCAATCAAATGGTGAATAAAATACTCTTTAGGGTTCATATGTTTGTAAATCTGACTGTGATGAAGTCAGTGCCTCACCAGTCATGAACCTCACCGCACGTCACTGATCTATACTCATGTGGACCAGGCAGGTGTGCAGACAGGAAGTGCATGTTGGGAGCCTACTGCCTCGATAGGCACTTCCTGGACAAGACCTGTGGCACCAAACTCTCGTGACGAAATTCTGTACATCACGTCCCACAGTGGTCAGTGATGTGATACGATTTATTTTTGGGTGAAGTAAATTTGATCTTTTTCTTCCAGAGCAGCTGATCTCCAGAAAAGCGGATGCATGCCTCTGGTCATTACAAATATGGGGCGCATCCGCTGAATGGTCAGTTACTAGTTCTAAAACTTGACAGACAAATGAATGTTAGTGTTGATGAAAATGTTTTATTAAAAGTTTGCACATGTGAGCAATCTTTAAAAAACGACTTGTCCAACAAACATTTTTACTGCATTTAGAGGCAAATTTAGCATTCTCACTTAAATAAAAGACCACCCTGAATATAAGAAAAAAAAACTGTTTTTCAATAACTGTGTTTGCTCAAATATTTTTCAATAAAATAATTTTAAACAGATATTTTTTGAAGATTGCTCACGTCTTAAAAACTGCTGTCATCAAGCCCCTCTAGTCTTGATGCCACAGAACTGAACAATTCCCATATCAAACATGCCATTTTTGGACAAAGTCCTGGAAAAAGTTGTATACTTACAGCTTAGTGACTTTCTCCTGTACAGCAACATGTTTGATACTTTCCAATCAGGCTTTAGACCCCACCACAGCACCGAAACAGCTCCGATCAAGGTGACAAATTATATATGTCTAAACACAAATGCAGGAAAAGTTTCAGTCTTTGAGCCCTGCTTTTGAAACAATTGACCATACTATCTTGTTACAGATGTTAGAAAACTGGATGGGAATATCTGGTTCTGCTCTTAACTGGTTCAAGTCTTATCTAGATCACAGGACATACTTAGTTGAAATTGGTAACTGTGTCTCTGACCATTTGTATATTACCTGTGGGGTTGCTCAGGACTCGATACTGGGAACCCCATTGTTCAACGTGCCTGTCACTTGGCCAGTTAATACGCAGGTTCATTTTGTCCTACCACAACTATGCAGATGACACTCAGATCTAGGTGTCGCGGCAGGTGAACGTTGGCTTGTTGATTTACTTTGTCATTGCATCGATCAGTGTGTGGATGCAAGAATAATTGTATTGAGTTAAACTCTGGCAAAACTGAAATCATTGTCTGTGGCCTACAGAAGCAAATATAAACTAGTCACATTGAAACAATCTCTCTGAAACCTAATAATCCGGTTAGAAATCTAGTATTAATAATGGACTCAGACTTTAACTTAAAGAGCCACCTTAAGCACATAAAGCCTTGTCAAAATCAAAGGAATATTGTCCAAAGAAGACTTAGAGAGATGAATCCATGCCTTTGTCT
Organism: Nerophis lumbriciformis; assembly: GCF_033978685.3. NCBI lineage: Eukaryota > Metazoa > Chordata > Actinopteri > Syngnathiformes > Syngnathidae > Nerophis > Nerophis lumbriciformis. Next base: position 45,228,451 of record NC_084548.2, on the reverse strand, counting down.
GCAGCAGGTTAGACTACTGTAATGCCCTTCTCACTAGGCTCTCTAAACGAGCTGAAAAGCTGCTACGTTACATCCACAATGCTGCCTGAGTTTTGATTGATTGATTGATTGATTGAAACTTTTATTAGTAGATTGCACAGTACAGTACATATTCCGTACAATTGACCACTAAATGGTAACACCCGAATACGTTTTTCAACTTGTTTAAGTCTGGGTCCACGTTAATCAATTCATGGTAAGGCCAGACTACAAACAGGAAATATGGCCATATTAGTCCAGTGCTTAGGTCACAGCACAGGCTTCTTGTTGCTCAGAGAATATACTTTAAAACAGCTATGCTTGTGTACAAGTATTGTCATGGTCTTGTGCCGAAGTACATCTCTAACATGTTAGAACCATACAGTATGAACCATCTCAGGCTCTGAGAACCTCAGGGAGTGGTCTCCTGCTGGTGCCCAAAGTCGGGACGAAATTTGGTGAAACTGCATTTCAATCTGGAATAGTGTTCCAGAAGCTGTGAGACAGGCCTCAAGGTTGGCAATGTTCAAATCCAGGCTAACAACTTGTATCTAATTGTGCATATAACACAGCAAATAATATATCTACATTCTTTGATTTTAATTTAAATTAGGATTGTTTTTGTGATGATTTTTTCTAATTATTTTTATTTGAATTATGATTCATTTTATGAATATTTTATTTTTAATTTTGCCTTCTTGTAATTTTTTATAAAGCTCTATGATTTGCCTTGTGTACGAATTGTGCTCTATAAATAATCTTGCCTTGCCTTGCACCCCTGACTCCACTAATGGTGTCCTTGCTGACTGTGGCCACAGCACAACGTCTTGGACATCATTAACCAACACCTCTTGTGTAATTGTGGACTAAATCTCTTCTTTTCTCAGAATCATCCTTACCTCTTTTTGGTGAAATCTTAGATAAAGATCCATTCTATCTTAGAGTAGTCTTTGTATCACCAACCTTTTTGCTGAAAGGACATGACTAATTTGTGGGCTTCATGGCGATTTAGTCACTCAGCCTATCTTACTCTCGTATACCTCCCACAAAAAAATATGGACTAGCTGACAACTTGCAAACTGATAAATTCAGCAGGAGATCAGTTATTTCCCCCACTTCAAGGAGGTCCAATTTTAGCTGCTTCATTTTACTAAGTGCTTTGTCTTCACAGGTCAGCATCAATAATCAGTATGTAATTGAAGTTCCTGGAGGAGACTTGGCCAACGTCCAGCGGGCGTTGTGCATGCAAAGCAACATTACAGCCATTGCTAATTGAGGTCTGGTCTCATCTTGACCACAAGTCTGACCTGATGTATGCCAAACAGGCCTTTGTCCAATGGACAATGTCCTCTGGTATGAAGGCGAGGGCATGAAGAGCAGGTTTGCTGAAGGACCCAGAGTCTCTTGAAAAATATCTACATGTAAGAGGGGCTTGGACCGAACAGAACTGACTTTAAAAATATAACCCCAATTCTTGAGACTTTGCACTGGCTTCCTGTTCATTTTAGAATTGATTTTAAAATATTGCTGTTTGCTTTTAAAGCTTTGCCTGGACTGGCACCTCAGTATATCTCGGACCCCATTCAAATTTACACTCCTGCGCGCGCTCTGAGGTCCCAGAGCCAGCTCCAGCTTGTGGTGCCCAAGACGAGACTTAAAACCAGGGGAGACAGGGCCTTCTCTGTGTTCGGCCCTAAGCTCTGGAACACTCTGACCCTCCATGTTCGAACTGCTCCCACAGTGCAGTGTTTTAAGTCTCGTCTTAAGACCCACTTTTATTCTCTGGCTTTTAACACTACGTGAGTTGTGTGGTCCTATGTGTTTTTAAATTTAGATTATTATTTATTGTTTATTATTATTTATTATTTATTTATTGTTTATTGGGGCGGCATAGCTCGGTTGGTAGAGTGGCCGTGCCAGCAACTTGAGGGTTCCAGGTTCGATTCCCGCTTCCGCCATCCTAGTCACTGCTGTTGTGTCCTTTGGCAAGACACTTTACCCACCTGCTCCCAGTGCCACCCACACTGGTTTAAATGTAACTTAGATATTGGGTGTCACTATGTAAAGCGCTTTGAGTCACTAGAGAAAAGCGCTATATAAATACAATTTGATTGTTTTAATTGGTTTTACCCTTTAAAATAGTTTTTAATTATATTTATTTTTATATTGTTTTTATGTTGGTTTTATATTTATTTATTTTTTGTTTTTATTCAGTCATTGGTAGAGCTAAGGATAATATTTTAATATTGTTTTTAATATTGTTGTGCAGCACTTTGGAAACATGTGTGTTGTTTAAATGTGCTATACAAATAAAGTGAATTGGATTGGATTGGATTAAAAATGCCAAGACCAAGAATATTGAAATTTACATAATTTTCACTGGATACCTAGAAGTCACTCTGAGCTTTACAGTACTTTTTACAAAATGTGTATTATCTGATTATATCAAGCTGAGCCTATTACGAAGAAAATAAACAATTGGGCTTTGCAGTGGAATTATTTGTATACGGTAGTTTACATTGGGGAAAAATATTTTAAGTTGATTACACATTAACTTATCTTACGCAAATAAACCATGTTGAAAAAGGCGAGGCAAGGCAAGTTTATTTATAGAGCACAATTTGTACACAAGGCAATTCAAAGTGTTTTACAGAAAATTACAAAAAGGCAAAAATGAAAATATAAAATAATAATAATTACAATTAAAATCAGAAAATAAATCATCATATAATAAATCATAATTACAATTAAAATCAATTAAATAGTGTCCATAAAATAAATTCCGTTGTCAAATGCACAAGTAAATAAAAGTGCCAACGTCGAGGCCTGTCTCACATCTTCCGAAAGACACTGCTTTTTTGTCTTGGATTCCACGCATTTTTGTCAAAACTCTTATTTAGAAAACTCAACTGAAGTAAAAAGTATGTTATAGTAAGTACTCACGTTATTCTCGATTTGACTAATTATGTTACGTTTGACGTTAAAAAACATCCATTTCAAAACTAGTTCCGGCAGCCTTTTTAAGGTGTTACCTGAACATATATTTATCCGCGCAAGAGTAAACAGGAAATATTCCACGCAAAAAACCTATACGACAAAACTTAGAATAATTTAATATATTTTATTCACACACTATGCTTTGTCACAACACAATACACACGATAAGCATGTTGCAGTGTGATTATTACTGTAATTGAGCCTACAAACATGAACAGTTTCAATTGGGTTTGTTTGAATAATAATTATTAAAAATGACATGAAAACATAACAGCAGTATAATCCCAGCCATATTGGTGTATATATGTACATAATGCGTTTTAGTTAATCAATATGTATAATTTTGAAGCTGGGAACTAACTGTAAGTGCATACAGCAACAACAACTAAACCCTGTTTTGTCCCAAGTGCAAAGTGGGGCATGAGTAAAATACAAAGTTCAATATTAAAATTAGTTTTAGGTTTATTTAAAGATGTTTAAGTGCAAATTGTGTGTGTATGTTAATCAATGAAGAAAATAAACGCAACTGTTTGGTGTCTATTTTTTTGAGCGGACGTGCTCACTGCCTTGGAACATTCTCTCCACAGTGCGTGGAAGTGCGCGCGCGCGTGTGTACGTGTGTGTGTGTGTGTGCGTGTGTCAGCTGCCTCATCTCGTGTTGATGTCGACCCGCAGCCACTGGGCCTTTCAGTAAATATTGAAATAACGAAACTAAAAACACACGCAGACGGAACACCCCGCTTTAGAAGACGCGACCTGACCTGTCGGAGCAACTGGCTCGGTCCGACACGATGAGCCAGCCTCGGCCGGACGAGTTCAAGCCTCCTCCGGAGTGCCCGGTGTTCGAGCCCAGCTGGGAAGAATTTGCAGACCCGTATGCATTCATCAATAAGATCCGTCCCATCGCTGAGAAAACGGGCATTTGCAAAGTCCGACCGCCTCAGGTGAGTGTTTTAGCGGATGTTTAAAGGTCGCTCGGACGTGGATGCTGCATCGAGCTCGGAGATGGAGCGACCACGGTGATATTTAAAGGGACTGTTCAACATGGCGGATGAACGGCTAGGTTCATTCTTTGTGCTGCGACGGCTGGCTCGCTCTCTTTCGGCGTGATTCGTGGCGTGAACCGCCAGCTTTGACCCGCTGTACACCTTTAAACAAGTTGTACGGGCGTCTTTTAGTCGATGTTTGTTAGTCGCCGTGTGGCAACAAAGCCCGTGTGGTCGTTGGGCTAGCAGGCTAATGCTAGCAAGCACCAACCTGTCATGATGTTGTAGCACATCGTGTTGCCATACACGGCTATGCGGAAGCCATCCTGCTGCGGTCCACAACATAATCATAAACGATTACACCATTTGTCGCCATAGATTATTTGCTGATCATCATTTAAGGCAGTGGTTCTCAACCTTTTTTCAGTAATGTACCCCCTGTGATTTTTTTTTAAATTCAAGTACTCCCTAATCAGAGCAAATCATTTTTGGTTGAAAAAAAGAGATAAAGAAGTAAAATACAGCACTATGTCATCAGTTTCTGATTTATTAAATTGTATAACAGTGCAAAAATATTGCTCATTTGTTGTGGTCTTTCTTGAACTATTTGGAAATAAAAATAACTAAAAACTTGTTGAAAAATAAACAAGTGATTCAATTATAAACAAAGATTTCTACACATAGAAGTAATCAACTTAAAGTGCCCTCTTTGGGGATTGTAAAAGAGATCCATCTGGATTCATGAACTTAATTCTAAACATTTCTTCACAAAAAAAAATCTTTAACATCAATATTTATGGAACATGTCCACAATCTAGCTGTCAACACTGAATATTGCATTGTTGCATTTCTTTTCACAGTTCTTTTTGACAGACATTTAAAAAAAATCTCACGTACCCCTTGGCATACCTTCAAGTACCTCCAGGGGTACGCGTAACCCCATTTGAGAACCACTGATTTAAGGCATCACTTGTCAACAGATTAAACAGCAGTGACTGTGTGTGTTTATTCTTCAGGACAATGTTCATTAATGGTGTCAGTGTTGATTAGTTAAAAAAATTAGTAGCTCAACAAGTACAACAGGTTATGTAATAACACTCATTATTGTTAAAAAAAAATGTGAGGTGTAACTACTTGCCATGTTCTACAACATGATAAATATTATTGCACATTAATATGGTTGCACATTTCCATGTATGAGCTTGTCTTGTTGTCCTCCATGTTGGCTTTGTGGTAAGCTGGCCTACTGACTTGAGTCTTCCATCTGGCCATTTTGTACACCAGTGGGGGTTGTATGCTACTGACTTGTAACAAAAACTTGGGCCTCCCCTTCTGTGACGGATCATCTTTATTGTAAGCGCTCAGCTGTGTGAGGAGTTGGCTCATATTTTTCTGCTTGATGTGTGTAGTAACCAAACCGAGCACGATGCAGGGTTCCTCTGTTGTCGGCAGCTCTATTCATATTGTGTCAAACGGGGTATTCAGCCCAAAATCGTGCATTTTGACTAGGTTAAATGCATCCATACAGTACTTAATACATTACCTTACATTGCATATCTTGTTGAGGGTATATATCAAAAAAAGAAAGGCAAAAAGCCACAAAGGCATAGTATCATGGAGATCAATACAGTGGAAGGCTTACTTGTTGTTGTTTTTACAATTAGTTCAGTGGTTCTTAACCTGGGTTCGATCAAACCCTAGGGGTTCGGTGAGTCGGGCTCAGGGGTTCGGCGGAGGTCAAGACACACCCGACTCATCGTGTAAATAAAAACTTCTCCCTATCGGCGTATTACGGATACAGCAACAGCAGAAGTCACACTGATTTGCAGGTGTGTAATTTGTTGTGAGTTTATGCACTGTGTTGGTTTTGTTCTTTGAACAAGGTGATGTTCATGCACGGTTAATTTTGTGCACCAGTAAAAAAACATGGTAACACTTTAGTATGGGGAACATATTCACCATTAATTAGTTGCTTATTAACATGCAAATTAGTAACATATTGGCTCTTAACTAGTCGTTATTAAGTACTTATTAATGCCTTATTCGGCATGGCCTTATTATAACCCTAACCCTCTAACCCTGGCCCTAACCCTAACCAAAAAACTCTAAATTAAGTCTTTGTTACTTAGAATATGTTCCCCTAGTGTCCAAAAAACTCTAAATTAAGTATTTGTTACTTAGAATATGTCCCCCATACTGAAGTGTTACCAAAAAAATATAACTTTGTCTTGAATTTGAAAAAAAACTTCACTAAAGAAGGGTTCGGTGAATGCGCATATGAAACTGGTGGGGTTCGGTACCTCCTACAAGGTTAAGAACCACTGAATTAATTCTAGAGCAGAGGTGTCCAAACTTTTTCAACTGAGGGCTGCTAAATAAAAACAATCCATCCATCCAATCCATTGTATAATATATTTTATTTTCAAAGCCAATACAAAATATTGTTTTCTTAATAGGACAAGCGGCAGGAAATGGATGGATAAAAGAAACAAATGCTGCTTGTCATATTTGTGTTATTAATCGGGGTGCATAATACATATCAGACAGATAATCATCTTGTCGATAATAGGAATTATGATGTCATGCCTATAACAAAAAAATAATAATTTGATAACCAATTCAAAAACAAACAAAAAACATGCTCCAATGAGTTAAGATTACCTGAACTATGCTGTGAGTGGGTTAGAGCAGTGGTTCTCAACCTTTTTTCAGTGATGTACCCCCTGTGAACATTTTTTTAATTCAAGTACCCCCTAATCAGTGCAAAGCATTTTTGGTTGAAAAAAAGAGATAAAGAAGTAAAATACAGCACTATGTCATCAGTTTCTGATTTATTAAATTGTATAACAGTGCAAAATATTGCTCATTTGTAGTGGTCTTTCTTGAACTATTTGGAAAAAAAGATATACAAATAACTAAAAACTTGTTGAAAAATAAACAAGTGATTCAATTATAAATAAAGATTTCTACACATAGAAGTAATCATCAATTTAAAGTGCCCTATTTGGGGATTGTAATAGAGATCCATCTGGATTCATGAACTTAATTCTAAAAATGTCTTCACAAAAAAATAAATCTTTAACATCAATATTTATAGAACATGTCCACAAAAAATCTAGCTGTCAACACTGAATATTACATTGTTGCATTTGTTTTCACAGTTCTTTTTGACAGACATTTTAGTGAGGGTCAAACCATCATGGCATGGGGGGGGAACTCTGGGTTTATGGTAATGAATGGAATAGCCTACCGGTACTTGATTTGATGTTCAGTTTATGAACTTACATTCATATTTTGTTGAAGTATTATTCAATAAATATATTTATAAAGGATTTTTGAATTGTTGCTATTTTTAGAATATTTAAAAAAAATCTCACGTACCCCTTGGCATACCTTCAAGTACCCCCAGGGGTACCCGTACCCCCATTTCAGAACCACTGGGTTAGGGTGAGCAAATCAAGTGAGACTTTTCTCCTACTTGTGTTGTAAACTTCCTAAGCTGTAAACAAACATGGCATTAATCGTTTGAGACTTCTTTACTGTTTCAGAGAAAGACATTTTATGTGCTATTTGGACCAAATGTTCTGCAAACATTCCGCGAGGAGGGAAAAAACATCAAGCGTCAACACATGAAACCTTATCAGCCACCTGAGAAGTAAGCATCGCTACGACAGTGTTTAGAAAACATTGTCCGATGTTAAAGAAGTTGCCTCAAAGCCAGCTGCAAAGGGCTGCGTGTGGACGGCGTGGCTTAGACGTTAGAGCGGTCATCCAGAAACTTGAGGGTTCCCGGAATGAATCCAGCTTCTGCCATCCTAGTTATTGCTGTTGTGTCCTTGGGCAAGACACTTCACCAACACCAGTGTTACCAACACTAGTGTATGAATGTGTGTCTGGCAGGGCTACCTTGCAATAGACATTCTTAAGCTCAATGGGATATTCCTGGGTAAATAAAGGTTGAAAACAGAAAATAATTGTGTGCACAAACTAGATTTAAAGGGGTCATTATATGCTTTTTTTTCTTCCTACATTTAAAACACTTCCTTGTGGTCTGCATAACATGTAATGGTGGTGATTTGTCAAACTTTTGCATTGATTTTGTTTTACAGACCATTTTGAAGCAACTTTCTGACTGTCTCTTCAGAATGCTCCATTTTGTGGCCGGTCTTATTTACGCGCCAAAAGCGCCTCCAGGCTCAGCCCCCTTCGATGGTGTCTCCACCCCGTCAGCCATGTTGTAGTTTTTAGCACTTCCATTTTAAGTCTACTGACAGATATACGTTTGAACTTTACGCTGCTTTCTAGTAGAAATGGCAACAACGGAGGATGTATGTACATTTTCAAGCCAGAAGATAGAGGAAAAATAAGGGACTTATTGACTAAAACTTTAGACCACAACTAAATAAAAATTGCATGAAAGGGCACCATTTAATCTACATTAAAAAAAATAGATATAGATAAGTTAATCGGTTATCAGTCTCGTTCTTGAGAAGCAGTAATATTGTCCTTTTCCCGTTACTTTACACATATTTGCTCTTTTATTCCACTTTGTAAGTTTGTATGTTTTTTGTAATAGTACTTTTAAAATTCCTTGTGTGTGAAACATGTTTGGCCAAGAAAAAAGATTCTGATTCTAAGAATGTGCAGCAGGCCGTTGGAATATTTTCAGGCCACACTTTGGACACCCCTGCTCTATTGTGTCGCTTGAAAACTGAATCGTATGTAAAACAAAAACATTTTTCCATGGGAAACAATGTAAATACAATAAATAAATAAAATGTTTTTAACACGAAACACATTTTTTAGAGACTAATTTGAGTTTTACATGCAGAAAACGATGCAAATGCATTTAAACGATAAATGAAATGAATTAATAAACATTTTCATCACTTAACCATTTTAGGAAAGACTCTTGTTGGTGATAAGTGCCGAGGAGCGGAACAGGATGTGGGGGAGAGCCCAACAGACGCCACCTACCTATTTAACCACACATTCTTTCTTGATTTCAATAGTGGATCGCACTTTTTTTAATCAAATGTTGTCAGTCCAAGGAGGCACTGACAAACGGCTGTGTTCTCACAAGACTTTGTTTACATTAACTGATGCAATCACATGCATGCCATATTAGTCTTGATTGTTTAATCAGACTTACCGTAGCAGTGTGGTGTGTTTAGTGACACTCTGGAAACACAAACCCCTATGCTATTAGTGATTTTTATTACTGTATGTAACGACTTTATTTTCCTCAATAGTTGGCTTATTTTGCAGCAGTGCCTTAGTGTGTGTACGTGGGGGGTATGGTGTAGTGGGTAGAGCGGCCGTGCCAGAAACCTGAGGGTTGCAGGTTCGCTCCCTGCCTCTTGACATCCAAATCGCTGCCGTTGTGTCCTTGGGCAGGACACTTCACCCTTGCCCCCGGTGCCGCTCACACTGGTGAATGAATTATGAATGAACGATAGGTGGTGGTCGGAGGGGCCGTAGGCGCAAACTGGCAGCCTCGCTTCCGTCAGTCTACCCCAGGGCAGCTGTGGCTACAAATGTAGCTTACCACCACCAGGTGTGAATGAATGATGGGTTCTCACTTCTCTGTGAGCGCTTTGAGTATCTAATAATAGAAAAGCGCTATATAAAATCTAATCCATTATTATTATTATTATTATTATTATGTGAGTGTGAATGCTTGTCTGCTGTCTGTGTTGGCCCTGCGATAAGGTGGCGACTTGTCCAGGGTGTACCCGCCTTCCGCCTGAATGCAGCTGAGATAGGCTCCAGCACCCCCGCGACCCCAAACGGGACAAGCTGTAGAAAATGGATGGATGGGACCTTAGTGTGTGTATGCGAGTGTGAATGCTTGTCTGCTATCTGTGTTGGCCCTGCGATAAGGTGGCGACTTGTCCAGGGTGTAGCCTGCCATCCGCCTGAGAGCAGCTGGGATATGCTCCGCAACAAGCAGTGGACGATGGATGGATGTACTAAAACCAAGACAGTGTCTTAAAATTGACACATATTTTTGGTGGAAAGTTTCTGCCAAAAAAACTAAGTACCACTGTACTAAAATATGAAAATACGATTTGAACAAAGCATGCTCCTTTTTTACATTCACCAGGGCTGGCAGCCTCCGTTTGCCTGCGATGTTGACAGACTTCACTTTGTTCCTCGCATCCAGAGGCTCAATGAACTAGAGGTGAGTGTTCATATATTTTGGAACCTGGCATCATTACAGGGTGTTTTAAGTGTCAATTAAACTTGAGATCCAGAAAGTAAAACGGTATAATTAAACTGAAAAAGAATGACCCTCACATTATCTGGGGTTAATAAGAGCCTTTGTATAATACTGTATGGCAGCCATTTTTCTTGTCTAGGTTATATTTCAAATTAACTGTTGTGATCGCCTCTATGTCCTCCCAGGCTCAGACCAGAGTCAAGCTGAATTTTTTGGACCAGATTGCAAAATTCTGGGATTTGCAAGGATGTGCCTTGAAAATTCCCCACGTGGACAGAAAGATTCTGGATTTATACCAGCTGAATAGGGTAAGTGACATATAACTTGGCCTTGTTCAACTGTTTTAATTGCCTCACTAACCTGCTCATCACTGTCATAACCAGCTTGTAGCAGAGGAAGGCGGATTTGACATTGTCTGTCAGGACAGACGATGGACTAAGATCGCAATAAAGATGGGCTTTGCCCCTGGTAAAGCTGTTGGCTCACACTTGCGAGGACATTACGAGAAAACTCTTTACCCCTACAATCTTTTTCAGAGTGGCGCAAACCTGCTGGTAAGTTAAAGACAATTTATTCCTTATGAAAAACTGTGTCTCTATACTGTATATGCCAACCATGTTATCTAATCACTTGCTTATGATGTTTTGTCAAAAAATTGTTTAATTTTGTTTTGAATGTGCCAAATAATGCTTTTATAGGATGTGCAGGGGAAACTTGTAAAACATTTTTATATATTCTATTCACTTTTACCCCTTTGATTATGTTATCTGTTGCCTAATCATTGACTGCTAATTTAATATAATTAGAAAAAAATCTATATCATTCTGTAAGAGAGCTCATCCAAGATCATTAGATTGGTACCACGTGACCTTCTGTGGAAGGTCACGCTAAATTGTTTAATTACATAAGCTCTCTCTTGCCTCAGGCACCAGAGGCAGCTTCCAAACTGATGCGTTTGGAGGCTGATCCTGAGCTTGAAAAGGTATGTTTATGTCAAATTATGAAGACACCTTGCAATTAACTAGATGCATGTTTATCTCTGGCTGTGTTCTATACTTTGTCAAACAATGCTTACACAAATACATAAATGTCATTTTAATGGTAAAATAACTTCTTACAGCCTACCTCATAGCATTTATCAGTATACCAATGTTTATGTGCCAGGTAAACATATGTTCACAAAGATAAATCAGTTCAAGTACTGTATATAAGTATCTTCTATTTATTTGAATATCAAATACACCTCTCTGCATTCATTACAATTGTATCTCTTCTGGGCTTGCATGTTGCTTCTTTATTTCTTTGCTCTCTGGTCAAGTTGCACAACAACTACATCCTATTTTTGACTTTTCTGTCTTTTGACTGCTGAATTAAAGTTTAAATGAAATTGTTGCACTAAGTCTCACAATGATTCAGTACTTTTGTCCTCCAAAGGAGGACATATGATGCAGGATGTTACTAGCAGATCTGTTTTAGCCATTTTGACCTCACATTTACAGCATGTTAACTGCAATAAAAGCTGATTTCTAATATTATTGCCCTGCAGTTAGTTCCAGTTAAGTACATATGTTGTAAATAACCACTGAGCAGTTAGTCTAACCTCTGCATTATTTGCTTCAGTGTGTTCAAAAGCCAGTCCAGCCAGCAGAGAGAGAAGAAGGAGTCGAAAGTTTGAAGCTGGTCGACAGCAAGGAGCTCATGCTGCAGGAGCCAGCATTGGGGCAGTCTACTCCGATGCCTGATTCCTACACCAGCGCTCGCAGAGGAAAGCGCATGAAGACTGAGGTGGGGATTATTCTCTGCAGACCCACCACACAGATTTACTTATTTCAAATTGCCTACCTCTTCACCTTTTTTGTAGTCTATCTGCGTGAAAATCGAACCAGGCGAGCCAGATGACAGTCGGCCGAACTTGAGGAGGAGAATGGGTTCTTTTGTTGCCAAGCCCGAACCAGGTCAGTCTTCAGAACACACAGCTGGAAACAACCCCATACGTGCATGTGGTTCTTTAAATAAAAGTAAATGCTGATGGGTCACTGGTGCTTCTATCTGCCTTGCAGAGAAAGAGATTCCCATTCTGGTTAAGCAGGAGCCAGTTGAAAGCAAGGAACAAGTCATCGAAACAGACAAATTCAAACAACGCTACAAGAAATACACCCCCCCTGTTCCTCCAAGTCCAGTGAGTAGAAACACCATTAATTTCGGTTCGGTATGTACCTTGGTTTAGAGGTCACGGTTCGGTTCATTTTCGGTACAGTAAGAAAACAACAAAATATAAATTTTTTGGGTTATTTATTTACCAAATTTGCAAAATCTTCCACCAAAAATATTTTTCTTAGTGGAATAATTGATGTGAAGTAATCGGAACCTTGGATATGTCAATAATTCATAATAACATTGATTTTGATTCAATATTATGTTTTGAGCAATGATAGTTAGAAAGAAAAAAAAACAGCTTTGTTTTATTAGTCAACATTGCAACTTTTTCGAAATTACATTTAACCTTTAAGCTTTTTTATTTCACTTTTTTTAATGTTTTTTTTATTTTAATAGTATTTTTAGAATGTGCCGTGGGCCTTTAAAACATTAGCTGTGGGCCGCAAATGGCCTCCGGGGCACACTTTTGACAACCCTGCTATAGATAATAAAAAATTAAATCTGATAAATCTATCGATTAAAAAGCAGAGCCTGGCGACGCATGCGCGTTTATCATAACTCTCTCGCTCTCTCTGTCTCTGCCCCTCCCTCACGAATGCTGCTGCGCACACCTCCACAATTTGTTTTGTTTTTAACCCCTTCGTAACCCTGAACGTACACTGAAAATACACGCAACCCTAATTCAAAATGCCGGACATTTGAGGCATTTAAGAAACTGCGCCCGGACAGCCCCGCAAAAAAGGACATGTCCGCTGAAAAGAGGACGTATGGTCAGTCTATCGTAGCCCTGTCGTTGCTAGCATGCCGTGTGTTGTGCCTCGGTGTGCATTGTTTACACAACGTGCGGTACGCTACTTAATATGTCCATGTGGAAACTCGTTCAGTACACCTCCGAACCGAACCGAAACCCCCGTACCGAAACGGTTCAATACAAATACACGTACCGTTATACCCCTAATATATATATATATATATATATATATATATATATATATATATATATATATATATATATATATATATATATATATATATATATATATATATATATATATCCATCCATCCATCCATCCATTTTCTACCGCTTATTCCCTTTTGGGGTCGCGGGGGCTCATATATATTCAAATTAATCTATAAGCATCTGTGTACTATAACATTTGTAAAGCTATCTATTAGGTGTGCACAATAATTTTCCGACCGATAAGTGTGAGGTAATATTAGGACTTATGATGTCACATAAGATGTCACATATGATGAACAATATCCGATAAAAAAATCTAAGAAAGCCCTCAAATGAAACAAGATTAGCCATACTATGCTGTAGGTGGGTTAGGGTGAACAAATCAAGCGCTCCTGCTAGGTAGGATGTTACAAAATGCCTCTAAGATCACCAGACCTCACCGTGTATACAAACATGGCGTTGGTCGTGCCTTTAATGAGACAAACTATTAACTTCACACCAATAAAACAACTGCAGACATGAATTGTAAATTTGACTAATATTTGTAGCAGGAAATTACCTGCAAACAGACGTATAATTTTTCTCATTAGCGTCACGATCCCAGCTGCACTGTACTATTTGTCAATCAAATACGTTACTTAGCGATGCATGAATAAATCCTACTTTGTCACAGATTAATGCTTAATTTGTAGACCTCTCCAGATATAAAGACATGATGAGCCTCCAATCTTTGCTTCTCAAGCCGATACTTCGCTCCGTGTGTGTCAAATGATGTGGGGTCGTAGCGAGCAACGTCTTGGTGATGATGAATGGTTTAAATCTTTCCAAAAAACCTTTCTTAAGAGAGTATAAATCCACTGCATTCTTTTTTTAAATATTTTTTCCATGATCCCTTATAAATTTGCTCATAAACCTTTCAAATACGCCCAAATCTGCATTGATGCAGGTATATAAACAGTAGCCTAATGGGACTCTAGACCATCGCCTGAAAGCTGTATGTGCCTGTCGGTCACGTGATTGCAACTCAGCAATTGGTTAGAAAGTAAACAATACCCATCCCTAATCAGGGCATAAGTTTCACTTATTTATGTATGTGATGTTTGCTCTAACATAGCATTGATGTCATTTTTGGCTATGCCAAATCTACAGGTATAGTTAGTCAAGTCCACCGTTGTTTGAGTCTTTCTTACCTCCAGGTGCACACAAAGTACAGTCATATCTACATTTAAAAAAATAATAGATATACAGTAAATATGTTATCGATATTGGTCTTAAGAATCAGGAAGTTATTGGTATCGGCTTGAAATGATTAGAAAATATTGTGCATCCCTACTATCTTTTCATCATTCACCATTAGTTTGTTATATTTAAACAAACAAACAAAAATGTCCAGAAGAATATAAAAGTTACCAGAAATGTGTTCATTTATTATTAATTGCGCGGGACCAAAGAAGGCTTTTTTAAAGTTGGAATTTAACTAATGAAATAATATTTTTCTCAAATTCAGAAATAATAACAAATTAATAGAAAAAAAACTATAAATTCCTTTCTTAGAGATTACTAATGGGTTATGAATTACTAATACTTCTGCAGCAGATTAATTACGAGCCTTTATTGCATTCTCCAGGTTGATCTGGTCGAGTGTCTGGTGTGTGGCAGTGGGGGAGACGAAGACCGCCTGTTGCTATGTGACGGCTGTGACGACAGCTACCACACTTTCTGCCTCATCCCGCCGCTACATGATGTCCCCAAGGGGGACTGGAGGTGCCCCAAGTGTCTGGCTCAGGTGAAGATAATTGAATGTCCGATGCAAATAGTGTGTTTCTTTAATGAGCAATTGAAGTAAACAATGATGTAAATTATATACACACAAAAATAACAGACTAGAATAAATCTTTGTTGTCCACTGAGGTGGAAAATTGGTGTGTCACCAACACAGGAGACACAAAGCACTAAAAAGTTAAAGTACCAATGATTGTCACACACACACTAGGTGTGGCGAAATTATTCTCTGCATTTGACCCATCACCCTTAATCATCCCCTGGGAGGTGAGGGGAGCAGTGAGCAGCAGCGACCTACAAACATTATCATATATAAAACACACAATAAGAACAGAGGTTAGGTAAAAATAGTAATAAAAGTGAGAATAAATTAAGCTCTATAAAAATATTATTAAAACATACGTAGAGCAATTCAGGTGGTACATGTGAATTTGTTTACTTTATATAGTTATAAATAGCAATGGCATTTGTAATAAAAATGCTCAGCTCTAAGTATATACAGTGCATCCAGAAAGTATCCACCTTTTGTTTTGTTACAGCCTTAATCCAAAATAGATCAAATCCATTTTTGTCCTCAAAATTCTACAGATAATTCCCAATAATGACAATGTGAAAACGTTTTTTCAAAAATGTTTGCAAATGTATTAAAAAAAAAAGAATACATTTACATAAGTATTCACAGCTCAATACTTTATTGATGCACCTTTGGCAGCAATTACAGCCTCAAGTATTTTTTAATACTGTGCTACAAGTTTAGCAAACCTATCTTTTTAGTTTCGCCCATTCCACTTTGCCCATTCCTCTTTGCATCATTTCTCAAGCGCCATCAAATTGAATGGGAAGCATTGATTTTCATCCAGGATATCTCTGAACATTGCTGCTTTTATCTTGGTCTAGTCCGGCAAGAACTCGGTCACTCTGTAAGAGCTACAGCATTCCTCTGTGACGAGAGGAGAACCTTTCAGAAGGACAACCATCTCTGCAGCAATCCACCAATCAAGCCTGTATGATATAGTGGCCAGACGTAAGCCATTTCTTAGTAAAAAGTTTTCCAAAATGCACCTGAAAGGCTCTCATACCATGAGAAACAAAATTCTCTGATTTGATGAGACAAAGATAGAACTCTTTGACGTGACTGCCAGGCGTCATGTTTGGAGGAAACCAGGCACCGCTCATCACCAGGCCAATACCATCCTTATACAGTGAAGCATAGAGGTGGCTGCATCATGCTGTGGGGATGTTTTTCAGCGACAGGAACTGAGAGACTAGTCAGAATGGAGGGAAATATGAATGCAGCAATGTACAGAAACATCTTGGCTCAAGGCTTCTCATCCAACCTGATGGAGCTTAAGAGGTGCTGCAAAGAGGAATGGGCAAAACTGCCCAAAGACAAGTCTGCCAAGCTTGTGACATTGTTTTCAATTACTTATGTAAATGTGATTTTTTTTGTTATCTGTTTTTCATTTTTAATGCATTTGCAAAAAAAACTTTACTTTGTCATTATAGGGTATTGTCTGTAGGATTTTGTTCCATTTTGGAATAGGGCTGTAATGTAACAAAATGTGGAAAAAGTGAAGCGCTGTGAATACTTTCCGGATGCACTCTAATATATAAAATGATATGTGGTTGTGTAAATGAAGAATATCTGGAACGTGTACACAAATGTTTTTAATACCTATCTTATTCTTTCAGGAATGCAGCAAACCTCACGAAGCATTTGGCTTCGAGCAGGCTTACAGAGACTATTCCCTGCGTGCTTTTGGGCAAATGGCAGATGCCTTTAAATCAGATTATTTTAACATGCCTGTTCATGTAAGTGGAACACAGTTTGTACCGAAAGAAAGACATCTAAATCCTCAAAGTAATTTTTTTTTGTTCATGTATCTTGCAGATGGTACCTACAGAGCTGGTGGAGAAAGAGTTCTGGCGCTTAGTGGGAGCCATCGAGGAGGATGTTACTGTTGAATATGGAGCAGATATAGCCTCAAAAGAGTTTGGGAGTGGCTTTCCCATTCCGAACGGAAAGTTTGAGGTTTCTCCAGCTGATGAGGTAAATGACTCATCATGTAGGTCACATCACACAAAACATGAATTATACAAATGAATGAAAACGAGATAAGATCTAATGGGTATTTCTAGTCATTTGTTTTTGATCTGTATCTGTTGTCCCATACAGAAATACCTCAAGTGTGGGTGGAACCTCAACAACATGGCAATGATGAATCCATCCGTTCTCACACATGTCACAGCTGACATCTGCGGAATGACATTGCCGTGGCTTTATGTTGGCATGTGCTTCTCCTCCTTTTGTTGGCACATTGAGGACCACTGGAGCTACTCCATCAACTACCTGCACTGGTACAAAAAAAATCTGTAAATAGTTATTTAAAAATGACTTATACTGTACATCCTTCATTTATGGTTCCTTTTTATTTAAATCACTCTAAGGGGGGAACCCAAAACATGGTATGGCGCTCCCGGTTTTGCTGCAGAGCAGCTCGAAGGGGTGATGACTAAGCTGGCTCCAGAACTGTTCGACTCTCAGCCAGACCTGTTGCACCAGCTTGTTACCATCATGAACCCCAACACCCTGATGGCTCATGGTGTCCCAGTACGTTTCTATGCTTGCAACAAAGTACAGATAAACTTGTAAAAAGTATCCTAATTTTTCTGGGTTTCTCTTTTAGATTTATAGAACAAACCAGTGTGCTGGTGAGTTTGTCGTCACGTTTCCCAGAGCCTACCACAGTGGCTTCAATCAAGGCTTTAACTTTGCAGAGGCAGTCAACTTCTGCACTGTTGACTGGGTAAAAGTTTTTTTTACATATATAGACTTGTAATTGTTTTGTAAATCTGTGGCAGCAGTATAGTGACATGTTTGTCAGCGACATGCGGTGAGGTTCAGAGCTAGTACTCCTTTGGAGTCAGATTTACACATATGGCCCCCACAGATGCAACTCACACAGATGCAACTCACCCTATGACTTTTTGCTGCAGTTTATTGTCCTGTGGAATTTAAGACATTGCACGGGATGTCAAAAATTCATGGAGTATAATAAATCCTTCTGCAAAAAATATTGACAACATGGATTGTGCATTCAAAGTGTGTCTGCTCTGTATTTTATCGGTACATGTGCTAACTCAGCAATTTTTACTTAAGAAGATAATCCATTTATGACTGCACTTCATTGCTTTTTGTTTATGATTAGGCCCTCACCGTTAGCCGTCAGTTGCATTTAATGGAAAAGATGAAACAGGCTAACCATATCGCTTCTCTTTCTGTAACTGCAGATGCCTCTCGGTAGACAATGCGTTGGCCACTATCGCATGTTACACCGGTACAACGTTTTCTCCCATGATGAGATGGTGTGCAACATGGCAGCAAAAGCAGAGACCCTTGATGTGGTTCTGGCATCTGCTGTCTACAAGGACATCAGCATCATGATCCTTGAGGAGCAGGAAATGAGAGAAAAAGTGACAAAAATGGTAAAGCAGGAATAGTTAATTGCACTCAAGCATGTCCCTCATTTATAAACACTCACCACTGATTTGGCACTCCTTTCAGGGGGTAGTGCACTGGCAGGAGGCAAAATATGATCATCTTCAGGATGACGAGCGACAGTGCCTCAAATGCCGGACCACCTGTTACCTGTCTGCTATCACCTGTACTTGCAGCCCAGGAATGCTCGTCTGTCTGCATCATATCAGCGATCTCTGCTCCTGCCCAGTCACCAACTACACACTGAAGTAAGCCCCACTAGAGTCCCATTAAACTCAGACGCTAGCAAGTATGAATATAATTAATAACTCGGTTTAAGACTAAATATGTGAATATTTTCTTCTAGTTATAGATACACACTGGAGGACCTGTTACCCATGATGAATGCTGTGCGGCAACGAGCTGAACAGTATGATGAATGGGCCTCCCGTGTGTCACAGACTATAGAGGCTAAACTGGAAAAGAAAAAAGGTAAGCCAACAAGTGTAAAGCAAAAAATGCTTTTGGCCAGTCTCAATCCCAAGTACCGTACTATAAATAATGAACAACATGGACCATTTATGTGTGAATTTGTTGGACTGTGGTTATTTAACAAGGTCTCCTCTCCTCAGGCCTGCCAGTCTTTCGGTCTCTTCTCGCTGAATCAGAGTCCAAGCTGTTCCCTGACAACGACCTGCTGCGTCGACTGCGTATGGTTACCAAAGATGCAGAAAAGTGCTCCTCCGTGGCACAACAGCTGTTGAACGGAAAGAGACAGACCAGGTAACGTCATTCAAAAGATGTATAGATCAGTTATATCAAGTTGATGGGAAACTGTTCCCAAGGTATCAATTTGGCAATGGAAAATCCCGCAGCCAGCTGACTGTGGAGGAGCTGAGTTCGTTTGTAAGGCAGTTGTATAACCTCTCCTGCAGCCTCACTCAAGCCCCATTGTTGAAGGTAGGTTCACAGAGTCAATCTGTGACCTTTACACACCTCAGAATATTGCTCACTGTGTGTTGTTTTGTAGGAACTTTTGAATCGTATTGAAGACTTCCAGCAGCACAGCGAAAAAGTCCTTGCAGATAGGATGCCCAGTGTGGCCGAGATCAAGAATCTGTTAGATGTCAGCTTTGACTTTGACGTGGACCTGCCTGAGCTACCTCGCTTGAGGGAGAGGCTGGAACAGGCTCGCTGGCTCGAGGGAGTGGAGCAAGCCAGCATCCAGCCTGCAACACTGACTTTGGAAAACATGCGAAGGCTCATCGACCAGGGTGTGGGTCTGTCACCGCACTCATCTGTGGAGAAAGCTATGGCGCACCTTCAGGAGCTTCTGACTGTCTCAGAGCATTGGGAGGAAAAGGCGAGCAGTCTTCTGAAATCCAGGTATAGAAACAATGCCTCATGGTGTTTGTCTATTCCCAAAGGTACAAAACTCTCCAAACTTATAATTATAGCTTTATTCAAAATCGAATATATTTGTTTTACGAGTCATGTCTCACTTTCTTTTTGGGTCTTTGCACTGATTGTATCTGAATGATTTCATATCACGTCAGTGCTCCTGATTTTGCTTCATTTTAATTACAGCTAGTGCAAAAAGCTGTGGCTAGAATATTCAACCAGATCAACAAAAAGTGAGCATCACGTTTAGTTCCGACCCTCATTCCACTGGTGCTGTTCAGCATTTACTGTCACAAGTCGCTTTTAATGGCATGGCTGTTTAAGAATGTGCATCTCTCCATCTTAACTTAGAGCTTAAAATTTTACATTTTTGAAAGGTGATATTCCCTTGCCATGCATAGTTGCCATGCTTAGCTTTGAATTTTGACTTTTATTCTTTTTAAAACACATTTTTTCCTATTGGGGAAATGTCATATAACTAGTCTTAGTTTGGAAAATAACAACAATCTTGTATCTAAAATATATTCAACGGGTTTTGTTTTTTGAACAATCATTTCCTGTGTGGATTCAACAAAATGCAGCAACAGTTCTCGTTATGAATGTGGAATTCATTGTGTCCACTTTTATAACTTACAGTGTTTCATTATGTAATGTTTTACTGCCCAACAGACCACCTCACTCCATTGAGACCCTTATTGCTGCTGCTGAGGAGGCGTCTAGAATCTCCGCTCACCTCCCAAACTGCCTTCTGCTGAAAGATACCATCAGAAAAGCTCAACAGTGGCTTCAGGAAGCTGAGGAACTTCAGGTCAGGACACATTCAACTGTTTTTTTGAACGTTTGGTAGCATGTGTTACCCATGAAAACGTTCTGTTTTTCAGGCTAACGACCGCATACTAATGTTGGACAACTTATCGAATATGGTGTTGCGAGGACAAGCTGTTCAAATCCACCTGGAGCCTTTGGATAGACTGGAGTCTCTAATGACAGAGGTGCAAAACTGGAAGGAATCTGCTGCTTTAGTTTTCCTTCAGAAAGACATGGCCCATTCCCTGCTTGAGGTAAATTATTCAAAAATTATCATTGAACCTATGAAAAAAGCTAATGGCTTTGTGTTGTGTTCTTCATCAAAGGTTCTGTGTCCAAGATGTGAAGTTGGAAACGAAAGTTCTCTCAAGAGGAAGGCCAAGAAAGGGAAGGAATCACCTAAAAGTAATAATAAGAAAACCCTGAGACTTAACACCGCCATTGATTTGGAGAAAGTGCTTTCAGACGCCAAGGATTCCGCCTCTGCTGTAAGTTGCAGTAAACTAACCAACTGTATGTGTGGGGGGGAAAGGGCAAAAACACAGCTTATCCTCCCTTTTTAATAGACACTCAAGTAATTGCCGGTTGCGTCAAATGGATGCCTCATTTTTTCCCATTAGGAAAAAATAAGTAGTGCCACAGGGTAGGTCCTCTCTCCATCGTACACTTTTGTTTTCTTCACATTCTTTACCATCCCCAATTTGCAGATTTGGAAAACGTGGTTACAATGTTGAGCTTAATTATTTCTCAAACCAAGCATTAAACCACAGTTAAAAAGAAAAAAAAACATTTAATTACCGGTAACAAATTTGCAACAAAAATCATGGTCTTACAAATGTGGGAATTTGAATATACTTTGAGGCTCACTCACTCTTGGCTAAATTAACTGCAATGTTGAAAAAAGTGCTAGTAATTAAGAAGAGAATAATAAGTCATCCTCCCACTGTACTTCATTATTGATATAAATTAAGAATGAAAGGACACAAAATAGGAACTGCTCGTGTGAGGCAATTACACATTATATTCCCACTGGAATACTAAGGTGATAATTCTCCCTTGAGTAAGCAACAAGCAACAGTATACCTATGAAACAAGATTTTGTGCAATCAAAGTCATGCTCTCAAATAGATGCCTTACTTCAAATAATGCCGGCACATAATGCAGTTAAGTATGTATATGCCCTGAGACACCTATTTTAAGAAATACAGTGTATACATACATAATACATGAGGAAAATACTGTTGAAATGCTATTTTTTTTAAAGTAATCTCTTCTTTTTTAGAATACAACTCTGGAGGAGCTGCAGGTCAGGGAGATGGAGGCAATCTCTATTTTAAGAGCGGCAAATGAGTCGAAACTCCTCCCTACTGCAGACTGCATGGACTTGAAGGTGTGCGTCTGTCAAAAGGTGCTCATGGGAGCCATGCTGCAGTGTGAACTCTGCAGAGACGCCTTCCACAGCGTGTGTGTCAGGGACAAATTAGATCTGAGTGAAACACAGCCGTGGCTGTGTCCACAGTGTCGGCGATCCAGAAAGCCCTCATTGGAAAAAGTTCTCCCTCTATTTGAGTCCTTGAGGCACCTTGGGGTTCGCTTGCCGGAGGGAGACGCATTGCAAAACCTGGTTGAGAGGACAGTTAATTGGCAGTATCAAGCTCAGGAAATTCTACAGTCTTATAATTTGACTGAAGTGGATAATGAAGCAGAATCACCTCCAACTCTGACCCGTTGTGCATCTGGCTCCTCTGACAGTTACAAGAACACTCAGGTCGGTCATCATCTCCTTGTGCCACTTTTTGTTTCGTATGATGTCAATTTCAGTGATTAAAGTCGGTTACGTTTTTTTCTTTCAGGCTCCTTATTTGACTCCAGAGTGGAACAAGACAAATCCTGCTCAGACGGTTTTCTATACCGAGCAGAGATGCATTCCGCTGCAGGGTCAGGGTCACCAGAGCCTTAAACTATTTTGTTCTTTGTTATTTCTGTGGGACTCATACTTATGCTTTGTGTATTTGTCTAACAGGCTTAAGTCAGGAACTGGAGGAGCTGATGGTGGAAGGTCTCCTCTTACAGGTGTCAATCCCAGAAGTCCAAACCCTCCACCATGTTTTATTGGAAAGAGCCACGAGCCAGTTCACAATCACTTGCATGTCTCCACGGCAAGACGACCCCACAGACTGCGATCAACGTATACAATTTAACTCTCAGGGAAAAAATATCCAGGTACCAACAAATGAAATATCTGACTTCTGTGACTCCCCTTTTTAAAGAAGAATGCCAGTTTGTGTGATTGCTAACTTGTTTCTTTTTTTTAGGATGATGACATGAGGGACCCTGTGTTTGTTCCAGAAAAGAAAGCAAAAAGGCATTTAGAGAGGAAAGCTCTAAATACTAAGGGGTCAGACAGAAAGCACTCTCACAAAAGGCAGAAGACAAATAAAAAAGAATTACTTCGCAGACAGGCGTCAAACTTGTCTTCAGCACGGTCTGATATCTCACAGTCGGATGAGTCTGACGAAGACATGGCGTTGTGTCCCGCAGAGAGGTGTCAGCTTCCAGAGGGGGATGAGGTGAGGGATAATGCCTAAATGCAAATGAATGTATAAAAATGTATATCAGGACAAAAAATGTATATCAGGACGGTCAGAGTTGTGCTCTCATGTCTCAAAGGTAGTTCTCTTTGCTCTTCCCGCAGGTGGATTGGGTCCAGTGTGACGGTAGCTGCAACCAGTGGTTTCATCAGGTCTGCGTTGGAGTCACAGCTGAGATGGCAGAGAAGGAAGACTACATTTGTATCCAATGTGCACTGAGCGACTCTGATGTGCACTGAGCGACAGACACATGAGAAAATGAAGAGCTTTTTCCCCGAAGGACAGTAGTTGAGGTGCCACTAGTCACACCCTGCCACACCTGTCCAACCTTTTTGTAACAATGGTGCTATCTTCTCTTTTACTTGTTGTTAAGAACTATATTGTTTAGATTTTTTTTGTATTTTTTACATACATATTATATATATTTACTTCTTCTTATGAATTGTTTGTGGCTGTCAAAATGAAAAAAAGGACAAATAGCGCAGGATATGATATGTACTGCATGGGATATCAAGAGTGTTATGTTAAACACGCCCAGTATAGTAAAGGTAAAAGATTGATTAAGGGTTAAATATTATCTTCTCCAGAGCCTCTTTGCATGCTTAGCAAGATTTAATAAGAATGAAATCAAGGTTTTCCCCTCTCTAACCTACTGTTTTTTTAAATCCAATGTTTAGTACATGCATCTTAATATAATTATTCCCATTTTTGTTGAATAGGTTTATTTATCTGAGCAATACTTTGACATAAATGCATCTCCATCAAATTGTTGGTGCCATAGCAATGATGTGATGTACAAAAAGTTACACAAATGGATTTACGCCAGCTACAGGGAGCTTATGTAGCAGGTTGGAAGGAAATAATGCTCACATGGCAGTGTGTAACTTGGTCTAGGATGCTCAGTGTGGATTTCGCATAGTTTATATTGTGGAATAAATTCATTTTGTTCTATGGAGGAGTCTGTTTCAACCCTCAATGCTACAATGCCAAAAGGTATGTTGGATGTAAAAGAAACAGTGAATAGTTGTAAATATTAGTACATTTTACACAAAAAATATTGCTGTCTATTAAAGCAGAAAGCTGAAGAAGTGCAGCATTCAGCAAAATAAATCAAAACATCCCAATAAACAGATTGGCTGGTTTTGGACTAACCCATTTAGAACCAAGACATTAATTGAGTTAAAATTCTGCACTTTCACTGTTGGCCAGCTGTCAAGCATTACAAACTCAACCTGTAGCAAGCAGTACAGTATATAGCTTTTTTTTTTTAATCAACTACCACCAGATTTATGTATGTGATGGAATATGGAGGGATTCTGGTTTACAGTTACACAAATATCTCACTAAAGATTTATTAAATTAAAAGACAAAAGTAGGCCCACACATTGTATAGCCTTGATTAGAATATTATTTCAAGCCTTTTGGGCACTTGCTGTCTGTTTTTATTTGTTGTGACGTATGAGCATAAATCTATACGTACAAATGGTATGGTACAGTAGATCTATTTCACATTTGAACGGCTATTGACATGACAAGTTCACAAATGCTTTTAATGAAAAGTTGAGAAAATGCACTGTGATTGACTGGAAACTAGAAGAGGATGTAATGCGTCTTTTGTCCAAAATAAGCTGGGAGAGGCTCCAGGCTACCTTCATATATACAATGTTGCAGAAATGCATGTGTGTAAATTAACCAAGAGGAAAAACTGCTTATTATAGTATCAGAGGTGTTTAGGGCACGTCCGACCGGTAGGAGGCCATGGGGAAGACCCAGGACATGTTGGGAAGACTATGTCTCCCGGCTATTCTGGGAACGCCTGGGGATCCCCCGGGATGTACTGGACAAAGTGGCTGGGGAGAGGGAAGTCTGGGCTTCCCTGCTTAGGCTGCTGCCCCCGCGACCCGACCTCGGATAAGTGGAGGAAAATGGATGGATGGATGGATCATAACAGGACTCATAAAATTTACAAAATATCAAATCAAGGAAAAGTTAAAATAACGGTGTGAAATGCTTTTATCTTTTCCAATGTTATTGTAGCTGTACAATTGTAATAGAAAAAACATGGGCACACAGTAATATGCTGCATTACATTGTAAATCATTCCTGTTTTTTGTGTGTTTTTTTTTTAAGTCTTGTTTCTCTCACAAAGATAAAATTAAAAAAAAATTTTAAAAGGGAAATTATATGGGAAAATTCCATGTCACTGGATACTCCATCACAAAGGAAATTGCATTACAAAAAGAACATTGACCCAAAATACTATTGTAGCAAATTATGTACATCCAGGACACATATTTAATGCAACGTCTGGAGGTTATTTGATATAATTTATCTATCGACAGATGTATTTCTTTTTTGCAATAAGCTTCCTGCAGACATGACAACACATACAGTAAATGGCTGTGTACAGTATAATTCAGTGTTTTTCAAACTTTTTTGAGCTAAGACACATTTTTTTCATTGAAAAAATCCCGAGGCACACAACAGAAAAAAATGAAACTCACCAGCCGATATTGACAGTAAAAAGTCATTCTCGCAATTATTGGATATAAATTCAAACCAAAACCAACCACGCATCACTATAGCTCTTGTCTCAAAGTAGGTGTACTAGCTGTCACGACCTGTCACATCACGCCTTGACTTATTTTGAGTTTTTTGGTGTCTCCCTGTGTGTACTGTTTTACTTACTGTCTTGCGCTCCTATTTTGTTATTGATTATCATGTTTGATTGATTGATTGAAACTTGTATTAGTAGATTGCACAGTACAGTACATATTCCGTACAATTGACCACTAAATGGTAACACCCGAATAAGTTTTTCAACTTGTTTAAGTCGGGGTGCACGTTAATCAATTCATGGTACGGATGTACTTTGTGGACGCCGTCTGCTGCTCCACACGCTGTAAGTCTTTGCTGTCGTCCAGCATTCTGTTTTATTTTACTTTGCAGCCAGTTCAGTTTTAGTTTCCTTTTGCATTGACATCCCTAAGCTTCAATGCCTTTTCTTAGTGGCACTCGCCTTAGATACCTTTTTACCTGCAAGTTGCCTCCCGCTGTCGTCTGCATTTTGTGATCACCACAAACCATGTTCCAGACATCCACAAAACAATTAGCTACCTGCTGCCACCTACTGATATAGAAGAGTATTACACGGTTACTCTACCGAGCTCTAGACAGCACATACACTGAACAACGGCACATAATTTGCGGATTATAATTACTGGTTTGCCAAAAATATTTTTAATCCAATTATGCACCTGGGGATAGGTTGATTGGCAACACTAAATTGGCCCTAGTGTGTGAATGTGAGTGTGAATGTTGTCTGTCTATCTGTGTTGGCCCTGCGATGAGGTGGCGACTTGTCCAGGGTGTACACCGCCTTCCGCCCGAATGCAGCTGAGATAGGCTCCAGCACCCCCGCCACCCCAAAAGGGACAAGCGGTAGGAAATGGATGGATGGATTGGTGAAATTACATAATCTCCCGCGGCACAGTGGTTGAAAAACACTCTGAGGTTCATATACTATACTATACTATACTATACTATACTATACTATTATACTATACTATACTATACTATACTATATGAACCTCAGATGTTTAAATATGTGCCTGAAATGGAAGCACGGTGACTGGCTGAGCCTAAACCAATGAGCAGCCGCCATCTCTATTCTTCCGCACATTCACACAGTGTGGTTTAGGGCAAGCAGACTGGAACACGGTAAGTACGATGCAAGGCTTCCGTGGACAATTTGCGATTTGATAGACAGTTTTAAAGTCTACCACTTGTATTACTTTTCCCAAACACTTAGGAGTCGCCGCTGAAAACCTAAAAATGACACTGGCTTCGTCGTAGTGGAGCCACCCTTGTGAGATGCAGTGTATTAGCATACAAGCTAGAAGGGTTGCTAATTTGAAGCTAATGATTAACTAGTTGTCGGCGCTAATAACCTTTGCTGTTTTAAGTGAATGCGCGTTAAGTTCGTCGCTAGGTTGAAAAACATGCATCATTGTTGACATTACCAGCAAATATGGTTGAAAACAAAAGTTTTCTGATCTCTAGCAGAGTTCAGCTAGTTGCTAACTGGCTAGCTAATTTAAAGCTCCTAGTGTTCACAAAAGTGTTGATAATTGACCTTGTCGTCTGAATATTTGAGGGTAAACATGGGGTAGTAATATAACTCCAATGTGAAACTGTGAGGTCAGCTTTTCTATACTGACAATCCATTATTAGTCAACAGTGTTTAACATCCTGTCTAGATAGTATCCTCCTACATTACTAACCTAGTACTTTCACAGCAATCAGCTATGTTTTTTCCACCAACCGAACTTACCGATTAACTTTTTAAATTTGCTGTCACGTTAACATGTCTGGCGTTTTACTTGTTTTGTGTGGTGGGCAAGTTTTTCATACTAATAGCCACACCCTTCCTTTTGGAATACCGCTTTGCTGTAAAATGTAAGTGATCAGGAATAGGAAACCATCGTGTCACTCCAACACTGTGCCAATCTATTGTGTTGTTTCAAAAGTGACTTCATTCATTTGTTTACACTCTAACGACTCATAAAAGATGCGTTTGGGGACGTTGACTTTGGTCCATTTACTCCCAAAGGTGATACAGATGATGTATTGTGCTAATTTGCACAATACAGTTCACTGCAAAAGCACCAGACTGTTAAAAAAATATGTTGACTAACGCAACATTAATTACCGTATATCCACTCGACATCCGTTGCACCGTTCACCCTTGAGTTGAGGGGGCATCTGTGGTCCCCTCCGAGGTATCTCATTGTGCTCATTGGGTTGAGTTTTTTTTTTGCCCTGATGTGGGATGTCGTTGTGACTTGTGCAGCTCTTTGAGACACTTGTGATGAAGGGCTATATGAACAAACTTTGATTGATTGAACACGTGACAGCTAATTTCCAAAAGTAGGTCACCAGGTAGATTGGCTTCACTTTGAAGTTGTACCAATTCAGCAACACAATGTTATTTTTCTTCCAATTTTGTTTGATTGATTGATTGATTGAGACTCTTATTAGTAGGTTGCACAGTGAAGTACATATTCCGTACAATTGACCACTAAATGGTAACACCCGAATACATTTTTCAACTTGTTTAAGTCAAATATTTGAATAAATATTCCCCTTTTTGAATTAATGACTAGCTTTGTTGATCCCTGCTAACCCTCAGCACCTGCCCGCCGATATCTGTGCACCCAAGGATTTCCTGGCCCCCCTCCCCAGATGTAGAAGGAGTTGGCATCTGCAGCTGCTGTCTTCACAGTAGGTTAATCTGTTCACATTATGTGTGTGCGCTTTGTTTTACGACACACATTTTGTGCAAACAGCACTCTTTGTCAGTAGGGTTAGGTTTCTGTTTACACATTGACGGCATTGATGAATATGCAATGCTATCAAAAAACCCTATCTGATTATTAGAACATCAATATGCAAAGATGTTTAGATTTTTGTGTGGGATTTCATTTGAAATACATTGCATACCTTTGACTGTAGGTGCACCTCATATAATGGTGATGTATGCACCCTCTGATCTCTGTTTGTATGTGTACTCGAGTCCTGTCATTACAATGGCTCTTTTGTGGAGTTGTGTGCGCGCTCCCTTTCTGTGTGGGTTTTCTGGTGAAGCATCATACGTCACACTTAGAATTGCAAATGCTGCTCGAGTGTGACAGTGTTTTTTTGTATTGTTTGTCTTCATGTTTGACAAAGGTACCAAAGACCAAGTATCATTAATACATTCAAAGGGGCTCCTAAATGAGATGTCCATGTGTCTCACAATCTCTGTTTGGACTGCAAATTAATGTATGATTATCGTATTGTATTATTCCTTGATATAAATACAACATATTCTTATTGGTGAATCTTCCACCTTATCATGTAATATATGATATACATACACATCAAGTACAAGAAAAATGGTGCACTGTAATTCTATTGTGTAAATGTGAGTGAGAATGTTGTCTATCTGTTGACCCTGCGATGAGGTGGCGACTTGTCCAGGGTGTACCCCGCCTTCTGCCTGAATGCAGCTTGGATAGGCTGGATGGATGGATGGATGGATGGATGGATGGATGGGTGGATGGATGGGTGGATGGATGGGTGGATGGATGGATGGATGGGTGGATGGATGGGTGGATGGGTGGATGTTCCTTTGCTGTAAGGGTTGTTATATGGTCAGTAGGGGTGCTCAAAAAATCTATTCAAATCCAAATTGCAATTTTTATTTATTCCGATTCTAAATCAATTAATCATTTTTGAGAATCAATTTAAAACACATTTTAAAGGATTAAAAACATTATTGTTGATACTGTTGCTTTTATTTATTTTTTAAATTTATTTCAGTATTGTATTATGTGCATTCTATTAGAAAATTTACAAAATGTTCCTGTATGGCTTTCTGACAATATAATTGCATTTGGGTTAAAATATTGAGCTGTTTTGTCAAGTTAATTTAATAACGACAACAACAGGGAATGCACAATATTATTGGTGTCCGATAATTATTGACCGATAATGGAAATTATGACGTCACGTTGATAATTCCGATATAATCAACCATTAAAATGAACCGATGATATTATAGGCTTATATCTGTGTGTCTATTTCAGTTTGTGTAATATTTGCTCTAAAGTAACTTGACAAAATCCTCAGGTCTTTATGCAAATGCTGCTACTGTATATGTTTATGCCTGTAAAATTTTAATTAAATTCTTGTATTTTATGACTTCTACTATAAATGAGTATTTTTTCCTGGTATCAGTTTCTATTTCTAATTGCAAATAAGGACATATACAAACCCCGTTTCCATATGCGTTGGGAAATTGTGTTCGATGTAAATATAAACGGAATACAATGATTTGCAAATCATTTTCAACCCATATTCAGTTGAATATGCTACAAAGACAACATATTTGATGTTCAAACTGATAAACATTTGTTTTTGTGCAAATAATCATTAACTTTAGAATTTGATGCCAGCAACACGTGACAAAGAAGTTGGGAAAGGTGGCAATAAATACTGATAAAGTTGAGGAATGCTCATCAAATACTTATTTGGAACATCCCACAGGTGAACAGGCAAATTGGGAACAGGTGGGTGCCATGATTGGGTATAAAAGTAGATTCCATGAAATGCTCAGTAATTCACAAACAAGGATGGGGCGAGGGTCACCACTTTGTCAACAAATGCGTGCGCAAATTGTTGAACAGTTTAAGAAAAACTTTTCTCAACCAGCTATTGCAAGGAATTTAGGGATTTCACCATTTACGGTCCATAATATCATCAAAGGGTTCAGAGAATCTGGAGAAATCACTGCACGTAAGCAGCTAAGCCCGTGACCTTCGATCCCTCAGGCTGTACTGCATCAACAAGCGACATCAGTGTGTAAAGGATATCACCACATGAGCTCAGGAACACTTCAGAAACCCACTGTCAGTAACTACAGTTGGTCGCTACATCTGTAAGTGCAAGTTAAAACTCTCCTATGCAAGGCGAAAACCGTTTATCAACAACAGCCAGAAACGCTGTCGGCTTCGCTGGGCCTGAGCTCATCTAAGATGGACTGATACAAAGTGGAAAAGTGTTCTGTGGTCTGACGAGTCCACATTTCAAATTGTTTTTGGAAACTGTGGACGTCGTGTCCTCCGGACCAAAGAGGAAAAGAACCATCCGGATTGTTATAGGCGCAAAGTTGAAAAGCCAGCATCTGTGATGGTATGGGGGCGTATTAGTGCCCAAGACATGGGTAACTTACACATCTGGGAAGGCGCCATTAATGCTGAAAGGTACATACAGGTTTTGGAGCAACATATGTTGCCATCCAAGCAACGTTACCATGGACGCCCCTGCTTATTTCAGCAAGACAATGCCAAGCCACGTGTTACATCAACGTGGCTTCATAGTAAAAGAGTGCGGGTACTAGACTGGCCTGCCTGTAGTCCAGACCTGTCTACCATTGAAAATGTGTGGCGCATTATGAAGCCTAGAATACCACAACGGAGACCCCCGGACTGTTGAACAAGAATGGAAAAGAATTCCACCTGAGAAGCTCAAAAAATGTGTCTCCTCAGTTCCCAAACGTTTACTGAGTGTTGTTAAAAGGAAAGGCCATGTAACACAGTGGTGAACATGCCCTTTCCCAACTACTTTGGCACGTGTTGCAGCCATGAAATTCTAAGTTAATTATTATTTGCAAAAAAAAAAAAAGTTTATGAGTTTGAACATCAAATATCTTGTCTTTGTAGTGCATTCAATTGAATATGGGTTGAAAAGGATTTGCAAATCATTGTATTCCGGTTATATTTACATCTAACACAATTTCCCAACTTATATGGAAACGGGGTTTGTAAGAACAATACCATATATGCACTACAGAAACCCCAAAGTGGTTCAAAACGCAAATACACAAACGCAAGAATATTCAGACGCACATCTTATTAAAACAATCAGTAGTTGACTACACCCCTCATTTTGCCCTCTTTCCGGCCCTCTCTCCAGTCCAATATCTCTGACGTCATCAGATATTTTCAGGATGAATGGACAAAATGTCCCGAAGACACAGTGAAACATCTTGTAGAAAGTCTTCCCACAAGAGTGGAAGCTTTAATATTCTTCGATTTTCTCTTGTACTTGCAGTGTGGTCTAATACTCTTGTCTGTGTAGTGTATGTCACTCATTGTTTTTCACTGGAGTCTATTATGTTATGTCACATTTTTGAAAAGGTTTTGACAAAAGTTGCCAAAACATCCTCCTGGTTTGCAGGCTGAGCTTATGGGGGTTGGGTCGTTCTCCATGACCTCTCCCGTCTATATTGTAATGACATGGAGTTATTTTTGGCTCCGACTGCCGGCTGCGCTCCAATTTTGAAGATCTCTTGCCAGTTCCTGTTACCTTGCTGTCTGTTACAAATTTTAAGCCAGATTAGTTCTTGTTAATAAGCTAGTCTTGATTTTCATTCAGCTACATTTTCTACAGCGGCAACACCCTGTTACTATGACAGCATGAGTCCCATGGCAGTGACTGGAAAAGAGCTAACTTTTTTGAGTCCAAAAATGAGATTTTAAGCTGCAGATGTAAGATGTGATGTTCACTATTGCAGATGAGCCCCTGATAAGACCATCTGCTTTGTTTAGGGGCTCAGTACTGTCTTTGCTTTTGGAGAAATATGTTCTGCAGCTGCAAAGAACAAGATCATTATCATGCTGCAATTTGAAGATGGCTTGAATGCACAAGCCTATGCTATTCCATTTACATCTAAGTTTTAGGGCAACTATCATTAAAACCGTTTCATTTGGAAAAGGCAACTTTGTTCTGTGTGTATCTGAAGTATGTTCACTGCAGCTGAACATGACACTTCCATCCTTTTGACCAACTCTGTCCTTTCACAGACCCTTGCAGTGTCCCCCGAAATTGTCCACCATGCGCGAGTACAAGCTAGTGGTACTGGGTTCAGGAGGCGTGGGGAAATCTGCCCTGGTGAGGGATTTATGTTTTTCAACTGCTTTGAGTGAAAAATTACACATTACACACAAACGTGTATGAAAGAAGAGAGACATTAATCTTATGGATTCTTGATGTTTGCCTTATTTTGTCCACTCCAGACGGTCCAGTTTGTGCAAGGTATTTTTGTGGAGAAGTACGACCCAACAATCGAAGACTCCTACAGAAAGGTAATCTTAGAATATGTCTAAAATCATTTTTAAATCAAACTACTGCATATTTGTTCAAATTGTTAGTGCTTTACAATGACCATTTCTAGTTTTCTTGTTTAAGTGACTTTTTCCACATTTGAACAGTAAATTAAAGCACAGATACATTTGGCAGAGCTGTGCAAAAAGACAACAGTTTTTCTTTCAACCTTGTAAAGTGGGTCAAGAAATGTATTCTAACTATTTGAGTCACTGTGGAACCATGTCACCACACATCTGTTCCTCATCGTCTGTGGACCAGAAAGTAGCCTGATAACCACCTGGTGGACACCTCTCTTTAAGGTCTGCTCAAACGATTGCTTTTGAAGTTTAATGTTTTCATGAAATCATTAAAGGGGAACTTTCTTTTTTTTGGAATTTTGGCCATCATTCACAATCCCAATTATGTTAGACAAGCGCAATAAACGTGAGCAGAGGTCCACTTTCAATAGAGCCTATGGAAGTCGCTCTATTCTGCCTATAAACGTCTAAAAAACATCCACACAATTCCATCAAGGTTTTATATACATTCTGTAAGTATATATGTACTGTAGTAACATACATATTCATAACATGCAATATTTACCTATTTTGCTCATTTCAATCATACAGTGTCGCATACATTTCATAGACGCATCACAACGTTCACTTTTTCCTTCAACAACACTGATTATTACTCATACAGGCTTTATGATACAACAAACATAATAAGACATCAATTACTGTACAATGTATGCTCTCACCACAATGCTAACTGTTAGGATGTTTATACATCCCTGTTAAAGATGAAGAATTAATCAGTCCTCCCAAAGAGTTTGTTTTGTTGATTGATTAATAAATTCATAATTAAAATAAAAAATAAAAAAAAAAGAATAAGAAACTGCTGTTCTAAAGGTGTCCACTGGATATCGCAATAGCAATTCCAGTGTAACCCACATGACACTGTTTAAAGATGATGCGTCAGCTGACTTTAAGCGCTGTCTGGATTGGCTGCTACTACAATCAGTGTAGGTGCAAGCTATCAGCTGCTTTTGTTGTGACTGCCGGTAGACTAATGCTATAGTGACACACAAATACCTTCTTTAATTGTAAATTATCCACTCAACAGATAAAATAACTAAACGGTAAGATGTAAAGACTTAAGTCAACTTGATCTTTGTAGTTAGAAATCCGTGCAGCGCTCGCAATTTGTTGACTGCACAATGTGCACTCTGAACTCCATTGTAAAACTGTGTCTCTACATTTGTTGTTTGTTCTATTTTGTTTTATGCTTAAATCTACCATTGGTTAAGTTTGTAGTTGTTACTTATAATTTGTCTATTACAGTGTCATTTTGACAATTGTTTGGATTATATTATAAATGTAATATTTGAATGATGATAAATGAATGTGATGTGGCAGTTGTGGATGTCATCAATGTGGCGGTTTGAGGAAACATTTGCTCTTCCAAACATGTGTTTTAATGGTGAACTGCCAGCCTGAGAATGCTAAACAGGAATGGCTGTGTAAAACACTGAGACAAAGACTAAGTTCCTTGCGCTCTTCATGGTGTTTTTGAAACTGCAACAATTTTTTTCCTCCAGAAGTTTCAACTAACTTGATGTGTTTTGCCAAGAGGATTATTTGTAATAGGCTCCAGCACCCCCCGCAACCCTGAAAGGGACAAGCGGTAGAACATGGATGGATGTACATTTTCAGAATGTGCTTGTTCTATTTTTGGCCAAAGTAAGACAAAGAAAATAATTTTGAAGTTGTCTTTATTTTTTTTATTATTTTGCCATGATTTTACAAGTACGGCCTGCATGGAAATAGATTTTCCTCCATGTGGCCCCTGAGCTAAAATGAGTTTGACACCCCTGGTATATAGTGTAGGACAGCTTTCTAGCAACTAATATGCCAGTTATGTATTTTCATCATTATTGCTAAACCCCCAAATCTAATGGTGGCTTTCAACATCCGCACAGTATTGTATGTTTGTTTACTTATGTTTGTATGTTTTTCTCATGCAGCAAGTGGAAGTCGATGGACAGCAATGCATGCTAGAGATATTAGACACAGCAGGAACCGTAAGTAGAGTCAGACACTTCCTCACTATGTGACCTCAACAGTCTAATGACATGCTGTGTGGCGGTACTTTACTCCGTAGGAGCAATTCACGGCCATGAGGGACCTTTACATGAAAAACGGCCAAGGTTTTGCTCTGGTTTACTCCATCACAGCACAGTCGACGTTTAACGACCTGCAGGACCTTCGAGAGCAGATCCTGCGAGTAAAGGACACAGAGGACGTAAGTGTGATGCGTCAAGTAATACTTAATGCTTGTTACATACTACTGATATTTGTAGCTAATAATTTCTGGGAATCTATGCATTAGATTAATCGACATCAAGGTTTTGATTAGCGCAATAATGCAACCGCAAGAGGCAGAGGTGTTTTTTTTCTCCGCCGTTGGTGGCATTTGAGTGACAGACATCATTGCCAATCAGAATTGTTGAGCATCACGTTTCTTTGTCTCAGACAGGGAGAAATAAGTTTATCTGTGCGTCTCACTCAGCACCTAGGCGTGTTTATTTAACGGTAGAATTAACTTAACGCAGTGAGCCCTCTTTTCAGTCATCCATAGGGATGTAACAGTATCAAATCTCGCGGTACGATATTATCACAGTATTAAGGCCACGGTACAATATTATAGTGGTAAATGTCCAAAAAAAGGCTTAAAAATACTATAGTGTGTAAAATGAAGTGGCAGGAATGTGTAGGATAAACACATTACTGTAATTGAACACAAACATAAAGCCAAAATCTTCTAAGCATATTTATTACTACAAACATAAATTTTTAAGTGCAAAGAATTGTGCTGGGACATCCACTGTTTTAAGCAAATATTTTAAAAAAACAACTTAAAGTTTCGTGTCTTTAAAGTGACAATTTGAACATCAAGTGTAAAACAATTACTTTCCCTTTAGTGTTTTTTAAATTTTACTTTCTGAGAAGCAGTGTCCTCCACAGTGGACATGTTTATAACAATCTGGAAAATGCTGTTTCTCAAAAAAGTTATCCAACGCTTTAACTTTTATTAATGTAAATACTTGACAAGCTGATGCTTGGCTTTGCTGGCTTCAAATATATTTTCTGGATGACCGTTTATCAGGAGGCTACTTGTCCAGGGTGTATCCCGCCTTAGGCCCGAGTGTAGTTGGATAAGCTCCTGCCACAGGCCAATGGTAGTGAAGTGAAGTGAATTATATTTATATAGTGCTTTTTTACTGGTGACTCAAAATGCGTTTACATAGTGAAACCCAATATCTAAGTTACATTTAAACCAGTGTGGGTGGCAATGGGAGCAGGTGGGTAAAGTGTCTTGCCCAAGGACACAACAGCAGTGACTAGGATGGCGGAAGCGGGGATCGAACCTGGAACCCTCAAGTTGCTGGCACGGCCACTTTACCAACCGAGCTATACCTCCCCATGGTAAATACACAAAAAAAGGTTAAAAACGAGGATATGATCCAAGTAGTGGCTCTGCAGCAAAACAATCTGGCTAACAGGTGGTCCAGGTGGCGTCTGACCTCAGTTTCCGCTTACGCCTCGTCCGATAGCACCCGATGCCTTTTATATTCCAACATTCCATTAATTAAAATGTTTGATATTACCCATATTATTTGATATGCCTGTAACAGTTCATAATTATTCATAAATAAATGGCAATAAGTGTATATTATCTTATTCGCAGCTGAGCACAAGATAATTGTGACTAGCAATAATTATATATATGGATAGATCCATGCGGCCATTACAATGGTAATATTGTGAAGATTTTGAAACCGAAATACCACGGAATCTACAATACCGTTACACCTTTAGTCATACACAATCTTTGTCTCGGTGGGCAGAGAGCAAGACCGCCAGATTAGGAAGCACAGAGATTGAGCCTCAAGACTCGCCAGGTAAAAGTTCTGTAAAGTAAAAAAAAGTTTGGAGGAAAAAATTAAATTACCAAGACAAATGTCCCGTTGTGGGAATATTTCAGCTTCAAATTAGATGGGCAATATAAGCCCATTAAAACGGACAAATGAGCAAGAATGCTGTGATAGCAACAAAAAAAAGACAATGTTTGACCTATTATTTCCAACTGGGAAAGAAATGCTCTGTATGATGTTCAAGTTAAATTTTTGCTTACAGAAATGATAGTCCATTTTGTTTTTGATTGACAGTCTAAAAGTAAGAAGGATTCCTTCACTTCTTTTTTTGCAGTTTCATGCATTTTTATGTATGAAACAAAACATTTGCAAATGGAATTGCAATTTAGGAGAGAACACTTGCAATTAGGTTTTTTTCTCTAAATCGTGCAGCCCGAGTTGACACCTTAAGAGTTAAAGACATAGCGAGGGAGGAGGTACTTTGTGGCAAATGTCAGAGGTTCCTTCTGCTCATTGTGTCTTTAACTCTGTATAGCGAGAGGATGTGCAACATGCTGGGATTGTTTTACTAATTCATAGCAGCTCTTTTACGGTAATTGGTGTGTGTATGTCCTGTTGAGTACAAGTGTCTCACTTCTGCGTGAGTCATTTTTGGGTATGTAAAACAACAATAGCTGTTGCTCGGCCAGGTTCCCATGATCCTGGTGGGCAACAAGTGTGACCTGGAGGATGAGCGCGTGGTCGGCAAGGAGCAGGGTCAGAACTTGGCCCGTCAGTGGAGCAACTGTGCCTTTTTAGAGACGTCAGCCAAATCAAAGATCAATGTGAATGAGGTAAGTTTATCTACACAATAATATTTACTTGATAATGGGTTTATTTCATGCTCACTTATCTTTATTTGCTCTAGATTTTCTATGATCTGGTGCGACAAATTAACAGGAAAACTCCAATGGAAAAGAAGCCAAAAAAGAAGGAATGCTGCACGCTGCTCTAAAGTCCCACCTCCAACTCCCCCAACACGCACACACAATGTCACAAACATTAGCTCCGGGCCAGGTGAGTGGGTGTTGAAATCCCTTCGATTCCAGCCAAGCGCAGGGCTCCACCGCCTACTGAGTACTATATTTTTAATGAATATTTTAGGTTTAGTGTTCAGTTGTGTACTTGGACATTAGTTTGGTTAGTAAGTGGTTCCTTCAGTTTGAAATGACAGGCGGTATTGGGAGCCCTACATCACAATGTGATGTTAGACAACATAACTCGTGAATTTTCCTTACTGATAGTCTATTCGGCGCAATGACTCCATCTGCTGGCCATGCTGTGTTACAGTCATATTTCAGTTTCCATCCCAGAGAACATCATCATCACATTCCCTCTGCATTAAGTTGTAAACCTCCCTAAACGAGGAAATGTATGTGTCTGATTGGTATCTAATCCTTTTTGTGTATAGACAAGTTTTTATGTGTGACTCACAAATAGCTGAATAAATCCCTAGGATTAATGCAATGACACATTTATCTGATGCAGAACCATTAAATGAATAACGTCTCCCATTGGCCCGGCCAACATTCCAAGGATTCTTTGAAAGCCAAAATATACTCGACTGCTTGTTAGATGGAAATAGTCGTCACATTTTCCCCCAAATACGTCTTTTTAGGGACAATTCATTTACGTATGTTTTATTCGATCACATTGACATGTTTTATACTGCTTATGTTAAAAATATCCCTGTACATATAGACATTTTTGGGATTTCAACATGTTCTGTTAAGTTATACAAAACCCGAAACGAGTGAAGTTGGCACGTTCTGTAAATCGTAAATAAAAACAGAAATACATTGATTTGCAAATCCTTTTCAACTTATATTCAATTGAATACACAGCAAAGACAAGATATTTAATGTTTGAACTGAGAAACTTAATTTTTTTTTTGCAAATAATCATTAACTTAGAATTTAATGGCAACACATTGCAAAAAAAGTGGCACAGGGGCATTTTTGTCACTGTGTTACATGGCCTTTCCTTTTAACAACACTCAGTAAGTGTTTGGGAACTGAGAAGACCAATTTTTGAAGCTTTTCAGGTGAAATTCTTTCCCGTTCTTGCTTGATGTACAGCTTAAGTTTTTCAACAGTCCAGGGTCTCCGTTGTCATATTTTACGTGTCATAATGCGCCACACATTTTCAATGGGAGACAGGTCTGCACTACAGGCAGGCCAGTCTAACACATGCTGAATGTGGCTTGGCATTGTCTTGCTGAAATAAGCAGGGGCGTCCATGAAAAAGATGTTGCTCGGGTGGCAACATATGTTGCTCCAAAACCTGTACGTACCTTTCAGCATTAATAGTGCCTTCACAGATGTGTAAGTTACCCATGCCTTGGGCACTGGTACACCCCCATACCATCACTGATGCTGGCTTTTGAACTTTGCGCCTATAACCGTCTGGATGGTTCTTTTCCTCTTCGGTCCGGAGGACATAACGTCCACAGTTTCCAAAAACATTTTGAAATGTGGACTCGTCAGACCACAGAACACTTTTCCACTTTGCATCAGTCCATCTTAGATTAGCTCGGGCCCAGCAAAGCCGGCAGCGTTTCTTGGTGTTGTTGACAAATGGCTTTCGCCTTGCATAGTTGAGTTTTAACTTGCACTTACATATGTAGCGACCAACTGTAGTTACTGACAGTGGTTTTCTGAAGTGTTCTTGAGCCCATGTGGTGATATCCTTTACACACTGATGTCGCTTTTTGATGCAGTACTGCCTAAGAGATCGAAGGTCACGGGCATTCAATGTTGGTTTTCAGCCTTGCCACTTACGTGCAGTGATTCCTCCAGATTCTCTGAACCTTTTGATGATATTACGGACCGTAAATGGTGAAATCCCTAAATTCCTTGCAATCGCTCGTTGAGAAATGTTCTTAAACTGTTGGACAATTTGCTCACGCATTTGTTAACAAAATGGTGACCCTCGCCCCATCCTTGTTTGTGAATGACTGAGCATTTCATGGAAGCTGCTTTTATACCCAATCATGGCACCCACTTGTTCCCAATGAGCCTGTTCACTTGTGGGATGTTCCAAATAAGGGTTTGATGAGCATTCCTCAACTTTCTCAGTCTTTTTGCCACTTGTGCCAGCTTTTTTGAAACATGTTGCAGGCATCAAATTACAAATGAGCTAATATTTGCAAAAAAATAACAAAGTTTATTGGTTCGAACGTTAAGTATCTTGTCTTTGCAGTCTATTCAATTGAATTTAGGTGGAAAAGGATTTGCAAATCATTGTATTCTGTTTTTATTTACGATTTACACAACGTACCAACTTCACTGGGTTTTGGTTGTGTACATCCATCTTGGGCATTATGTGATTTTGCTACAGAAAGTATGTAAATGTTGGCCTTCGTACATTTCTGTACTAACAATGACATCACTCTGCTATACTTACATGTTTTCATGCAATATATTTCCTAAGTGACTTGGTTTAAAGAGCCTGCAAGCCTTCCACGTTTCTCATAATTAAACTTCTGTTTTTGCAGAATAATACGGGGGCTATCAGTATTTTATAGACAGACTGGGGGGAATTCCTCTAACATGTGTCTTGAAGATAAAAAATATATTGTACTAAGCCACCTCGAATATTGCTTGTTTCTCTTTTTCCAGCTTTAATGAATGATTAAACTTCAGTACATTTTTATCATTTTCTGTGTGTGTTTTTAAAACATAAAATTAATACTTTCCTTTTTGATTTTGCATGAAGGGGGTCAAGGTTAAAATACAGCATCACTGCACTTTTAAATTAGGCTTAAGCTGCCCCAGTGTCACCGCACTTACAATACAGATTAGAAAATATTGTATAGCTGTTATTATATTTGGTGGTTACACCTACACAAAATTAAGTTACTGTATGGAGATTAAAAATACAATATAACAAATTATACTGCACAATAATAAACATATACAACAGACTGATTGTGTTCCAGAAAGACTACCGTACCATCTCTGCTGTAAAAGATTTAAAAACTGAATCATGCATGTAGAAGCCATGAAATATAGCTGTCATTTGCAGCATTCCACGGTGTAAAAGAATCGATGAGCTCCGGTTCCTCCCCATCTTCCTTACCTTCCAGTCCCCCCTCCTCCCCCTCCTCCCTCGCCTCCACACACCCACAGGCTGCGCGACCCCCTCCCCCCTTCCATCATTTTCCCATCTCCTACTCACTCTCCCCTCCGACAAACATGGCTGCGAAATCCGACGGTGCAGCCGTCTCTCCGCGAAACCAAACCCCCCCCGACTGTCCTTCCAGGTCGGACCACCGTCCTCCGCCTCCGCTTCCGCATCGCCTCCCCGCCGAGCAGCGCTACTCCGTGTCGGACTGCTGCTGGACCCTCTGCGCCCTCTTGGTCTTCTTCTCGGACGGGGCCTCCGACCTGTGGCTGGCTGCCGACTACTACCTTCGGAGGGAGTACTGGTGCTTTGCACTGACCCTCGTCTTTGTGGTGCTCCCCTCCGTGGTGGTGCAGGTGTTGAGTTTCCGATGGTTCGCCTACGATTTCACCGACACCCCCGAGAGCGGCACGGCTGCGGCGGCCGTGGTGGCGGCGGGGAGCGACTTCGGTGACAAGGACGGCGGTGCAGAGCGGGGCGCTGGCCGCACCTCCGCGGCGGCTGGGGTGCTGCCTGAGCCGGCCACCGGGGGCTGCTGCAGAGTGCTCATGTGGCTCTTTCAGGTCGTCATTCACATCTTCCAGTTGGCTCAAGTGTGGAGGTAACTACACACCATCTATTTGTGTTTAGAGTCAACACTACATCATGTCTTCTTGTATTGTTTGACGTTTGTGTCCGGCTTTGGAATTGAGTATAGACTCCACCCACCACCATCAGCACACTGACCAGCTTCTAGGTCAACCATCACCCAGGACATTGCATCAACTCATCTCCATCAATGGAGCCACAAATACATGTCCTCGGTCTTGTTGCGTCCCTCATTGGGACTCGGGAGGAAGGCACTTCCTCTTACAAGGCCGAGTAGGTCTGTGGGTCAGCAGCTCGGTCTGATTGGGAGGAATGTGCTGGAGCGCAGGGGTGTCCTGATGGCTTTTGACAGGCTTGAGAGGCTGAAGGAGGCGTTGATGTGAGCTATGGTGGGAGGAAGCTTCAGATGCAAATCAATTGATCATAAGCTGCCCATGTCAGTCTCTCTGTGCTGGACGGCCGGATATCGATTTCCTACTTCCTCCTGGGTGTGTGTGTGTGTCCAGCAGCACATTAAAAAGCTGAATTACCGGTAATGCCATTAAAGCTGCTTTGTGGGTTCCGTTTGTTGCAGTCCGGGCGTGTATGTGTGCGCTCATTTAGAGGATTATACTGTGTTGATATTAGTACATAGCATGGTTTGCATAGGGTGATCGTTTACATTCCTCTTGGAGCAAGCAGGCAACCAGTGTTGGTGTACATCATTGTGACCAGGTAATAAAGTGTAGACATTAGTTTGACATTGAGGTAAATTATACCGTATACAATTTTCTTATATGAATGTGAAGCAGCATGTGTTTGTATTTGGTCACAGAATCCTTTGAAGGATTATTCTAAGGGCAAACCTGCAAATGTCACTCACAGCTCGTTCCAGAGATGGGGGCGTTGCACCCAGGACATTGAGGAATTTAAAAGACAGCAGCTGTTGGATTTTAGGAGAGAAAATGAAAACATCAGCAACATCTGGTAAGAAGCCCCACAGGTAGAAGTAGAGGATAGGGGTCGGAGGTCACCCGACTCTAACTGATCAGAGGAATAATGTCAAGGAAAGCTTGAACCGGCCAAACTGGCCGTCTCCAAGACTAGAGTTACAAAGAATGGG
Organism: Nerophis lumbriciformis; assembly: GCF_033978685.3. NCBI lineage: Eukaryota > Metazoa > Chordata > Actinopteri > Syngnathiformes > Syngnathidae > Nerophis > Nerophis lumbriciformis. Next base: position 45,185,569 of record NC_084548.2, on the reverse strand, counting down.
GGTTTTCCGGGAAGCGGTATTTAGTCACTGTGGGCCTAGAGGACATTCAGAAGAGATTTGGCCCATTCCTTCTCTGGGAAACTGCAGTTCCTGTCTGAGGCTCGCTGAAACAAATACAGCGTTTTGTTCGACGATTCCTCTGGCGTCTCCTTGGCTCATCACCCATCACACGACCATCGAATATACAACATCATCACATGTGGACTAGCTTAGCTCTCACAAGATAAAGGCTTGTAGATTGGCCTATGGAATGCAAAATAACAGCCCCATCCGTGGGAAGAGTCTACATGTTTAGGTTAACCCCAGATTTCCACTGGATGCAGAACGGCTGCTGAACGAAACCGCCAAGGAGCAGCACCACCACTGTTGCGGCTCCGTTGTGCAGCCAAATAGCACAGACTTTTACGAGATCTCCGCGCTTAATCATGTGGTAAGGGAAGCTGTAGTAAAGCGAACCTATTCTGTTACTTCCAAAAGAGCATAAGCAAATAAACTGCGTCCTGCCATTAATAACATGTGCTAAATGGCAACACCCAAAACAGTTTTGCTGAGACAAACAACTTTATTTTTTGTAGCAAGCAACAATACAACAGTAACAACATCCCTGGCAAGCGCTCCCCAACAACCACTGCCCTGCTTTCCCGGTCCCTGTATCAGCTGGTGTTTGACACAGGCCCCAAAATCACCACATAGCTGCACAGGATCAATTTAAGTGGACCCCGACTTAAACAAGTTGAAAAACTTATCCGGGTGTTACCATTTAGTGGTCAATTGAACGGAATATGTACATCACTGTGCAACCTACTAATAAAAGTCTCAATCAATCAATCAAAGGATATGCCTGTATAAAATTATTTAATTTGGGGGCCTCCAGAACCAGCATGTGCTCATCCATTTGTGTCAACGAGGTGAAATTACACCTGAAAACCTGTGACAAGTTGACTTCATGTCCGTCGCCGCCCATTAGGATGTTTCAAAGTGTAAAATACTATACACCTTAAAAACGGAGTACTGTATATATATATATATATATATATATATATATATATATATATATATATATATATAGATAATTGTTGTGTTTGTGCATGACTTCCTGTCCAACACAAGCACATTTTAGCTACATTGAATGGATTTCTTACTGCGACCGGCAAATATAGAAGCTCTGCGTATATTTAGAGCTTAAATGCAGAACGTCAACAGCGTGTCGGTGACTTTCCGCAGGCGGTGGAAACGGACGCATAGACTTGAATAAAAATGGAAACAGTCCGGCGCAGTGTGGGTGCCGATCCGCCGCCGTTTCGCATCCAGTGGAAATCCGGGGTAATGGCCTATGTGTAGGGAAGACGTACACACACACCATCAGGCCTTTACATGGTCAGGATGGAGTCAACTTCCTCAGCACAAACTCATTGATTGATTGATTGGGACTTTTATTAGTAGGTTGCACAGTGAAGTACATATTCCGTACAATTGACCACTAAATGGTAACACCCGAATAACTTTTTCAACTTGTTTAAGTCGGGGTCCACTTAAATTGATTCATGATACAGATATATACTATCATATATACTATCATCATAATACAGTCATCACACAAGATAATCATCAGGGTGTATACATTGATTTATTTACATTATTTACAATTCGGGGTGTGGAGGGGTGTGTGTGTGTGTGGGGGGGTTAGGTTTGGTTGTTATCATCAGTCATCAACAATTGAGAACAGAGAAATGGATATTGAAACAGTGTAGGTCTGACTTGGTAGGATATGTACAGCAAGTAGTAGACATAGAGAGAGAGAGAGATCAGAAGGCATAAGAAAAGTATCTGCATTTGATTGTTTACATTTGATTATTAACAATCCGGGGAGGGTGTTAGTTTAGGGTTGAAGTTGCCTGGAGGTGTACTTTTATTGCGGTTTTGAAGGAGGATCGAGATGCCCTTTCTTTTATACCTGTTGGGAGCGCATTCTACATTGATGTGGCATAGAAAGCGAATGAGTTAAGACCTTTGTTAGATCGGAATCTGGGTTTAACGTGGTTAGTAGAGCTCTCCCTGGTGTTGTGGTTATGGCGGTCATTTACGTTAAGGAAGTAGTTTGACATGTACTTCGGTATCAGGGAGGTGTAGCGGATTTTATAGACTAGGCTCAGTGCAAGTTGTTTTACTCTGTCCTCCACCCTGAGCCAGCCCACTTTGGAGAAGTGGGTAGGAATGAGGTGGGATCTGGGGTGGAGGTCTAGAAGTAATCTGACTAGCTTGTTCTGGGATGTTTGGAATCTAGATTTGAGGGTTTTGGAGGTGCTAGGGTACCAGGAGGTGCATGCGTAATCGAAAAAGGGTTGAACGAGAGTCCCCGCCAGAACCCTCATGGTGCTTTTGTTGACCAGAGAGGAGATTCTATAGAGAAATCTCGTTCGTTGGTTGACCTTTTTGATTACCTTGGTTGCCATTTTATCACAGGAAAGATAACCTAATGATGTCATCTCAACAACTTGAGATGACATCATGAGGTTCTGTAGAAACTGGTTGCTTGGCTGCTCCAAGGAAGGAAATAGACATCTTTGGGATAGGCCACCCCCTGGTAATGCAGGACCCCTAAGTGACCCTTGCTTGTCAATAAAGTAAGCTTTGGTTTAATGATGCGGCACCGCTGTCTCCTTTGATCCAGTCACACAGCCAAGTCGTCCTCCGGTTCGGAGGAGAGTGACAATACGCATCAATTTCTTCCTGTTTTAGCTGTTAACTGAAGAATGATCCGTCATTGGTGCGCTGGCAGGTGAAGTGTCTGCAGGATCCAGTCAGTGAGGTGCATTTGACCTTTGTGCAGCAGGAAGTAGAACAACCGAAGGTTACGCAAACCCCATCATGGTTCACCGAGCTTGTCGACATCTTCTGATGCATCTCCCTTAAGCGATAAGACGTTTATAGCTTCACACACAGAAGGTGTGCTTGGCTCAAACATGAGACCACCATATCTGGAGAGAAAACACATTTGTGCTGAACTGTGTTTACATAAAGGCCTGTGTGTCTCCCACATGTTAGTAACGAAAGGTCACCATAGCAGCAGCGGTGTGTGTGTGTGTGTGTGTGTGTGTGGGGGGGGGGGGGTCCATGTCAACAAGGGATTTACACTGAGCTGTGTTTGCCTAATATTCAATCTCCAATCTGGACTGAGTGCATTTATTTGTTTCCTCGCTGCAGCCATCTGACAGAGTTGATTTGAAGCGCAGAACATCTCTACATGTTCCCTTTTTTAATGTCGCTGTTCAAACTCAAAACAGTCGCAATCTCTTTGCGGCACACAAGTCAAACTTTCATCTCCATAAGGAATATGTTAAACATCACTTCCAGCCAGGTGTGACCAAATTGTGGCTCGGGGTCCATTTGCGCACATTCTAAAAATACTATTACAAAAAAACAGATACAATTTAGAAAAAGAGAGCAAATAGGAGTGTAGTAACGGGGGGAAAAGTCTAATTGGTGACGTTTAAAACTAGTAATGCAAAATGTTTTATTAAGCAGATACCGATACAGATAACTTCTGCTTTTCAATAATAATACAGACTAACCCATTTGTAGCTATGATTTTTTATATGTAGATTTTAATCTAGTTTGTGCTCAACTTTCTTTGAGGCCGCTAATTTATCAGCGCAGATGTCTTCTTAGGCTTTGAAAACACTGTTGTAGCGATGTGGGCATTTCAGGTTGCTGAATAGATTTAATGTGTAGAGTTGTTGAGTTGAGTTTGAGTTTATTTGGAACATGCATGCATACAACATTATACATCACCATTTCCATTTTCTCTATTCAACATGTTCGAAAAGGAATAGGAAGAAGCAGAGCTCATTTAATCCTACCCCTTTTCCTTTACATAGCAGTTGCTAAAACTTTTGTTCCCTTCCTGTTCTCAATTTTTTCACAATATACCACATAAGTAATAACAATAAAAATAAATAATACTTGGTGAAGTAAGTTATATTTTATATGGTGAGATGAGTAAGATTATCTTGAAACAGAATGGATGGATTAAATAAATTCAGAATGTTTATCATGGTTCTTCTTCTTTCTACTTTGTAAACACTTTTAAGTTTGAAGAGTTTCTTGAAGTGGATCATATTAGTACATTGTTTGATTTATTTGCTTAATCCATTCCATAATTTAATTCCACATACTGATATACTGAAGGTCTTAAGTAGAGATGTCCGATAAATGCGTTAAAATGTAATATCGGAAATTGTCGGTATCGTTTTTTTATTATCGGTATCGTTTTTATTTATTTTTTTATTTTTTTAATTAAATCAACATAAAAAAACACAAGATACACTTACAATTAGTGCACCAACCCAAAAAACCTCCCTCCCCCATTTACACTCATTCACACTCATTCACACAAAAGGGTTGTTTCTTTCTGTTATTAATATTCTGGTTCCTACATTATATATCAATATATATCAATACAGTCTGCAAGGGATACAGTCTGTAAGCACACATGATTGTGCGTGCTGCTGGTCCACTAATAGTACTAACCTTTAACAGTTAATTTTACTCATTTTCATTAATTACTAGTTTCTATGTAATTGTTTTTATATTGTTTTACTTTCTTTTTTATTCAAGAAAATGTTTTTAATTTATTTATCTTATTTTATTATATATATTTTTTTTTTAAAGTACCTTATCTTCACCATACCTGGTTGTCCAAATTAGGCATAATAATGTGTTAATTCCACGACTGTATATATCGGTTGATATCGGCATCGGTAATTAAAGAGTTGGACAATATCGGGATATCGGCAAAAAGCCATTATCGGACATCCCTAGTCTTAAGTGTTGTGTATGCGTACAAATGTTTTAAATTACATTTTTTTCGGAGATTATATTTCTCCTCTTTTGTTGAGAATTATTGTTGTACATTCTTGGGTAGCAGATTAGTTTGCTTTATGCTTTTTGCAAATTCACTATGTTGTGGAATTTCAGCATTTTTAATTCAATAAATATAGGGTTTGAATGTTCTCTATATCCAACATTATGTATTATTCTAACTGATCTTTTTTGTAACATTGTTAATGAATGAAGTGTACTTTTGTAGTTATTTCCCCACAATAACTCAGATATGGTAACACTCGCGAGCAGTAGAGAATAAGGAGTGATTTTTGGTCTAGAACATGTTTTGCTTTATTCATTATTGACGTGTTTCTTGCTTCTTTATGTTGTATATTTTTTACATGAGATTTCCAGTTCAATTTATCATCAATCGTTATACCTACAAATTTGGTTTCATTTACTCTTTCAATTTCTACTCCGTCTATTTGTATTTGTGTTTGACATTCTCTTCTACTGTTACCAAATAGCATTATTTTAGTTTTACTGAGATTCAAAGATAGTCTGTGTTGAAGCGTGATGGTTTTATTCCCTACTCATAGAATGTTTGCAGAACATTTGGTGCAAAAAGCACGCAAAATGTCTTTCTGTGAAACAATGAAGAAGTCCCAAATGATCAACGGCATGTTTGTTGGTGTGACGGCATAATCCCTCATGTGTTTATCAAGCACCCCCACTTAGTACACAAATCTGACATGCAGGCTGTTTTGAAAAAAACATATATTCTGTTGGCTTTGAAAATGAAATGTATCAAAACGACCCGTGCATTCTTTGATTTTTCAGTGTGCGACACTTTAGTGGAAAAAGTTTGGACACCCCTACTTTAGGCAACTGTAGCAAATGACATGATATGAATTTGTCGCCCATTTGATGCCCAGGTACGTCCGAGCCCTCTATTTGGGCGTGCAGAGCCGCTGGCACAGGGAGCCCGAGCGCCGTCACTACTACTGGCGCATGATGTTTGAGAGCGCCGACATCAGTATCCTGCGTTTGCTCGAGTCCTTCCTGAAGAGCGCCCCACAGCTGGTGCTGCAGCTCTCCATCATGATACTAGCCGGTCAGGTGCTGCCTCTTCAGGGTGAGTGTCCTCACAAGACCATCTGTCATTCCGTGCAATGCACGGGGACCACTAGTCCAGTTTTTCATACACTACATTTTGGAATACTGTATGATATGGGAACTTCCGTTTTTTAGTGCTAGACTGCTTCATCCCAAGTGCAGGACTAATGGACTAAAAAGGTTATTTGTCCCACACACCATCAAAATGTACAACTCCTCTCTGGGGGGGAGGAGGGGTACTAGGATGACAGGGGACACACAAAAATAACAATACTGAAATAAACTGCAACACAAAACAGTGCAATACATTTTAAAGGTGCAATAGACACATATAATCGACAGAATTACCGTTTTTATTCATTTTTATTTATTTCATAACATGGTCACTATTGCCTAGTTTCTCTTGTTATATTCTTATTTTTACTGTTATATTTTTATTCTTATAGTTTTTATTTTTATTTGTATTGTTATATTTTCTATTTTATTTCCATTTATACCTCCATTATTTACTTTTTAAATTATATATCAATTCTGTACACTGCTGCTGAAATTTTAATTTTCCTGAAGGAATCAATAAAGTACTATCCATCCATCCATCCATCCATCCATCCATCCACCGAACCATATATCTATCTATCTATCTATCTATCTATCTATCTATCTATCTATCTATCTATGTAATACTATAAAAGGAATAGGTCTCTGGAGTGAATGTGATATACAGTGGAAATTTGATATAAGAACTTAATTGGTTTTTGGACAGGGTTTGTAAATAGGAAATATTTTATACTGAAGCACATTTCTTAATAAGAAACAATGTAAACATGAATAGTGAGTCGCAACCTCAACAAAAGTCCATATTTTTGTAAAAGTTTCTATATTTTGAACACAATATAAAATGCTATACAGTTCTGTATAGGAAACAAACATAACAAAGGGGTGATGGATCAACTTTCTATTCCATAACCAAGTCAAAACACAAACATCTCCACAGAGGCCAACTGTTAAATTATTTAATTTTTTTTTTGCATGTTTTGATCATTCATAGTACATACATTATTTTACAAAAGTGACGACTCGCCTCACTCAAATTTCAGCAACCATTTTGTATAGAGTGGTACCTCAGTTCTCATTAGTCCTGTATTTCCTTCCAAAATGTCAAACGAACACCGAAGAATACGAAAACCTGAAGCAATATTTTCCTAAAAGAATGACACAAATCCAATCGATTAATTCCATGAATTGAAATTTTTTCAAGAATAATTAAAGTACATGCAGAAAACAATGGCAAATACATATAAACGATGAGTGAAATACATACATGAAAATGTAACATAATTTTTACCTAGGTTAAAAACTGTTGTTGGCAAATACAGAGACTTTGTCTGTGTTAGTTAACAAAGAACTACAGTGATGGCGTCATAATGAGGTATAACCTAATCCAGAAAAAGTGGCTTGAAAAGATCAATTACAATGGTTGCTGAAATATAACTGGGTTATACAAATGTGAGGGGTGGACTCACTTTTGTGAAGTGTATTTGTTGTTTAGCAGGTTGGTTCATGCAGGATGACGTATAAAATGGTACACATGGGTTGTTACTGACATTCTGTATGACAAAGCTAAACATGTATTCAATCTGTATTCATCTTTATCCAGATCTGCACCAATATCAAATGGGTTCTATGCCAACCCCAACCCAAAGTAGAAATGAAAACAGTTAAGTATTTTTTGCGTCACTAAAACTAACCAACTAACCCACAGACAACTAAAGGTGATCTCATCAGTGTTGATTTTGACAGCAGATTTTGTATTTCGTTTCTTTTGACGAAAATTTATTTTTGTTTTAGTCAATTAAATTTCACAACATTTTAGTCAACACAAATTATAGTAAATTTTTTGGACTATAATTGAAAGTATAAAATATTGTTTAATTGAAAGTACTTTTTTTTTAGGCTACCTGCAAAAGCAGTATGAGTTTATGGTCAGGAATGTTATAGTTTGTCATTTTTTGTCAAAAGATATGTCGTAGGCATTTTTTCATTTTGTATTTCAGCTTCATAGAGTTTGTCAAGCAGATTGTGTATTTTAGTTAGCTTTCTACGCAGTGTTACTATCACTTGAATAAAGTCCTCATCTTTAAAAGTATTAAGAGGTAATCCAGTTTAGTAATCATTTTGTCAGGAGTGTCCAAAAATGTTCCACCGAGGGCCGCATACTAAAAAATCCAAGTATGCTGGGGCAATTTGGACACCCCTTATCTTATTAGTGAGTTATTAGTATAAAAACAAAAATTAAGACTTTTCTTTTTTGTGTAAACCAAGCAAAGCATACTAGTATAGTAGTTCACATAGTAACAGTAATAGAAGTAATTTGATAGTATCAGCTTTGGCCAACTTACAGTTGTGTAGATAAGTAAAGTTGAAGTACCAATGATTGTCACACACACACACTCGGTGTGGTGAAATTTGTCCTCTGCATTTGACCCATCCCCTTGTTCACCCCCTGGGAGGTGAGGGGAGCAGTGAGCAGCAGTGGTGGTCACGCCCGGGAATCATTTTGGTGATTTAACCCCCAATTCCAACCCTTGATGCTGAGTGCCAAGCAGGGAGGTAGTGCGTCCCATTTTTATAGTCTTTGGTATCTCAGAGCGGACACTCTAACCACAAGACCACTGAGTAGGTCACAATGACTCGCCTGCTGATTGCATCAGAAGTAAAATGTGTCTAAAAATGTTATATTATTATTATTTGTTAAAAAAAAAAAAAAAAAGGGAAACGTGTCCTCTTCATTTGGTAAATGCTTGCAGTTATTGTTTTAGCGGTGATAAACCCAACTTCCCTATCTCTCAAAGAAAATGATCTGATTGGATCTCCTTTGTAAGTCTGACTGGACATTATACGAACTTGTCCCAGTCATGTACAAGACAAAATTGAATATGATTCGATTTTGTGTTTTTCTCCCAAATTCTTTGTCTTGCTTGTGTTTGTTAACTAAATGGAATGATTGTCTAAATCAACGTCAATTTTTAAAATTAGCTATAGTCTTATTGTAGTTAGAGGAAAATATGTAGTTGCTGAAAATGACAATGAAATTAACAACATTAACATTGGATCACAGTACAACCTGTGCTCATGTTTTAGTTATGGGGACAAAACGCTGCTTTCATCACTACTAAATCTTCACTCGTTCGCACCTTGCTTTGCTCAACTCCCACAGGACTTTCAGCGTCCGCCTCCCTGATGTCCCTGGCCTGGATGATCGCCTCCTATCAGAAAGTCTTGAGGGACTCCAGAGACGATAAGCTCCCCATGACCTACAAGGCAGTCGTCGTTCAGATCCTGTGGCATCTCTTCACCATCGGGGCCCGCGCGCTGGCCTTCGCCCTCTTCGCCTCCGTGTTCCAGCTTTACTTTGGCATCTTCATCGTGGCCCACTGGTGCATCATGACTTTCTGGATCATTCAAGGCGAGACGGACTTCTGCATGTCCAAGTGGGAGGAGATCATCTATAACATGATGGTGGGCATCGTGTACGTCTTCTGCTGGTTCAGCGTGAGGGAGGGCCGCACTCGCTGCAGGATGCTCACCTACAATCTGACCGTGTTCGTGGAGAACATAGCCCTCGCCGCCACCTGGTATCTGTACCGCGGCACACATACCTCAGACTTCTACGCCGTTGTTATGGTGTGTGTGGTGGCCAGCAGCTACGCTCTGGGCACCTTCTTCATGTTTGTTTATTACTGTCTGCTGCACCCTGACGGCCCCGTCTCAGGCTGGGGCTACATGTCTGAGAAGGAGGTGGCGGCGGAGGCGCTGGTGTCCCCGACCGCCAGCCTCCCCCCTGAGCTGGTGAGCAGCCCACCCAGGACCCTGCAGAGAACTAAAGACAGAGAGCAGGGGTCTGGGATGGACGGGGACGTGTTCCTAGTGCGAACACTTCGGGGAAGACGGGCCCCAGCGCCCCACCCTACACCAGGGACAGAAGGGCCCGTCATCCGAATAGACCTGCCCAGGAAGAGTTACCCCGCCTGGGACGCTCACTACATCGACCGCAGGCTGCGCAAAACAATCCTGGTGCTGGAGAGCGTGGCGCCGGTTGCTCCGAGGATTCAGTACCGCTGCCTGGGCACGCCCAAAGAAGTGATGGAGTACGAGACCACCGTGTGATGGTGACCTTTCATCTCCATGACGACTGCCAAGCAGTGGAGACAAATAATGGGAGTGTTTTTTTGGTTTTTTTTTGCAAATGCAAATATGTTGTGGGATGGTGTTGCATACAGTCGCGATCAAAAGTGGACATACACTTGTAAAGAAGATAATGTCATGGCTGTCTAGAGTTTCCAATAATTTCTACAACTCTTATTTTTTTGTGATAGAGTGATTGGAGCAAATACTTGTTGGTCACAAAAAACATTCATGAAGTTTGGTTCTTTTATGAATTTATTATGGGTTTACTGAAAATGTGACCAAATCTGCTGGGTCAAAAGTATACGGACAGCAATGTTAATATTTGGTTACATGTCCCTTAGCAAGTTTCACTGCAATAAGGCGCTTTTGGTAGCCATCCACGAGCTTCTGGTTCAATTTTTGACCACTCCTCTTGACACAATTGGTGCAGTTCAGCTAAATTTGTTGGTTTTCTGACATGGACTCGTTTCTTCAGCATTGTCCACATGTTTAAGTCAGGACTTTGGGAAGGCCATTCTAAAACCTTCATTCTAGCCTGATTTAGTCAATTCTTTACCACTTTTGACATGTGTTTGGGGTCTTTTTTTTCTTTTTTTCTTTTTTCTTCGATAATGAGTTTCAAGTTTATTCACAATACCATATAACAATTACAATAGTAGTGAATATCATCATTTAAAGATGTTGGTACGTGAAAGGGTCCCCCAAATAAGCTAGAAGAAGCTTTTGACAGGGGGTCCAGAGGACGGTATATACATGGAATGATGAAACATGGTAGCAAGCACAACAACAAAAAACAAAACAAAAAAAAACAACGCTATATGATTAACACAAGATAATAGTACTAAAGCAAGCATACACATACATACATACATTCATTCAACCATGCAAAACCCAACAGTAGTCTACCCCACATGAGGCATTAAATATAGGTGGTTAATAGGTAAGTTTTCAGTTTCTTTTTGAAGTTGGAGAATGGATACAGCATCTTGAGGCTCTCATTAAGCCGGTTCCAAATCTTTGGTCCCCTGCATACAACACTTCGAGCGGTACAAGCCAGTAAACGATGTTTCCCTGATATCAGATCTAAGTTACGAGTGTTGTGGGCATGCTGGGGATGGTAGATAGGAACCAAGCTACAGAGCCTAAGATTCAGCCTGTAAATGACTTGATAGGTTAAACAAGCATTTTGATAAATATTGAACTCTGTCAGTCTTAAGAGATGATAATTATGGAATAGATGTCGAGTGGGGGCATTAAACTTGGACCATGACAGGGCCCGTATGATTTTCTTTTGCATGGATTCTAATTTGTGAAGGTAGGTAGGGAAGGTGTTACACCAGATGACATTACAGTAGTTTAGATGTGGTTCAAAGAGAGTTTTATATAGGGTGAGTAGAGCATAAAGAGGAAGATAATGACGAAGGTGAAAGAACAGGCCAACATATTTGGATAATTTGTTTAACAAAAAATTGGGTGTTCCTATTGGAACACCCAACTTCCAGGCTGATGATTTTAGGTTGTCCTGAAGAATTTGGAGGTAATCCTCCTTTTTCATTGTCCCATTTACTCTCTGTAAAGCACCAGTTCTATTGGCAGCAAAACAAGCCCAGAGCACAATACTACCACCACCATGAAAAGGCCTCACCTTTTCTCCTCCAAACATATTGCTGGGTATTGTGGTCAAACAGCTCAATTTTTTGTTTCATCTGACCAGATAACTTTCCTCCAGAAAGTCTTATCTTTGTCCATGTGATGTCAAAAAAATAAGAGTTGTAGAAATGATTGGAAACTCAAGACAGCCATGACATTATGTTCTTGACAAGTGCATGTCAACTTTTCATCGGGACTGTACTTACTGTAGTTTTCTGTATCACTACTCAGGTTAGGGTGACAGTAACAAAGCCAGTTAAGAGAGAAGCACAGTGTCAGAACTTCGGTCACGAGGCAGCGACTCCTCCTCAGTAAGGACACGTCTTCAACATGTCTGACAACCAACAGCAGCTACAAAGTGAGTCACTGCGCTTTTAAAGCCGACTCACTCACCGTTTCAAATACCACGCCAGTAGTCATCCTTCTCCAAAGCTGCTCGCTCATGTTGAAGGAGTCTCTAAAAAAAAAAATGCTGCTTCCAAATGTGGTGTTTTCAAAGCAACATCAGAATTGAATGTTTAAACAAACAAACAAAAAACAGTAGAAAAGGTGCGTGTTTGTGACGAGGCTTGAGGATAGAAAACATTCCTGTGTCATTGTTTGTTAAAACCAGAACAATTCAAACCTTAGTCGTGAAAAGAAGCATATTCTTGAAGAATGTGTCCACTGAATGGGAGCTCCTGTATGTGACAAGGAGGAGGAAGTTGTAGCCGTCTCTACTTGTTCTGTATCCATATTTTGTTGTGCGAGTAATGTAAAGAAAACTCTTAGCTGCAGAGACGAGCATTGACTTTATTGATGGTAACGGCATGTATCTTTCATCAGGGTTCTTTTTTCCCCCCCCCCAGCGGAAAATGTGTGTATTTGTGTGTGTGTGGAAAAAACATTTAATTTCAAGAGGTGTCACTGAGTGGGTGGGAAGAAAAGGCAGTTTTGTTGTAAACACTGTCCAGACACAAATATAGATGATAAACAGCCCATTCAGCACCTTTTACAACCCTAAGGGAGACATCTATCTGGATGACAATGGTGCTAACTCAACCTGTCATGTATCAACCACACAGTGTCACGTCAGATAAGCCTGGAAAGAACTGTACCTCAAATGCAACGCAAGAATCAAAACGCCTTAAACTGGTCACACCAGACTGTTGCGAGACAAAAGCTAAAGGAGAAGCTGTCATGAAGTCACTGTTGCCGGAATAAAGCGCAATGTGTTTACCTGACATGTGCTGCCTTTTTTTTTTTAATACATGTACGACCCCTGGAAAATATGATGGAATCACCAGACTTGGACGCTGTTCATTTAGTTGTTGGATTGCTGATAACAGACATGACACAAAACTATAGTCATTTCAAATGGCAACTTTCTGGCTTTAAGAAACACTGAAATAAATCAAGAAAATACATTGTGGTAGTCTGTAACAGTTTCATTCACGTTTGACCAGTGTTGTAACGCGTTACTGTAACGCCGTTAGTTTCGGCGGTAACTAGTAATCTAACGCGTTATTTTTTTATATTCAGTAACTCCGTTACCGTTACTACATGATGCGTTACTGCGTTATATTACGTTACTTTTTATGTAGTATAAAGTGTGTTTTATCGGAGGGCTGCTGTGTCATCGTTCTGATTCTTCTTGTGTCACAAGCCGGAGAAGAGAGAGAGACATGCGCTCTGTGTGGGTGTGTCTGAGTGTGAGTGTGGGGAGCGAGGGGGGCGTGTCTGATCATGGCGGAGCCAGAAGTCGAGTTTGCTAACATGGAGATATTTTCACTACTTTTCTTTTGTCGAGCACAAAGAAAATAACATTTTAGTTAAATGTAAATTGTGCTTTGGATCAAAGATGCCATCTACTGCCCAAAACAGCAATTCAAATCTGCTGAAAAAAGCTACATAGCAACATGCTTCGACGAAGCTAGTAAAGAGAGACAGAGACTCTGATGCCACTTCACCTCCACCACCACCACCATTCACCGCTGAAGGTACACACTCTGTCAATCAATGTTCCCTCTAATTGTTCATGTGTGAGCAAATGCAAAAAGTCCCTGAGCATTGAGTGGAGTCCATGTGAGCAACTTTAGACGTGCACACTGTGGCTACACCAGCAGCACACCTGTCCCAAACCTCACTAAATAACAACTTACATCTCCATCCATCCATCCATTTTCTACCGCTTGTCCCTTTCGGGGTCGCTGGAGCCTATCTCAGCTGCATTCGGGCGGAAGGCAGGGTACACCCTGGACAAGTCCCCACCTCATCACAGGGCCAACACAGATAGACAGACATTCTCTTATTATTATAATCAAATGACAGCAGTCATTTCCATTTCTAATATAAGTGTTTAGGCCCACTTATAATGACAATAACAAAAAATATTGTTTTTCATGAACTGTGTACTTGTATTGTTTGTCTGGGTGGAGGTCCTGCTTTGGAAATAATTTGTACCCCTTTCAGACATTGCATTTAGTTCCCATTAAAACATTCACATGTTGCACAATGAGATGTAAGCAGGGGATCATGTGTACATTCCTGCAACTTCCTGTTTGTAAAAAATATATTTTTATTAGTATTTATTTAATATACTAACAGCATTTAATGATTAATATTTATAAATTAAGATTCCTAATAAATGACACTAGAATAAGCACACATTTGATTGGTAAATCATAGTGTAACGACCTGGAATGACACTTTATGTGTGGTGTTGGAGTTGTCCGACTTTTTGTGTGGCTGTAAACGCATCACTGGCTAAGTGCCATATGTGCAAGTGTTGGCGCACGTGAGAGAGCGAGCGGCTGCTGTTGATATAACAAAGTTGCTTTTGGTCTGGTTTGTACTGCAGAAAATGACCAGTTTTGCTAGATATCATTTTTTTTACTAATGTTTTGGTGATGTGTTTATGGCCGACAGTAAAGAGTTTTGCTCAGTAAAGTGATGGATGGAATTCATGTCCTCAAAGCGTCTCGACAGACGTTACAATATTTGAACAATGATGACGAAAACGGTTTTCTCTGTCGTGTCCGTGTCGTGTCGAAAATTGTTATGCGCTTATTTTTTTATTTGATTTTGTGCATGGCATAGATTTGCCGTGCGCAGAGGACGCTTGAGCAGTGCGCAATTGCACATGCGCGCTCCTGAGAGGGAACGTTGCTGTCAATTCTCTTATATACTCTTTCATTCTAGACTTCTAGAGTGTTTGATTATCACATCACTCTAAATGTATAGACTATAAAGTTCACAAACATAAAGAGGGATCCTAGTGGGCCAGGCCAATCTTTCCTTATCTCTAAACTAAAACTGGGGAAATGTGGAGTGTTCTGGGTTTCAGACATGATTTTGTATAAGAATTACTTGAGGAAGAAAATGCCTGGTTAGACTTTGTGTATGTAGTGTGTGCCTTTCTTGGTTTACATCTATGCTGTTATTATGCTGTTTGTTACTTATGTATGTTATGTTGCAGCTATTTAAAATAGTTTTGTCAATTTGTTCTGGCCAGAAACAAATTGGCCTTTGTAACATATCTTTATGTGTTGTATGTAGACCACATGGCTTAGCAGAGTTGAGTGATGCAAATGCATGTCAAGTTGATCAACAGATTGTATTATTCTCCAGTGCAATAACAGTACTGAAATGAAGGCTAAAAGGGCATTAATTGGAGCTTTAAAAAAGAAAAGAAAAAAGAAGTAACTAAATAGTTACTTTTCACAGTAACGCATTACTTTTTGGTGTAAGTAACTGAGTTAGTAACTGAGTTACTTTTGAAATGAAGTAACTAGTAACTGTAACTAGTTACTGCTTTTCAGTAACTAACCCAACACTGCGTTTGACACCCCTGATTTAGAGTAACATGCATGGACTGGGGGGAGGAAACCAGATTACCTGGGAAAGAACTGCATGTATCAGGAGAATGTGAAATGAAATTAGTTTATTTCGGTCATATAATTCAGTGTTTTTCAACCTTTTGTGAGCCAAAGCACATTTTTTTCATTGAAAAAATCCGGAGGCACACCACCAGCAGAAAATATAAAAAAATTAAACTCAGCAGCCGATATTGACAGTAAAAAGTTGTTCTCGCAATTGTTGGATATGAATTTAATTCACTATAGCTCTTGTCTCAAAGTAGGTGTACTGTCACGACCTGGTCACATCACGCTGTGACATATTTTGAGTTTTTTGGTATTTTCCTGTGTGTAGTGTTTTAGTTCTTGTCTTGCGCTCCTATTTTGTTGTTGATTGTCATGTCATGTACGGATGTACTTTGTGGACGCCGTCTCCTCCACACGCTGTAAGTCTTTGCTGTCGTCCAGCATTCTGTTTTTGTTTACTTTGCAGCCAGTTCAGTTTTAGTTCCGTTCTGCATAGCCATCCCTAAGCTTCAACGCCTTTTCTTAGCATCACTCATGTTTTGTTTATTTTTGGTTTAAGCATTAGATACCTTTTTACCTGTACGCTGCCTCTCGCTGTTGTCTGCATATTGTGATCGCGACAAACCATGTTCCCGACATCTACAAAGCAATTATCTACCTGCTGCCACCTACTGATATGGAAGAGTATTACACGGTTACTCTGCCAATCTCTTGACAGTATAGACACTCAACAACGGCACATTTGCGGATTATAATTACTGGTTTGCAAAAAATGTTTTAACCCAATTAGGTGAAATTACATAATCTCCCACGGCACACCAGACAATATCTCAGTGGCTGAAAAACACTGATATGATCAACCATTTTATGTGATCAATTTAACAGTACATATTAACAATCAATACAAAACAAACAATACACATACACAGTACACACACAAAAAGAAAAAGGAATAGGCTGAAGCCAAGGCTTACATTTTTAGTTTTAGTTTAGTTTATTCACAATACCATATAACAATTACAATAGTAGTGAATATCATCATTTAAAGATGTTGGTACATGAAAGGGTCCCCCAAATAAGCTAGAAGAAGCTTTTGACAGGGGGTCCAGACGACAGTATATACATGGAATGATGAAACATGTTGGCAAGCACAACAACAACAAAAAACAACAACGCTATATGATAAACACAAGATAATAGTACTAAAGCAAGCATACACATACATACATACATTCATTCAACCATGCAAAACCCAACAGTAGTCTACCCCACATGAGGCATTAGAGATAGGTGGTTAATAGGTAAGTTTTCAGTTTCTTTTTGAAGTTGGAGAATGGATACAGCATCTTGAGGCTCTCATTAAGCCGGTTCCAAATCTTTGGTCCCCTGCATACAACACTTCGAGCGGTACAAGCCAGTAAACGATGTTTACCTGATATCAGATCTAAATTACGAGTGTTGTGGGCATGCTGGGGGTGGTAGATAGGAACCAAGCTACATTTGCCTATCCTATACATTCACTGAAAATTAGATTGCCTGGAACATCAACTTTAAAAAATCAATGGGATGAAAGTAATTGTTACTATATTTTATAATTTTCCAATATTTCACCTTTCAAGGCTTTCTTAAACCTTAAAGGTAAACCTTAACTACATGTCTTCAACTCATCACTGAGCTTGTTCCATCATTCAACTCCTAAAACTGAAATACATTTGTATTTTATATTCCTTTTTACTTTACATATTTCAAAAATCAATATCCCCCGTGTATTGTAGTTCTTTCTTCTTGATTTAAATAATCTAAGAATACAAACTGGAAGGCTGTTGTTCTTTACTCGAAACACAATTTCCATTGTTTTTAAAAACACAATATCTGAACATTTTAACATGTTAGAATTTATGAATAATGGATTAATAGGTTCATAATAGCACACTTTGTGTATTATTCTAATTACCCTTGTTTGAAGTTTAATTGTTGGGTCTATGTTTGTTTTATAAACATTTCCCCGAACTTCATCACAATATGTTATGGAAAAATAAAAGAATAATATAACATATGCAGACATTTCTTATTCAGCATGTGTCTTACTTTATAAAAAAATAGCAATGGATTTGGATATGTTTCCCTTTATATATTCCATCTGCAGTTTCCAACATAATTTATGATCAATTATTATTCCCAAGATTTTAGTTTCATACACTCTATCAATTTCCACTTGATTTGATTTTAATTGTGCTTCACAATTTGTCCTTGCACCACTAAACACCATAAATGTAGTTTTCATTTCAATATAGTTATCAAAGCTGCCAGGCCTAGAATCCATATCATGATGCTAGCTTGTTTCTTACATTTATATTAGTAGCATTGTTTTCCTATTAATAATTACACCATTTGACCGTAATTAATGTATTTTTCCACAATTCATCAGCATATACCAGGGGTCACATCCCAATGTCATGATATAGTTGTTGCGTTCTAGCAGCGTTACTTTCAACATGACCCCAAGATGCAGAGACAGAAGACAAAGTGCAGATAAAAAGTAAATTTGATAAGTACAACACACGAGCAGGAGTGGTCTACGAGTGAGTGGAAAAGACTCACAACAAACTAATAGCTAAAGTAAAAGCTATGCGGCACCGAGAAGCTAAATTGGCAACCAGGGATAGGTGTTCTGATTGCCGATCATGGACAGGTGAGGGAGGCAGCGCTCAAAACAGATAGGTGGCGGAGGCAAACAGGAAGTGGAAACAAAAATACGAGCGCTGCACAGGAAATAAAAAAGAAGCTAAGGAAACAATAAATAAAAGTCCAAGACACTCATGAGTGTCATGACATTTGTCACACAGTTGTCCCTTTGTTTGATTATTCTCATTGTTTACCAAAAAACCTGATTAAAAACTTGCGTTGGAATCACGTCAAAGTGACAAGCCGATATTTAAGTTCAGCTAGTGTCTCATTTTAATTGGTAACAGATTTTCATGACCAAAAAAGCATGGAATAGCGTGTTGCATCAAATACTATGGAGTTAAGAACTGCATTTGCAAACAATTGTTTTTTCTGTCAAAATTGAAATGCATCTATCAGTAAAGATGAAATGCCTTATTGACGCACAATATTTCCAAGCTACCGCCGGCCCCAAAAAATGATGTGGCGGGCCAGACGGGTTTGACGCACCGTTTATCGCTGTTAATTGGTTCCAAACATGACAGCGATAAAGGACTTTCTGCGAAGTTGGAATCATTAAATATAAATGGAATATTTTCATACAGCAAGAGCATAAAAAAACTGTTATGAGAAGCCTGTAGACCAGGGGTGTCAAACGTATGACCTGCAGATTTTATCCGGCCCTGGGATGAGTTTGCTAAGTATAAAAATGAGCCAAAATTTTTAATGGAAGAAACTGCTGTTCTAAATGTGTCCACTAGATGTCGCAATAGCAATTCTTTGTATCTTTGTAGATTATGCGACGTATGTAAAAAAACAAAAACACATGATGTTTGTGCACCACTCAAGGAAAATGAGCAAACTGCATACATAACATCCTGTAATTTGATTTTGATATTATTTTTTTAATCTTGATAGATTGAAAATTAACACAAATGAGTTGACTATGAACATTATCACATCATTTATTCAGAAAGTATAAATAACGACAAATAAAGATAGAATACTATTAACCGCAACATGTAAGTGTAAAAAAACCAACAACAACAACATTATGATTCGTACATTTTCAGAATGTGCTTTTTCTATTTTTGAACAAAGAAAACAATTTGAAGTTGTCTTTATTTTTAAGTTATCGTGCTGTGATTTTATCAGTCCCGCCCACTTGGAAGTAGATTTTTCTCAATGTGGCCCCCGATCTAAAATGAGTTTGACACCCCTGCTGTATACATAATATAACACCCTTTAGTCACATTCACAATATTTTAATCCAATTTAGTACTGCTGCCTGAGGCTGAGCCAATCAGTGGCCACGATACTGAGCAGCGCACACTGATTGGTTTGGTCTCACCTAGTGGCCAATACTCCCGTAGTATTAATATCTTGAGTTCATTTAGCCATTTTGGGCTTGAAAATGCTTAATTTAGGGTAAACAATTTATAGAATATACTATAAAATATTTGAATGCAACATTTGAAGCATGATGTGGCAAAAGACGACTATTTGCCATAAAACCAGGACACAAATGACTGTGCCTTCATTTATGTCACTTATTCAGTGTGCTGCAGGTACAATTTTATCAATGTACTGAAAATTGTTATTGTGACCACTTACTGTCAAATAATCGTAATATTATATAGTACAGCAAACAATATCCTACGATTTATAACATAGTGCAACGAAAACTTCATTTTTTAATTTTATTTTATAAACCTTTTTTTTATAATATGCAACTTTTACATACAATCAAGAAATAATAATAAACAAAACAAATGCAGAAACAGTACAAAACAGCGCCAGGAGGTTGTAAACTCAATAAAGTAACTAAAATAGAACGCAAAATATATATATGTAACAAAATGTAAAGCCATAGGCTCACACAAGTTCCGTAAATAATGCAAATTTGGCACACAGCATCATAGATTTCACAGTTTTTTGCTTGTTAGAGGGAGAGAGCGTTTTAAAGTAGAGTTCTAATTCTTTTTTAAGGCACAAAAAAACAGGTCGGTTATTGAGAAACTTACATTTATGAATATAAAACTACTTCATATGCATTTACTGGTTCTTTGTTTTCAGGATTGCGCCAATAACCATATAAGATATAACCAATCAACAACTACAATATAAAAAAGTAACCTGACACGTGTATTAGCCAATCAGCTACCGAGAATTATACGCCTAATTTGCATAGAATGTGAAGGACCAATCATGAGACGGAGGGGTGTGGTTATCTTGGTGGTACAGGTTCCCCCTCTCCTTTCCTTTCGTGCACACACACACAGACACATTTCAAAGTAGAATGGCGACAGCTTTATGCAGTCTTCAGTCCATTGGCAGCGGCAGTAAACCGACCAAAACACACCGAGAGCAGCGACGGAGGACCAAAGACTCTAAAAGGAGACAGGCGGCGTTGTTTTTTCTGAACAATATCTCACTCGACGGACGGCCTCAGTGTCGGTGTAACGATGAAAATACTGGCGGAAAAAGCACGGAGGAACCGCGACTCGGGGCCGCCGCCGCCGCTCTCACGTCGCCGCCGACAGATAGCCAAGGGCCGGTGTCGCAGGTGACAGAGGCCGCTGCGTCTGCCGAGAGCTCGTCCTCTAGTTTCCCAGGAGTTCTCAGCCCTTCGGTCAGGTCTGTCGGGTTAGGAGCCAACGATGTGTTCTTTGAGGCGGACGACACAGCTGAAAGCCCAGACGCCTTTCTGCCCCCTTACACCGGCGGTCAGCAGCAGACCTCCCGGGGCAGGTCAGCCCCCGCACTGAGCCCTCTGCCGGCCGTCCCTCCTCTGGATCAACGACCCAGGTAGCCTTTAACGACTTCATATTCACTGTGTTTGGTCATACGTGTGATGCAGCTACACTTCAGAATATTTTATTGTTGGTGGGTTGATGTTTGACCTATCTTAATGGTCTCATAGGTTGAGGAATGCCTCTGGTTCTCCTGGACCCAAGGTGCCAAAGAAAGTCCACTTCATCAAGAGTATGAGGCAGTATGACACCAGGGGATGCAGGTGAGGTGGACGTTGCATACAGCAGGAAGCTTTTCCAGGAACAACTTCATTCAACATCAGGAAGTCAGTGACGGGCCGTGCGTTTCCCACCTAGGCCTTCAGTGATGTCCGACTTCAATGATTACCTCTCAAAATATCATCATTGATGTCACCACATGACCATTTACTGGAGAAATACTATACAGAAACACATTTACGCACTACTGGGCATTGTACAAAACTGGTTCTTTTCTGGTGCATTTTAAAAATCAATAAACCCGCATCAGCAATTAAAACATATCTTATGCAGTACTGTCAAAATTAAAATAGCAAAAAAACATTTTAAACGTGAAAAAAGAAAGAAATAAAATATCTGAACTCACATTTCATCGCCGGGACAGCTGAGCTAGCTTCCGGGGTTGGCCGACATCGTCTCACAAGATGTAGTTTCACTTTAAATATCCTTCTTGAAAATGGCCTTGCAAATATATGTGTTGTCTTGTCTAATCATAAAAGATGCAGACGAGGCGTGTTGGCTGACTTCTTAAAGTTTACTCCACAGCGTGCTCGTAAAAAACATCACAGTCTACATTCAACAACCTAAACGGGGCTATTGCGCATGCTCTTCCCTACTGTGGCATGCTAGGTAATGGAGTTCTTATGTTACCTGGCTCATAACATCACTATATATCTGCCTTAGGCCACCTAGAAGGCCTTACTGACAACAACGCATGATCTGACTGGCTATTGCAATATATATCAACTGTATGTGCCCGTTTGCTTACAGTGCACAAACGCCCGCATTGCTGAATCTGAAGGCTTCTGGCAGATTTGGTACAGCATGGCAACATAAGATAGCTGAATTCTGATTAGACAAAAACTCTATAAACTAAAAACAACAGCGCTGGAAGGAGCATAATATGACATGAAGAGAATATGAATACTTTTAGATATTTAGGGAAAGTAAATAAAAATTACTTTTATCTTTAGTTATGATCATGATCTCTGGTTATGTTAGGCCAGCAGAGAAGGCCTTGCTGGCCCTGACGGCACACCACTGCAGGAAGTCAAACAAAAGAGCTGCTCTCTTTCGGCATCTCCTTGCAACTTATCTTCACCCGGAGGTGTTGTTCTAATAAGCTGCTTATCTGAGCGAAGCAACTCCATTCATCCTGGAGAGAAATATGATTACAGCTGCTGGATGTGGATCGCTCTAGTGTATTTAACCACCCTTGGGTGCCTTACAAGAGAGCCCACAGAGGTTCAGTGAGCACATGTTAGACGGTTCCAACAGTAACTTAAACCCCTGCAGCTATTAGACTTGCCTGAAATATCTCATGGTTTCATGTCACAAGGGTGTGTGATTAGTAGTCCGATCAGGGTTTTATGCTGCCGATTCTGATCATCCACGAATGAGATCGTCCGATGCCAATACCGATACCAATCGAATGTATTAACTGTACATTTTTCAATTAATTTATGGCGCCTGCTGTGCACAGTTTAACAATATAAACACAATATTTAAACCAGTTCTTTATTCTCTTTTATTACATACAATTGTTTGAGCTAAAGTAAATAGTACACAATAACTAAACAAATGCAATAACGACTGTCTATTACTCATTTAAATCATTTGGAAAGTTCTCCTCTGTCCAGAGAATGTAAACATTAATACAAATAACCACAAAAATATTTTGAAAGAGTACAAATATGGACCTTATTAGTATCAATCATATACTGATACTACCTTTGGTATTGACACCACCAATTTATGGATCAAGCCGCCCTCCTCTTACATGTCATGTACTGACTGTGGCAATGCTGACATACCAACAATTGTTTTATTATCATCTTCAGTCTTTATTACTCTACTCGTTAATTTCCTGTAAATAGCTGCTCACTTTCTGCTGTAACGCACTTCCATCTACACTTCTTCAACTTTACAAAGCACTTATTTATACTGTTGTTTCAAGATAGTCTAGCGATTAGCTTCTCTTTTAGCATGCCTTCTCCTGGCTTGCGCTCGCTCTTTAGCCTTCGGTGATAGTGATACTAAAGATACTATGAATGCACTCTATGTACCGTAATTAAGGGGATTATTATTACCGTAGCTTGGAGGAGCGTGTCCACACTGTGTATGGAGACACATAATTAGCTGCTAGCTGCCTGTCAGCTGGGGAACTAAAAACAAATAGTGTCAGCCAGAGGGGATTGGTGTTTGTAATTAAAAGTCATTTATCAGCTGTAGCAATCATTTACTTTTTCCACAAAAATGGTCTGAGACTGATCGCCGACATATTGATTGGCACAGTCCCAGGGATTAGTAAATGATTACTCTGTGGCCACTGACAAACATCTTATGTTGCTTTTTAGTCAAGCATCTACCTGTCAATCCATCTCCATTTGTCACCATTTCACCTCTTTGTGCTGTTTGCTAAAGAGGGTGTAGAAAGGCCATGTTGACCCTCAGGTCTCACTCGAGTGTTGCTCAGATGCCTGAGTTAAGGGAAGTCTGTCAAGGTTTCATAAGCCAAAATGTGGCTCTCTGTCTTTACCACGGTTGCTATGGGAACACTTGACTGTGTAGTAGTAAGAAAAAATGATATCTGACAATCAACCAAAAAAAACACGACAAAGTAGAACGGTGTATATTTTCACATTTAAACAAAATATATTGAGAAATATGAGCACGCCAACATGTGAAGGCAGTATATTGATATGGTGAGTCCAGCAGTAAACGTACCTTTACCAACAACACACATGTTCTATGTCTAAATGGTCACACATTAAAGTGAGCTCACCATTTTCATTCAGCATTTGCGACACATGTTGCTGTATATGCTACAGAACATGTTTTTAATTTAAACATGCTAGCTGAGCCTGACTTACTTGCTCTCTCTGCTGGTTGTGGGCCACCAATGAACTCAATTATGCCTCTGTTGCTTTAAGAAGTGATGATATTATGGATGAGGTAGTTGTATTCTCACACATGTTGGCTGTTCACTGCAGACCGTGTGGGCGACTTAGCTGTCTCTGTGACAAAGTGACAGTTCATGGACTGATGCGCCCATCTGTTGTGTGTGTGTGTGTGTGTGTGTGTGTGTGTGCCTGTACTCACTGTGTTCTGCAGGATCATGCTGATTTGTGCCAAGCGGTCACTTTACGCTGCTTTCTCAGTGCTGCCCTATGGAGAGATATCTCACCTCAGGTACACAGAAAGCCAACTCTGCTTGCTTCCCCTCACACTGTCCATCATTTTATTTGTTGCCTCTTTTCTGCTTCATCATCCAAGTGTGTTGACCCGCATGGAGTTTAGGGGGTGAATACTGTACACACTTATGTTTCTCTGTGAGCAGTGATACCAAACTGGAGGCGCAGCGAAGGCATTCCTCTGTGGTGGCAGCTGACCTGCTTCCCTCCCTGGAAGGCGTAGAGTTGGGCGCATGTGGCAAAGTATGCGTTTGAATATAATATAATGGTGGCAGAATCAAAGAGCGCTCCATTGATGTGCTGTTTCCTTCGCAGACTGTGTCGTACGCTCAGTTCCTTTATCCAACCAATGCCTTGATGAGACAGAAGGGCAGCAGCATTCCGGAAACCTGCACGGTTCAGACCCCTCCCGCACGGTTCTGTGGCAACGGGCCGAGGCACGTTACACCTGCACGCCTAAACAACCATGTGGCACAAGAATCATGTATGTATAACTTGAGCGGGTGGAATAATAGCTACTAGACTGACCTCACACATATCACATCTTCTCTTTCTGTATCTTTCTCAGGTGCTGAGGAGGTGGCAGATTATGACCCCAACCTGCTCAGTGACCCTCAGTGGCCCTGTGGGAGACACAAGAGGGTTCTGATATTTGCATCATATGTGGTGAGTGCACAAGATCTATTTTCTATGCTAGTGCTGTGTGATATGCCTAAATATATATATATATATATATATATATATATATACACATATATATATATATATATACACATATATATATATATATATATATATATATATATATATATATATATATATATATATATATATATACACACACACACTGTATATCAGTGATTTTCAACCTTTTTTGAGCCAAGGCACATTTTTTGCGTTGAAAAAATCCGGAGGCACACCACCAGCAGAAATCATTAAAAAACGAAACTCAGTTGACAGTAAAAAGTAGTTGTCGCAATTGTTGGATATGAATTCAAACCATAACCAAGCATGCATCACTATAGCTCTTGTCTCAAAGTAGGTGAACTGTCACCACCTGTCACATCACGCCCTGACCTATTTGGAGTTTATTGCTGTTTTCCTGTGTGTACTGTTTTAGTTCTTGTCTTGCGCTCCTATTTTGGTGGCTTTTTCTCTTTTTTTGGTATTTTCCAGTAGCAGTTTCATGTCTTCCTTTGAGCGATATTTCCCGCATCTACTTTGTTTTAGCAGTCAAGAATATTTCAGTTGTTTTTATCCTTCTTTGTGGGGACATTGTTGATTGTCATGCCATGTTCGGATGTAAATTGTGGACGCCGTCTTTGCTCCACAGTAAGTCTTTCCTGTCGTCCAGCATTCTGTTTTTGTTTACTTTGTAGCCAGTTTAGTTTTAGTTTCGTTCTGCATAGCCTTCTCTAAGCTTCGATGCCTTTTCTTAGGGGCACTCACCTTTTGTTTATTTCTGGTTTAAGCATTAGATACCTTTTTACCTTCACACTGCCTCCCGCTGTTTCCGACATCTACAAAGCAATTAGGTACTTGCTGCCACCTACTGATATGGAAGAGTATTACACGGTTACTCTGCCGAACTCTAGACAGCACCGACACTCAACAACAACACATAATTTGCAGACTATAATTACTGGTTTGCAAAAAAGATTTTTAACCCAAATAGGTGAAATTAGATAATCTCCCACGGCATACCAGACTGTATCTCACGGCACACTAGTGTGCCGCGGCACAGTGGTTGAAAAACACTGCTGTATATAATAGCATGGCAAAAAAATGTGCCCTTAGCCCAATTGTGACTCATTGTACGAACACAATTTTCTCCATATGTATGTATGGATGTTGTCATTCATCCAGGTCATTGGAATTTCTCCATATTTTTTT
This sequence comes from Nerophis lumbriciformis, assembly GCF_033978685.3. Classification (NCBI taxonomy): domain Eukaryota; kingdom Metazoa; phylum Chordata; class Actinopteri; order Syngnathiformes; family Syngnathidae; genus Nerophis; species Nerophis lumbriciformis. The sequence goes on along the minus strand of NC_084548.2, from coordinate 45,159,166 downwards.
TTGTAGGCCTGGATTTGCTGTCTATTTACTCTCTTTATAGCTTGTAGCTTTGATGTAAGCAACCTCGCTACATGGGTCTAAAAGTAGCTGAGCTACAGGAAAAGCTACTCATTAAAAAAAGTAGCTAAGCTACCGCCAAGCTACTGGTAATTGTAGTTAAGCTACGTAGCACCAAGAAAAATTCCTACCGTAGTTTGTGAACCCGTTCTCAAACAATGGCAATAAAACGATTCTGATTCTGGTTCTGATTCTACATGTATGTCCATTGTATATATACTGTGAAACCTCGACTTACAAGTACTTCGGGTGTCTCGAGATAAAAGCGGTCTCTCTGCTAATTGTTTTGCTTGAAATTTTGGGCAAAGTTTGAGTTCCAAGCATCCTTGCCATTAGTTGGGGTAGCAAATGTCACAGTGGACAGAACAGACTTGTCCCTGACACCCACATTCACACTTATCTGGGCCCTCATTTGCTTTGTCTGTGCAGACGACTGTAATGGAGTATGTAAAACCGTCAGACCTGAAGAAGGACATGAACGAGACATTCAAGGAGAAGTTCCCTCACATCCTGCTGACACTCAGCAAAATAAGAAGGTTTACATCTTCCTCTCGGGGAAAAAAACAACTCTACCTTATTACATTGCGATCAAGTAAACGCAACCTTTTTTTCCTTCTGCGTCAGCCTGAAGAGGGAGATGAGGGCCGTGAGCGAAGAGTGCTCTCTCCAGCCGGTCACCATAGCGATGGCTTTTGTTTACTTTGAGAAACTGGTGCTGCAGGGTCGCCTCAACAAGCAGAACAGGAAGCTGGTTGCTGCAGCGTGCGTGCTGCTGGCCGCTAAGATCAGCAGCGATCTGAGGAAACCTGATGTCAAGCAGCTAATTGACGTGAGTAAGCTGACACAAAGCAGCACTCGCTCTCACCTTTGTCTCAACCTAATCAGCTAGAACACAGATGAAAAAAACATTTTCATCATTTTATTATCATACTACTCATTTTAAGACTTAGAGGAAGTTCCTAATGTTACTTTCCTCTTGTTGTCCACATTTTTTTTTTGTTTTTAGAACTATTTGCTCAAGTCTAAATTAACTCTTTCATTACCATATGACAATATTTCTTAATTAAACATTATTCATGTTGCACACATTGTCACATGACTTCCATCTCTAACCTTCCTCTCCTACGCAGAAGCTGGAGGAGCGTTTCCGTATAAACAGACGAGAGTTGGTTCCTTTGGAGTTCTCTGTGCTAGTTGCCATGGAGATGGGACTCTACCTGCCCGAGAGCAAGGTCATGCCACACTACCGCCGCCTAGTGCAGCAGGGCTAAATTGGAGTGTGCGGTAAATGCTAGGGTTGGATCTTATTTATTTTCTGTATTTCTCTGTTGTGTGGCGTTGACATTGTGTGTGTCGTCCACTGAAGAGTTTGTACGTGTGACCTTGTCGCTTCATTCCTGAGCTCTACATTAGAGACAACCAACGAGCACGTTTGTGCTTCAGTTTGCTTTTTGGTGTGTCGATTCTGAACTTTGATCTTTTTGGATTTTGCACCTTTTGCCATCTCGACAGAATAGTTTTATCAGATTCATACTGTTGATTTTTAAAATGCCTTTTAAACCCACTGTGACGTAGATGCAGTTTTATCTCTTTGAAGTACTGTAGTACGGTGTGTCACATTCTTACACCAACCTCATGGCAGCTCTGTGCTTACACTTAAGTGCAGGGGTGCCCACACCTTTGCCTCCAAAGGACAAAGTAAAAATATCCCAATGGGTCGTGGGCCAAACAGAAATTTTAAGCCTACAGCAGCACCATGAGTGAGGAGTTTAGCCTCATACCGCCTTATTTAAAAAAAATTAAAATAAAATTGGAGATCTATTACTGTAATTAGCCTTGCAGACATGCCATCAATGATCGCGAGCTTGAACGAGTTTAGTATGAATATCAGTGATGTGTAAATGGCGCCTTAGTGTATGGCACACTCACTAGCTGTATTGACACTGTGCTGTGTTGGTGTTTCATCATTGTCACTAACCCGAACCCTCATCCGTAGTACTAAAAAAAGTCACCAATTGACCTGCAAATGAAATATAATGTTCGCAAATGTCATTATTTTCAAATGAATAGTTGCACAGAAATGAATATGACAAGCACAAATCTGGTCAATAAGCCAAATAGTAAACAAGAAAATATTTACCTTATATGGCGTTAGAAGATCAAAATGATCCCACGCAGCGGAATTGTTCGTTTTTATGTCCATTTAGATTGATGGAGACAAAACAAACTGTCAAGCGCAGAACGCCACTCACCTGGCATTTAGTACCAGCTGTTACTCGTGACCAAAAAAGAAGCACTCCCTAACAGTTTGGGGATTCATTCAAATGTCACAGCAGTTGCATCGCTCACGTTTTTTTTCTTTTCTCAGTGACAAATCGAGGGGCACTGTATCACTTCTTGTATTTCTTGAGCCAGAGAGGATTCAGTATCGTTTGAATCATCAATAATGAATATGAATTACATTTGGGAAGCCGCCCTTAAGTGGGTCAAACGAAACTACTCAGTGAGTTGACTTTGGGCACCCCTGCCAAGAGAGTTCAATCTCCTGATGAGTTTACATGTAGGACTTGCTATGCAGCGTGTCTTACACGACGTACTGGGATTTAACACTCTGTGGCTCATTGACACATTCAGTATTTCATTTCTCAGGAATTTTGCTTTGTGACATCTTTAGCTGTCGTGTAAAAGCAAGCCCAAAGAAGCGTCATCCACACTCCATAGAGGTTAGAGGCAGGAAGTCATGGTTGGATGTGTTAAAGTGCCTACAACTCCAGTGGCAATGACTGACTGTTGTGTTTGTAATGTTTCAGTCGAGCAGATTGTGTGGCGACTAATGAAATACTGTTCTCTATTGTGTTTCTGTATCTAAATATGTAGAACTACTGAAAATGTTGGTGTAAAACAGGTTCAAGAAATCATTTTTTATTGTTGAGTGAATTATTAAATAAACTAAATGCAGATTGTTTTGTGTTATGACTTATTTTAAACCTCATGGTTACCTAAATGTTTTCTCAATTTACTGATCTTTGTTTTGGATAAGATGGCATACATGCAGCATTGTGTTCAATCAGTGTAATATATTTATTCTTCAAATGTGTTCCAGAAGCTGTGACGGCTAAATAAATAAATTTTTCCAAAAGGGTTATTAGTCTAAGCTCATGTCCTCATCATTGTCCTTTTTGTCTTTGGAATCTCCACCGTCTTCGGACTTTGTCTCGGTCTCCATTGCTTTGGCAAAAGCCTCCACATCTGCAAACAAGATGTGTAGAAATGTCAAATGTTGATGATTTAGTCTTTGAGGACAATGTATGTTTACACATTCAAACCATTTATTAAATGTGTTTTAGTTTGCATTGTGTTGCTTGTAATAAGTCACCAAACATTGCCCAGGTGTGGATTTTTTTAGTTCAAACACCTTCGGGACTATGCAACAAGGAGTGGTACTTTTGTGACTTTTGAGCTACTTTTACAATTTGCACTGCAACCACACAATTTCCCAATTGTGGTATATATAAAAGTCAATCCTATCCTATTTTACTCTATCACAGAAAACATTTTGAGTGTGTGCCATTCAGTAACATGACCACTGATTATGCCCGAGGCCGAGCCATTTACTATATTGGATTAACAAGTGTAAAGTTAGTGACTAAACTATGCATTTCATCTCTAGAAAGCTTTCATGATGTTAAAAACTAATTTAGAAGGTTGTAAACTTTATTTACATTCATTCACCATGGTCAGGCCAGTTAACAGCAATAAAGGAGGGTTTTACTGTACAAGCCTATTCTACTACTATTATACTACTAAATTCTACTATAACCACATTCTTGTGGTTGTTTACAGGCGTTATAGCCTCACATGTTTTTGTTTTCTAGCAACAAAACACTGACCTCCGTTGTTTGCGGCATCCACAGCCTCTGCCGGCAAACCAAACTGGTTCATTAGAGGACCCAACTGCCCTGAAGCCAGAGCGCTGCTGAACATGCTCATAGCCTGCACACAAACACAAACAACGAGAGTAAACACAACGCTAACAATAACCAATAAGCGCTGCACAGACTACAGCTTAAAAAAACATCATAATTGGAAGTAGAACACTTTGCCTGCTGAAATTGGGGTGAGCCGAGCGTGTTGTGGAGCTCATCTGTGCTCTGAAGCAGTGACTCCCCTGTGGGCAGGAAGGGCGTCAGCCTCTGCTGCACCTCAGGGTTGGCCAGGATAGGAGCCATCACCTCTGGGGTCAGAACACTGGCCAGGTCCACTGTGAGGTAACAACAGCACCACTTAGTGACTCATGATATTAACATATGAGACCCATGTTACTATTGAGGGTAGGAAAAATGGGTTTCACAAACATCAATTATATTTGTGGGTCTAAGTAGGGCCTCAGAAGACAAAGAAAAACCGATTTAATTTTCAAACCCACTTAGCTAAGGCCATGTCCACACGAACACAGATACTTAATAAACGCATACTGCGTTTAGGCCTCTTGTCCACACGCAGATGCATACTTTTGTCTTTAAAAAACGCAGACTTTTACCAACGCTGGCCAAAGTGTAGAGATCCAAAACTCTCCGCTTCGCGTATGCAAACAGAGACTTGTGATGACGTCACGGTTGTGCGCTGCCATTTCCAAGCTCAACACTGCCTTGCTGGCTTTAAACACATAATAAGAGGACTTAATGTATGTTTTAACATAAACATGCTGCCCTTTTCACTCAACATTAATCAAAAATGGGCTATGCGACACTCCCGCCGGCGCTAATGACAGTCAGCTGTTTTGGATATGATCGCTGATGGGACAACTTTGACAAGCAAGACTTTTTGCTGTGTGTCATAAGAAAGGTGCAACATTATCTTGTTTTTAGTCCTTGTTTGACGACAAATTATGAAGTTAACTAACGTGTCTTGCTTCCAATTTTGGGCGCGACTGTGCTCGCGTGTAAAAAGTGACCAAGCAACTAAAAAAAAAAAATACACACTCCTTGTAGTGTGTACTGATGTTAAAGACAATATACACGTCATTACACATGTACCATATCACTATATAGACGATTAAATGCTTTATAATTCCCTTAAACATGCAAAATGGTTTCCTTGGCTCGTTAGTGCGTGCTGATTTTCGAAATAATGTACACTGTATTACACTGCACATGTAATACATCACCATGTTGCTGAACATGTGTTAATTCTACGAGTGTTGGGTTTCAGCAGCACAGGCATGCATTCGCTCTTTAATAATGTTCCCAGGGCTCTGTGTACATGCGGGCTGGTTTTAAAGATAATGTACATGTCATTGTACATCAAAGTCGCTCAAAATAAACATAACAGAGGTGTAATGCCACCAAGTCAGCTATTGCTGCCTTTTTCAGGCTTCTGATTGGACAAAATGTGCATGACAGCAGGTGTATGCGTTTGTGTGTAGACATAGACAGTTTTGAAACTACACTTGTGTAGATGGAGATTGTTTTAACCCCCAAATATATGGTTTTATGTTCGTGTGGACATGGCCTAAGATTACATGACAGTGAGAGTAAACAATCTGTGGTGCACAGAAAACACCGCACAATTATCCAAGTAAGTAGTGATTAAAAGTATTAAGTGTGCCAATAAGACAACACCTAAGACAACACCTTAACTCATAACACAACCTATTGCAGAATTAGAGATGAGATAAAAATATTTTCTTTGATCCTAATCCTGAACTGCAACAGTTCTTCTTGACCATGTTGAAATAAATACTTGGCCTCATGAATGGCAGTTGACTTTTCCCACTTTTAGACCCAGCATTCTTATCCTCACCTCCTGAGCCGCTGGCAGGCACATTCATGGTTGCCAGGATGCTCTGCAGGTCTCTCAGCTGGATGGGCTGGGTAGGGTTTCCTGTCGCCGCCGCTGCCGTTTCTGCCGCACTCGCTGCTGCGGTCACAGCAGGGGTGGTCGGGGTGCTCGCTGGCGGAGAGGCTGCTGATGTTGCAGAGGCATTGACAGGTGTGGTGGGAGCCTGTGAGGAGCCAATTCGACTGGTAGCAGACGTAGAGGTGGGGGTGACCACTGTGGACGGGCTGAGAAAGAAAAGAAGAACAAACTGAAATATGTCAAATAATATGACATAAATACAACAAGTAAATCATGCTATGATACCTTGTGGAGGAGTTACTAGCAGAAGGAACACTGCTGCTGCTGCTGCTGCCGCCCAAAAGGTTGGCTAAACCTGGACCAGCGAGTGCACCAAGACCCCCTTGGCAAGTGAGGAACATTGAAATGAATCCTCTTAAAATCATCAACTAATTGATTCTCATTTATCAATAAAGATCATGCTTACCGATTCCACCGAGTCCAGTTGGTCCAATCAGCTGCATGAGCTGATTGTGGCTCATATTACCCAGAAGGCTCTGCAGACCACCCTCACCTTCACATGACAGCATAAGATAAAACATGTAGAAAGCATTTCACCACGTAGCTTAAAAGGTTAACTGCCCTGTTTTGGAAGTTTGTCTATCATTCAGAATTCCTATTTCAGACAAGAACACGTGTTTTCTTTTTTTAATGCATTCTAACTAGTAAATAAACGCCAGAAAAGTAAGCTAAATATGGAGGCAATGGGATTCATGATGTCATTGCATCTATTGCCCCCATAAAGCCCTCTAAAAACATCTGCTAAAAACAGCGGCTTGATCACAGAGAGGTAACAAGCTTGTGCAGCTATATTGACATACTGAGCTGCTGCATCTCCTGAGTTGGTGAAAGTTTGTGCTAAATAGTAAATTGTTGCCTCTTACTTGTATATTAGAAAGTTGCTGCCATAAACCAGTCTTTCTCAACAAGTAGGGCGTGCCCCCCTAGAGTGGCGCAGTGCGACCTCGGTGAACATGCTTTTTTTGCTGAACCAGAATATGACGAAGAGTATGTAGCACTTGGCTTCACTGTTACCACGGTGGCAGACAAGCAAAGGCCGGTGTGATGTTACAATATTATGCAAAGGTATAGATAGTTCTCACAATTTGACAGACAAATTATACTATTTATAGTCACGGTGGAGAGTGGCGGCGCAAAATATTTTCTTCTTCCTATGGGGGGGCGTAATGAAATACAATTGAGAAGCACTGCCATAAACCGTGAAGTTGGTCAACTTTGACATTCAACATACACCCGGAGATGGTGAGAAAGACACGAAAAGACGCTTGTTTGCGCCCACCGGTTTTCTTTTTTTTTTACCTTTGTGAGTATTATGCAGAGGTGGGTAGAGTAGCCAGAAATTGTACTCAAGTAAGAGTACTGTTACTTTAGAGATTTATTACTCAAGTAAAAGTAAGGAGTAGTCACCCAAATATTTACTTGAGTAAAAGTAAAAAGTATGTTGTAAAAAAACTACTCAAGTACTGAGTAACTGATGAGTAACATACACACACACATCATATATATATATATATATATATATATATCTATATATATATATATATATACACACATACATACACACACACACATATATACATATATATATATACACACACATATATATATATATATATATATATATATATACATACATACATTGATATATACAGTATATAATTTATATTTTTTTTTTTTGCCATTTTTGTTTACATGTTAATAGTGTTTTAATGAATATACATGCATGTTTAACACATATAGATTCCTTTCTTTCATGAAGACAAGAATATAAGTTGGTGTATTACCTGATTCTGATGAGTTGCATTGATTGGAATCAGACAGTAGTGATGACAAACGTCCACGTTTTCAAATGGAGGAGAAAAAAAGTTCCTCCTTTCTGTCTAATACCACATGAAAGTGGTTGGTTTTTGGCATCTTATATGTCCAGCTTCCATATTCGTTTTTATACACTTTACAAGAAATACATTGGCGGCAAACTCCGTAGCTTGCTAGCTTGTTTGCGCAGGCTTTCGGAGACTCTTATTTTGAAAGCGCAGGCGCGATGGAGCGGCACTTTTATTGTGAAGACAGGAACTGTGCAGTCAGTCTTTAGGCTTTTGACGGGGTGTACGTTGAAATAAAAAATGGTCTTTTTTCCTTCACACTTTTGATTGATTGATTGGAACTTGTATTAGTAGATTGCACAGTACAGTACATATTCCGTACAATTGACCACTAAATGGTAACACCCCAATAAGTTTTTCAACTTGTTTAAGTCAGGTCATGTGACCCCTGGCTCTGTTTGATTGGTCCAACGTCACCAGTGACTGCATCTGATTGGTGGAACGGAGTGAACGTCACCAGTGACTGCATCTGATTGGTGGAACGGAGTGAACGTCACCAGTGACTGTATTTGTTGAAACGCAGGCATTATGAAGGTCAGTCTGACAGACCAAAACAAACAAAGCGTGCATTAACAGATCGATAAAAATTAGTAGCGAGTAGCGAGCTGAATGTAGATAAAAGTAGCGGAGTAAAAGTAGCGTTTCTTCTCTATAAATATACTCAAGTAAAAGTAAAAGTATGTTGCATTAAAACTACTCTTAGAAGTACAATTTATCACAAAAGTTACTCAAGTAGATGTAACGGAGTAAATGTAGCGCGTTACTACCCACCTCTGGTATTATGATAATTTTTTTTATCTAAACAGGAAGATATGAACATCCCAACAGTCGGCATCATAGTGAGAGCAGACATTGTACAGCAAGTGATTGTTTTAATTTGTTCGTAGTTTGTATTTCTTGTTTAGCACTTGGCAACACTGCTACTTGATGTATCTGCTTATCATTCAGCTTCTAAAACTTGTAGCTCAGCCTCTTTATATTTAGGCTCTAAATTCTATGTTTCTGAAACATCATTTGTTTCAAAGTACTCGTTGTTGGCTCTCATGATGTCTGCCATGATTAGTAGTACAGCTGCACAATATTAGGAAAAATTGCAATTTTTCTCTCCACAATTGCGGTTTGATTTGCGATTTTTATATTGTATACATAAAAAAGCATAAAACTGAGAACAACAAGTGAATGAAGAAATGTTACTTTTAGACTGCCAATCAACATATTCTTGTCTCTAGGTGCCACACATCACAACAATATGCAATCATTTACTTTAACATAGTTGGCTTTATGCAGACAGACTCAGAGCTATTGTCTACATCATGCTATTAAACAGAAGAAATAACTGATAAAATCTATAAAGTGATTAGAGGTGGGGGAATTCATCGGTTTTTAGATGCATCACAATTAGGACATGGACGATTATAAAATCGATTCGTAAACGTCAATAATTGATCATTTAATTATTGTAAATAAAGTAATGCAGACAGTTCTAAAATTTGGCTGACGGCAGGGAGCCACCTCACCGAGAGATCCAACCAGCTCTTTTATTATAGGACATTTATGATCTAGTTTTGTATCAATAATCGATTTTTAATCGAATTGTAGCTCTTTAATCGTAATCAAATTGTGAGGTGGCCAAAGATTCCCACCTCTAACAGTGATCATAAAGTAATGTGTTTATAATCTAATAATAACGCAAGTAACCATTTAAAAGGATATAAACTTTTATTTCTCATTACTGTAGAATTGTTTACCATTGTACTATAATTGGAAGTTAAATAACTTGGTCACCCTAAATAAACAAAAAAACAAAATGGGCTCTCATTTCTGTAAGTAAAAATGCTATTTAAATAAATATTGAAGATCTTAAAATGCATTTTTTCCCCAGTTGAAATAACTAAGTCGCTCATCGTCTTTTTTGTGTTGCCATCATCACGTGTTCACGGCATTCTCGCTCATTTGTCTGTGTTGATTGGCTCAAATTGCCCATCCAATTTGAAGTTTAAATAATCCCACAATGGGACATTTGGCTTTGTAATCATGTTTTTTTCCTAACAAAAATGACAATATTTTTTTTACTGTGAAAAAAGTCTTGTCATTTTTGTTAGGAAGTTTCTTCACGACATCAACAGACAAGCAGTTTAAAAATTGATGGATGGATTGAGTATGTAGCAAGTACCTTTTTGGATTACTCATATTTCCTGCGTGGAATTTTTTTTTTGTGGTTTCAGGTTGTGCATGTCATGCGGTGTGCCGCGACCGGCTGGCTTTTGTTGCCTTGGAAACGCTCCAAACGAAAGTGGCGTGCTTCGCTTAGCAGAACACAGACTTTCTTACCTCCGCCAAAAAGGTTATGTTTTGGCTTTGACTTGTTTGTCTGTCTGTTAGCTAAATAACTCCACCAGTTATGGACAGTTTAAAAAAACAACTCATGTTATCTACGATGAGTATGAACACACTTCACTTCCTGCTTACAGCGTTCAACGCCCCCACGCTGAGCAGAGGATTCTGGGATATGTAGTTTTTTTACAGACTCGGCCAATACTAAAACGGCAAAAGAAAACTGCATTCACCAAGTTTTCATTTAAAGCCGTCACACATCACGGTATTTAAACAGAAATACCTGGGTTTTTATAATACCGTTACATCCCTAATCGCTACTGTCAATGTGTGTATCACTCCACTAACCTGTGGTTAGAGCAGTGGTTCTCAAACTTTTTTTGTCATCCCCCACTTTGGACAAGGGGGAGTTTTCAAGCCCCACCTGCCCCCATCGCCCCAACAGAACGCTAATGCCAAGCTTAACATTTTCAAATTTATTGAACATCAAGTAACATCAAGTTGTATACATCCATCCATCCATCCATTTTCTACCGCTTATTCCCTTTGGGGTCGCGGGGGGGCGCTGGAGCCGATCTCAGCTACAATCGGGCGGAAGGCGGGATACACCCTGGACAAGTCGCCACCTCATCGCAGGGCCAACACAGATAGACAGACAACATTCACACTCACATTCACACACTAGGGCCAATTTAGTGTTGCCAATCAACCTATCCCCAGGTGCATGTCTTTGGAGATGGGAGGAAGCCGGAGTACCCGGAGGGAACCCACGAAGTCACGGGGAGAACATGCAAACTCCACACAGAAAGATCCCGAGCCCGGGATTGAACCCAAGACTACTCAGGACCTTCGTATTGTGAGGCAGATGCACTAACCCCTCTTCCACCGTGCTGCCTGGTATAACTTGCATCAAGTTCAATAATAAATAAAACAAAAGTGTTATAACTTGCATCAAGTTCAATAATAAAAAAAAAAAAAAGTGTTATAACTTGCATCAAGTTCAATAATAAATCAAATAAAAGTGTTATAACTTGCATCAAGTTCAATAATAAATCATATAAAAGTGTTATAACTTGCATCAAGTTCAATAATAAATCAAATAACTTGCATCAAGTTCAAAATAAATAAAATAAAAGTGCCAATCTTTGCAAAAAAAAAGGAGGAGCTATGCATTTGGCAAGACAGGGCAAGTGACAGCACTTTGCCCCGGGAGAGCCACCTTGCTTAACTGTGGAACACATAGTTGCCAACCCTCCCGGATTTTCAAATAAATGAGTTGTACTTGTATAGCGCTTTTTCTACCTTCAAGGTACTCAAAGCGCTTTGACACTACTTCCACATTTACCCATTCACACACACATTCACACACTGATGGAGGGAGCTGCCATGCAAGGCGCTAACCAGCACCCATCAAGAGCAAGGGTGAAGTGTCTTGCTCAGGACACAACGGACATGACGAGGTTGGTACTAGGTGGGGATTGAACCAGGGAATTCACTGAAAGTCAAGTATTTCTTATATATTTATATATGTGTATATATATATACATATATATATATATATATTAAGGCTGCAGCTAGCGATTATTTTTCTATCGATTAATCTATAGATTATTTTTTCGATTAATCGGTTAATCTATAGATTATTTTTTCGATTAATCTATAGATTATTTTTCCTTTTACCGATTATTTTTTTTATTTAAAATGAAGATGAAAAAATAAATGTTGGCCAGTTTTTTCAAAAGGCATGACTTTTATATACAAAAAAAAAAGTATGGCCACTCAGTCAACATTAACAACATGACAACATATTCTGTAACAATGTAAACATTTAAAACTTTTAACATTTAACAAAATTAAAAGTAGCTTATTTGCTTTTTAATGTGCAAATATAAAAGTAAACATCCAGTGCAAATCTTAATATTCTGCAATATTATAAGCATTTCTAAAGTAAAAGTATTGCTTATTTTGCTTTAAAATGTGCAAAAATAAAGATAAACATCCAATACAAAAAAGTGCAAAACGAAATATTCTGTAACAGTGTAAACATTTCAACAAAAGTAAAAGTATTGCTTATTTTGCTTAATAACACAACAATGATAGTATGATTAAAGTGAAAGTTAATTGTTGGTTTGTACATAGTATATGTAACTGTTAATGTTGTAAAAGGTATTTGCACAACTAATTAACGTTAACGCGCCTCTCAGAGCGAAACAGTGTTTTGGTTTATGAATTTACAACGCAGATACAAATGACACATTCATGATTTTGTGTAATGATGACAACGTATACTCACGCGGACGATTGACTAGTTGATGGTGATGGCAAGAACGCTGTCGGGTGTTTTCTTTTCAAATGTTCCTTCATAGCCGTTGTGCTGCTATGATAGGCCATTTCCGCTCGACACAGTGTGCATACAACAACTGTCAAGTGTTTTGCTTTTTTCGCTGTGCTTATCCCACACTTGAAGGGATGTACCAATGCTGAATGTGGCTTCTGGATTTCACTCAAAAGACCAGACCGTAGTTACTTTTTCCTTTTATTTTCCTTTAGTTTGCAACAGTTTTTCCAACCAAGAAACAGCTTCTTTTTTCTTCTTTAGTCTTTTTAGCAGTCTTTAGCAGTGTTAATAGACTTTAGTTTCTTTAGCTGTCATTAACTGTCTTTAGTAGCCTTTAGTAGCCTTTAGCTTCTTTAGTAGGTGAAAAACCTTTAAGGACAAAACACCACAAGATTAACATGCTGTAAAAAATCAATCAATTATCAATCCCATAATTTACAACTATTAATTAGGCTATCAAACTCTTAACCATTAAACAAGTGCAAGAAAATGGACACATCTTTTCCCTTTAAGTTAAAACAGATTTTAAATAAATTGTCTCAACATAAATGCACCAAGATACATATAAAATACATTTAACACCAGAAACACAATAGATAAATGCAACAGAAAACCCAATATGCAAATACATAAATACCTAACCAATTAACCACCTATTTAGATACATATTTAAAATCCATATTCAATATAAATATATTATTAATTTAGCAGTGAAACACTCAATCTTAAACGCTGTCTACTGGTAGAAAAATGCCCCTTTTTCTACGCCCTCACCAACACAGTTAAATCCAACACTTTAAATTGAGCGACTTCACCCTCCTGATGAAGCAAACTGCTCCAACATTTATCAAACTAAGCAAAGAATATCAACACTAAACAACAGTTACATAACACACTGTGTGTATTTAGCCTCCAGACTAAGCACGCTACATGCACACAACCCCCCCCCCCCATCTCACCAGCGCAACAGGTGCGCCACACCCACGAAGAGAAATATTAAATCTTACATACTTTTGGCACAACTCTGGGTTATCTGTAATGAACTAAACCTTTTTCCACTCTGCGCTGGCGTCTTTTGTACTCCTTGATTTGACACAGCGGTCTAATTACCGGGCTCGCGCACCAGCAGATGAGACAGGAGCGCGCCGCGTTATACCTGCGCGCGAACGTAAACTGATCGGCTCTGATTTTATAAGCCGACTGGCCGAAATAATGCCGAATTATATACATTTCCCGGGGTTGCCTAGGTGAATAGGGATGCGGATGTGCTCTAAGATAAAATATAATTTTATTAAGTGGGGTTTGGCTGGTTGCTAAACAGCCACAGTTGCGAGCTCGCGCTTCAGCTGACGAGACAGCTGTTCACCGCTACAACATTGTTAGGCAGTTTATTGAAATACTCCTACACTTTTGACGACTTTTGGCGTGCTTTTTTTCCCTCGCTCGCATCATCTGCTTTGCGCTCCGCCATGACGGCAGTGTGACGTAAACATGCGACGCGTCGAAGCATAAAAACGACGTCGACGTATTTACGTAACCGATGACGTCGACTACGTCGACGCGTCGTTTCAGCCTTAATATATATATATACGGTATGTGAAATACTTGACTTGGTGAATTCTAGCTGTAAATATACTCCTCCCCTCTCTGAATTTACATTTATTTATATAGCGGATTTCAGACAGAATCACAAAGTGATTTACAGTGTGTATAGAAAATGAAAACATAGTAAAAAAAAAAAAAATCTAAAAAAAAAATTATAAAAAAAAAAAAAAATTTTTAAGTGAAATTCCCTCCCGTTCCTCGCGCCCCACCTGTCATGTCTCTATTCCCCACCAGTGGGGCGCGCCCCACACTTTGAGAAACGCTGGGTTAGAGTATCCTCTTACAGTGCCTAGTGTAGCATGTTTAGCTATTTCTCGTCCTTCAGGTATTACACTATGTTTATACTGCAGGCCAAAGTGGCCAAATCCGATTTTTTTTGTTGTCGTTGATTTTTTTCAACTGAATATTTACACTGCAAATAAAATGTGATTTTATCAGACTCCAGTGTAAACGTGCACAGGCCCCAATGTGGCCTCGACCGCATACATGCGCACTTCGATAAAGTGAAAACAAAGGAAGGTGACCAGGAGGAAGTCGCTACTACTACAAAATAAAATAAAAATCGCAAGCCTTAAAAATGTGTTTTTCACGTGAAAGTAAATTCAAGTAATATAATGTATGAATAGATGTGTATAGTGTAATATATTTGGGAGGGTTCTAATCTTTTAATGGCCTTTAAGTAGTGGAGACGAAATTAAGTGAAGTGAATTATATTTATATAGCGCTTTTCTTTAGTGACTCAAAGCGCTTTACATAGTGAAACCCAATATCTAAGTTACATTTAAACCAGTGTGGGTGACACTGGGAGTAGGTGGGTAAAGTGTCTTGCCCAAGGATACAACGGCAGTGACTAGGATGGCAGAAGCTGGGATTGAACCTGGAACCCTCAAGTTGCTGGCACGGCCACTCTAACCGAGCTATACCGCCGAAAATATATCTTCATATGTTCCATATAGCCTATTATTTGTGCACTATTTACAAGTGATGCACCGAAAATGTGGTCGTCTTAAATAGACTTTGCACACCAAAACCAGATGTTGTGATGAAATATTCACTTCCACTGGCGACTGTGTCTATCCCCACGCACACGAGTGACGTAGCTCGCCCAAAGCTGACAAAAAAGTCAAATATAGGTCGCATTCAAGTTGCTTTGCGTTTAGACTGAAGTCACATTTGAAAAGATCAGATTCCAATCATATTGAGGACTACCTCCAGATGTGGCCTGAATCTGATGCCAAAAGATCATATTTGAAGCACTTTGGAGTGTTTAGACAGGGCA
Organism: Nerophis lumbriciformis; assembly: GCF_033978685.3. Classification (NCBI taxonomy): domain Eukaryota; kingdom Metazoa; phylum Chordata; class Actinopteri; order Syngnathiformes; family Syngnathidae; genus Nerophis; species Nerophis lumbriciformis. Next base: position 45,143,751 of record NC_084548.2, on the reverse strand, counting down.
AAAAAAACCCTGATCTGGGTCACTTTAGGGCAAACAAATCAGATTTGGTGTGCAGTGTAAACGGGGCCTTTGCCGCCATGGAGGCAAGGATTACTGACTTAGAAGTGGCTTTGCCCTGTGGAGACATTCGCCACTAGCAAGAATGCTACAATGTGTTAAGGACGCCTTTGTTCGCTTGTTGCTATCAAATTTGCGTAACACACCTAGAATGTGTCATCAACTTATATTATCATGATATAACATTAGTATTAAAAGCTCTATTGTTGATCATTTGTATGGTGAATAGTCTATGTCGCACAACCCTACGTCACTCATTTCATTTAACTCTATTGAATAACCGCCCTTAGGTGCTTAGAGTCATGCACAGCTTTAGAGAAAGATGAAAAAAATAAAAATGATCGATGACGGTATAGTTTCCGGGTTAATTTTCATTTATTGTTCAATTAATTGAGGTAGGCCTATGTTTGGCTATTTTTGAAAAGGCTGCAAAGATAAGGAATGAATAGCATTCATTGCATCTAGCAGTTTCTATCTTGCTGCAAATGTTTATAGAGTGAAAGTGTGCCGGGTTATGAAGCAAATGAAAAAGTATGGTACCTCCCAGAGCAGACAGATCGTGCCCTCCACTGCTGCCACTGCCAAGAGCACCAGGAATGGGCGGGTTATTGAGATACTCGTTCACTTTACGACAGTGCTCCTCATCCTTGTCGGTCTTGGGCTCCTGAAATCAAAGAACATTTCCTGGCAAAATTACACAAGCATTTCTTGACTGTTGGTTTGTCTTTAACCAATCATCTTGTGCGTTTGTGTGTCTGACGCGCAGACTGATCAGCATACCTGCATCCAGAAGAAAAGTCTTTTAGATCCAGCTTTGAATTTCAGAACGTAGACACGTCCAGTGGTGCACTGGTTGACCCGTTTAAACTCACAGTCATCAGGGAAGATGATCAGATCCTACATGAAGACATGTTGACAAATATAAACACTATGGTATAAACTCAGACCATATTGTACACGTACATCATCCACATTTCCAGTGGTGCGATCCTTCCAGCAGAAGTGGATGAGGGAGTCGTCGGTCTGCTGAACGTACACTTGACCCTTGCGCTTGTCAGGGGTCACAGTGCTGCCCTTCATGGTCATCTTACCAGCTCGGAACTCCACCAGGTACTTGCTGGAGGAACCACGTGACCCAGACACCATGCTGGGGAACAAAGCTCCAGAGGCCATGATGAAGATAACTACTGTAGGAAATACAAGACCAAATAGCAGGCTTTTCAATGTCTGGCCAAACCACACTTTGTTAAGATTACTGTAGGTCCTAAACTACTTCAATACAATTTCTGTACAAAAACGTTTTCATTTAATTAGATTATCTTGCATTGTATAGACAGTCTTGCTTATTTTCTCATATTATCCGGGCAGTTTTCCTGCTCCTCAAACGGGAAAGTAGCTAGCTACGAGATGACTCTGCATCTTGTAACCAAACGCCTGTTCCATCATTTGACAGCATTTATAAGATATGTGTATGTAAAATATATTTTAGACACGCACAAACACTACATTACTTCACTGAAAACCTCAAAAATAGTTAAATACTACGATTTTTACTTACGGTTCTCTTTAACTACTGTGTTATCAGGCGCTAGATGATCGGTCTAAAGAATGACGCTGATTGGCTTATACAATCACGTTGTTGATTGTGATTGGTCTAAACGTGTGTCATTTGTATTAAGTTTTAAAACGGACATCAAGTTAGGTAGAGATCGCACTTCAACCGACTACTGTTTATTTCGTTCACGTGACGTTACCGATAAGCATCTTTTAAAATATTTGATTAAAACAATTTATAATTAGAGGAATTTGATAAATCAATCAATCTTAAATTTGGGCTAAAACATTTCCCCCTGGCTTTCAAATCCAGTTAGGCAGGAAATATTGGTAGTTTACTTCTCGTTTTTATTTGATATGTTTTTCGCACTTCTTGAAATATATAATTGCTGTTCTGGTATTGTGTTCCTCTTGCGTGTTAAAATGTACATTTTACATTGTTTTGCAATATTCTAATTTGTTTTCATGTCTGTACAGCACTAAATTTGGTCAACTGGGGTTATTTTTAATGCTATATAAATGACCAAGGAATAAAACCGAAACACATTCTAATTCTAAAATGTATGTTTTGTTTGCTTAGTGTTGTGATTAATAAATATTTTCAGGTAATAAATGTATGTCATTGATACCTTTCTTCCAATCAATCCATCCATCCAACCATCCATTTTCTACCGCTTATACCCTTCGGGGTCGCTGGAGCCTATCTCAGCTGCATTCAGGCGGAAGGCGGAGTACACCCTGGACAAGTCGCTACCTCATCGCAGGGCCAACACAGATAGACAGACAACATTCACACTCACATTCACACACTAGGACCAATTTAGTGTTGCCAATCAACTTATCCCCAGGTGCATGTCTTTGGAGGTGGGAGGAAACCGGAGTACCGGAGTACCCGGAGGGAACCCACGCAGTCATGGGGAGAACATGCAAACTCCACAGAGAAAGATCCCGAGCCCAGGATTGAACTCAGGACTACTCAGGACCTTCGTATTGTGAGGCACATGCACCTGTGAGACCAGACAAATAAAACAAGACAAAGACTATTTAATTTTAAAAGTCCGTATTTAGATTTATTATTAAGTATACCTGGTTTGTATATGGATGTGTCTCATGAAGGATGACCACTGAACAGACAATATGAACAATCTCAATGAGATAATAGACATCATTAATAGGATGCATATGAATCCTGCATCTTCAGTGAGTGCAGGGTTGAAAGTGCTTGTAACTCAAGTAAGCATCTGGGAGCATAAATGATGCTTCATTATATAATATGTGCATAGAACAGTGAGGTTTCTACTGTGCAGTTTTGATGCAAAGTTAGTGCTCAAGAACAAAATGAAAACATCACAGTACATGCTCACTTGGTGAGGACTGTAGTCCGCAATCGCATGTCGACTACATGATCAACAGAAATGACGTTTGTTACATGTTTCACATTTCAGAAAGGTAGACTGGGTGGATCACTTTGCATAGGTTTAGGCCCTGCTCTGAAATCTGAAATACAAGGCTTTCGTTGTAGGAAGAAAATGACAAATCTCTCGCATGTCGGAATTAATGGTACTTGTTTGAAAATAAAAGGCAAAAAAAGTCACAGCTTTCTGTTGAACCTAACATGCTCACAATCCCTTTGCTTTGAAGTATTGTGTAAATACATTAACAGTATTGATTTACCTCAGTGCAAAAAGTAAATTATGGCTTTAAGAGGTGTAGAGGACCAGCTTGATGACAATAGATGCACCAACTATTCAAAACGTTATCTGAGATACAGTGGAAAACAATAACATTTACAAAATGATTTTCTTGTGCAAGTAAACTTAAGCATAAGCTGCTTTCTCTCTTTCTTACTCATGATAGAAAACACTTATGTGTTTAGAGCGAACAATTGATGTTTTATACAGTTTACAGTAAAGTAGCGTATGTGTTTAAATAAGTTTGATATTGATATTATTTTTATACAACCCAAAAGACGTAGATGGTGTGTAGATGCAACAGTTTAGATTAGTACCTGAACTAAAACATAAATTGAAGCTTTGTGTCCAGTAGCAGCATGTTCGGCTCTATTGAGATCACACAGGTGGTTTAAATCCTTTTCAACATGTGTAACATTTACTCAATGTGGACTATTACCGTTATCATCAGAAACACAAGTAGAGCACATAAAAGGTGAGGGTAGTTGGCATATGATTTACAGGAAGTAAACTTACTCAAACCTTTCTATGGCTGACGTGATCATGATCTTCTCTTGAGTTCAAATGCTAGCAGCCACAGTATCCTATACGGCACACCAGTCTTAAGATGTCAATAGAAACAAGTAAAAATATTTTCATATGTCAGTAAATGTTGGGACAGTCCACGTAATTCCTGTCAAAGTATCCCCCCTTGTACAGCCAGTCCTCTGCTCCGGTGTGAGGGTTTGTTCCCAGATGGAACCACCTGAAAGGAAATGCACAAAATGTTAGAATGTTAGGTCAGTGTCATGTCAAGTGTATTTGGTATTAATAAGGACTTCAGGGTACGATACATATTTCTAAAAAAAAATTGAGTCAGGAAAAGATATCATGACATATTGTGTCACAGTTTGAACAATCCACTGAACAGATGTGAAAATTTAAAGTACACTGTGTCGCCGAAAACACAGCTGAAATTTAGGAGAAAATAGAGTTCACATATTTATTAAACAATATGCACCTTAAATGGACATTTCCAACAAAACACATTTTTACAGATGAAATGCACCATCAACTCTGTGACCCTCTGAGCTGGAGCTGAGGTACATGTAGATGGGAGCATTTTAGTGTCATCCAGTGGAGTTTGCTTCTACCATCCTATTCACGTCCGTTGTGTCCTTGGGCAAGACACTTCACCCCTTGCTCCTGATGGCTGCTGGTTAGCGCCTTGCATGGCAGCTCCCGCCATCAGTGTGTGAATGTGTGTGTGAATGGGTGAATGTGGAAATACTGTCAAAGCGCTTTGAGTACCTTGAAGGTAGAAAAGCGCTACACAAGTATAACCCATTTATCATTTATTTATTATCAACAAGTTTCGGCAACTGCTGCACTAATTTTACTGCAGTGTTGGCTGTGCCTTTATATAGCCAATATGTAAACTGCATAATTTTTGTTCAGCTTATTAGTTCCCTTCTTTCATTTGAAAACCAAAAGGCCTACATAAGTCAGCTTCGAATTGTGAATTTTTGACAATCACTTGTCAACTTTTTTGGCTGCCTCCCTCAGTCACCACTATCCTCGCACAGTGAGGTAGTAGTACAGCGATACCTTGAAAGGCAGATGTTGATACAATCAGCCCAAACCATGACATTTTGCAATTAATATTACTGTATTGCTTGTATTTCGTCACGTGACTTCTTTCCAGAAGTAAAAACCAGTGGGTCTACAAACTCCTTTGTGTGTGGCTGGATCAAGGAAATTGGTCTCAAGACTATCCTGGATAAATATGCATCGTTTATGCTCGGGTAAGGTTGCATTTCATGATTTAACTTTGCGTCTACTGCCATGTTTGTTGATTTTGCACGTGGCGTTTATGAGTACGCATGTTTTTCCCCGTCTTTGTCAAAAACCCTTTATAAATAAAATTAACTTTCATTATGATTAATTATTATTACTAACATACAGATGCAAGGGGCCACTTTGCTACATTATGTACACTTAAGTTACTAAAACCAATACAATGTAGGTCAATCAGTCAATATATGCTCAAGTATCCGAACAAAACATCCACTTAATAGCTTTGTGTTATAGGTAACAAGCAAATTAGTGTACTATCTAATCTAACCCCCTTAAAACATTTAATTTCTTATTATCATTATACTTGATTCATATATTTATTATTCCACCAACTTAAACTTTTTTGAGAGCATTAGCATTAAACACCACATCTTGCAAGAGATGTGTCCACATGTTCATCATGACAGGACACGGAAATCCTCAAATACCATATACAGTAAAACGCACAGGTTGTTGGCCATTTCGGATTTCAGGTTCCATTTTTGGGGGGATTTGGGACAGTTACATTTATTCTTTGTTTTTTGTGTGAAATGTTTTAAATCAGGACATGTTTATTTTACCTTGAAAATGTGTTGCGGGCCAATTAAAAAAATTACCTGACAACCCTGATATAGAGGATTAGATTAGAGGTTATGTATATCTTCACCATGAAGAATATGTTGTTATTTTAAGTACCAGTATAATGGAAAAACAAGTTGCCTCTATAATGAAGCTATAATCATGTATACCAGGGGTAGGGAACCTGTGGCTCTTTTGATGACTGCTACTGGCTCTCAGATAAATCTTAGCTGACATTGCTTAACATGCTAAATCGTGAATAATTCCGCTCGTAATCACAGTGTTAAAATAACGTTCAAAATATAAAACATTATCATGCATTTTAATCCATCCATCCGTTTTATACCGTACCTGTTTAAGAAGTCGCATTAATGGTAAGAAGTATTTTATTTATTATTGGTTTGCTTCAGAATAACAATGTTATTAAAAACAATAAGAGACTTATTATATTCTAAAAATGTTAGTCTTACTCAAAAATGCACACATTTAGTTGTATTTAGTGTAAAAAATATTATATGGCTCTTACGGAAATACATATAAAAATATTAGGTTTTCATGGTTCTCTCAGCCAAAAAGGTTTTTGACCCCTGATGGGACCCGGTGGGTATGGAGAGTATTTAGACCTCTTTAAATTTTTCACTCTTTGTTTTATTGTTAAAATCAAAACAGTTAATTTTATTTCTCATTAATGTAGATTCAGCACCACATATTGACAGAAAAAAACATGTAAAAATGTTTTAAATAAAAAATAAAAAATTACATGTACATAAATATTCACAGCCTTTGCTCAATACTTTCTTGACGTACCGTTGGCAGCAATTACAGCCTCATGTCTTTTTGAATACGATGCCACAAGTTTGACACACCTATCTATAGGTGGTTTCGCCCATTCCTCTTTGCAGCACTTCTCAAGTTCCATCAGATTGGATGGGAAGCGTTGGTTTTCATCCACCTCTGGGGAGGGAGGACAACCTTCCAAAAGGACAACCATCTCTACAGGAAAAACCACCAATAGGGCCTGTATGGTAGAGTTGCCAGACGGAAGCCATTTCTTAGTAAAACAATTACCAACATGCACCTGAAAGACTCTTAGACCATGAGAAACAAAATTCTCTGGTATGATGAGAAAAAGCTTGAACTATTTGGCGCGAATGCCAGGCATCATGTTTGGAGGAAACCAGTCACCAGTCCAATACTATCCCAACAGTGAAGCATGGTGGTGGCAGCATCATGCTGTGGGGATGGTTTTCAGCGGCAAAAAATGGGAAACTAGTCAGGATAGAGGGAAATGTGAATGCAGCAATGTACAGAGACATCCTGGATGAAAACCAATGCTTCCCATCCAATCTGATGGAGCTGGAGAGGTGCTGCAAAGAGGAATGGGCGAAACTGCCTAAAGATAGGTGTGCCAAGCTTGTGGCATCGTATTCAAAAATACTTGAGGCTGTAATTGCTGCCAAAGGGGCATCAACAAAGTATTAAGCAAAAGGTCTGAATAAATGTGATTTTTTTGTTTTATATTTTTAATACATTTAAAACATTTCTACATTTGTGTTTTTTTCTGTCAAGTTGGGGTACTGAGTGTGCATTAATGAGAAATAAAATGGGATTTTTTTGATTTTAGCAAATCGCTGCAATGAAACAAAAAGTGACAAAATTTGAAGGGTTTGAAATACTTTCCGTACCCACTGTACCAATATCTGATTTATAACACCAAAAGACTTACAACATTTTCAAGTAAATAGATATGATCAAAATAGCATAAATCTCACAGAGATTTCGGAGCCATTTTAAGGGACAATGAGCAAGCCAATCACGTGATCCTTGACTTAGAGGTGGGAATCACAGATCCCTTCCTCATCAACAACAATGCTAATCAAAGAGCCTTTGTGAGAGCCAACAATCATAATTTTGGGACAAATTATGATCCAGAACCTTATAATTTTTAGCCTGAATATAAGGAAGGTGAGCTACAAGTTTTAGAAGCTGTGTATTAAACAGATATAACTTTAATGAAACATAAGCATCATGTAGCAGTATTGCAAAGTGCTAAACAAAAATACAATCTACACATATAATAAAACAATCATTTACTGTAATATGTCTGCTCTCACTGCAAGGCCGACCGATATGATGTGTTTTGTATCCCATTTCGATAAAAACTTTATCATAATCCACATGAAGGGTTAAAAGGAAAAGTTGCTGCCTGCAGACACCGTATTCGGTTGTTGTGTCTTTGTCTCGATCTCAAAAATAAATGTCACAAATGATACATTTCTGGATTTATGGCTAAATCCTCCTATTAGCCAGGTGGGGGGCATGATTTATAATCTAGAATAACTTTGACAAGCTGAGATGCATACGCGCAGCAGGACACTGACTGGCTCAATTAATGCCCCAGCATAAGCTAATAGTTAGCTTTCAGTTATCAATTTGTCGCTGAAAAAATATTTTGTCTGTGTTGGAGCTTATACATTTTTTTTTTGCGTATTTCCAGTATGACTGATCTGTTGATATGGTCAAAGTGCAGCAATGTTCCAATTATGACATTATCCGACCCCGTATCTATAGAAATTGCCTAAGCAATTTAGAGCGGAATATTCAAAATGGCTGCCTCAAATTGAAGCATTTTGTAAAGCTTAGACTGTATTTTTGCATACTTTGCGGATTTGGAAATACAGTTGGATATGGTTTAATGGATACGATAAAACAAAATTCAGCATATAAAGTCAAATTGTCTTTCTATTATACTGGTACTTTAAGGTGACACACTAAAGTTGAACTACCGAGCTTTTGAAAGTTGGACAGGGACAGATTTACCTGGTTGACCACTCCTCCTCATCCTTGGATCGCTCTTTACGCGCGACCCTCTGCTTCTCCTCAAGGCGCTCTTTTTCTGCACTTGCTTTGTCTGCAAATACACAAAATCAGACGACAGAAGCAATCATTTAAAAAAGAAGCATTGAAACATCCTGAAAATTTAAACTGGTGATACCTATTTCTCCGTTCTCCATGGCTCTGATGTCGGGCCTCTGCCGACAGTCAGTCGGTGCAAGTAGTTGCTCCATGCTGGGCTCCAGCTCGTTTAGTGTCATGGCAAAGCTGGTAAAGTTATACATCTGAACGAGAGTATATACAATTACACTTGACTGGAAAGAAATGTACAAGTACCCAACAGCTGTTGGAGGTTCGTTGCTCCAAATATTAACAATATGGCGATCACTCTTTCTCCATAGCTGGTCCCAGGCTTTGGAATACTTTACCTGCCAAACTATGGACAATTAGAGACCTATATTTGTTTAAAACTAAACTTAAGAACCAATTATTCTGAGCCGCTTTTGGTACTTAAGATCACTGTGATACTTATGAATTTAAACCTGTCATGTTTATTATCCGTTCTTGTATTTTGCTGTTTTTCTTGCACTGTTTGGTGTCCAGCATTTTGGTGCAGCTATAGCTGATGTACGGAGCTTTACAAATAAAGTTTGAATGATTAATTGATATATGCACTGTGCAAGCCAACCTGTTCTGAGTGAGCTGGTGGTGGCGATATCCTCCACAGTAAGGCACTTTCTGGTATCACAGTTACAGTCTCGAGAACGGCATTCTCATCTTCACAACTATGTTCCTGCACAAACAGATAAACGCAAAAAATAACTAACGCTGTCAAAAGTGGAAAACAGTAATGGAGCCCTTTGTACAGTACACAATGCAAACAGCTGTGTCACAGAACTAAAATTGTCACAAATTGGACACATCTCTCAAGCAAATATGTCATTGCAAGGCATTATGGGTAAGTGCTGGGAAAGAGCTAACCATACACTACACCTTGGACATAACTTACTAGACAACAGCAGCAGCACACTACATATATCAAGTTCAATGTTTTACCTTACGTGCTACTACTGTCACGCGTGTTATTGTAAAAGAAGAGATCAAATGAATTCACAAACTCTTTCAAAGACAAATAATAAAACATGTCAAACATAGGTACAACCTGATTTATCGGACCTGTGTGATCAGTAAGTCTGTACCTCATTAGCCAACACATAACATGCTTTTACGCACGTTTTTTTTTGACAAAGCAATTTCCTTCCTAAATCCTGCCCTCGGGTGTTGTCGTTCCTTATGAGCGACTTCTCACTCAGTTTCTAAATCTGGAGCAAAATGCAGGGATTCCATACAGCACTCACCTGCTTCAGCTTCTTTGAGTCCCCTCCTGCCTTCTTGTCAGACTTTTTGTGTGCTTCATAGACCTTTGGGTCCACACTGTACATGCACTCAGTCCACTTTCCATAAATCACACTGTGTTTCTTCTTACTGGTTGAGCAAGAGGAGGGACATAAAGAATATGCAGTAAAAGACTTGGTGGATACCTGACTAATGTGCTTCAATCTTACCTGCTGTCTTGTATGTGACCTTCCACTTTGTGCAGCTCTTTTCCAAACATGCCACAGGGTTTGAAGTTCAACACACACTTATCTCCCGTGCTGAATTATTGTTATAATGACAATGTCAGTAGTCTGGTATCTATATCTGCTTTCAACACAGTAACTGTCATCATACCTGTGATTTACAATCTCTACTGTTCCATATTGCTCGATCCAAAGCTTCCCTAAGATGACGTTGTGCACACAGCACATTGGGTTTGTCCATGTGTAAGCTTCTTTATGTCTGAAAGAAATGTGCAGCTTCTTGAAGACTGCGTGGTTTAGTCTTGAGAGATAAAATGTGCAAAGTTATGTCTTTTAACCATTTAAGTGTATATTTGTATGAACTAGGGATGTTCCGATCATGGTTTTATGCTGCCGATTCCGATACTGATCATCCATGAGTGAGCTTGGCCGATACAATACCAATTACATGCAATAACTGTAAAAAAAAAATGGTATTTCTTTATAGAGAGTGCTATTGACAGTTCAACATACTATTTAACTAGTTCTTTATTTTCTTTTATTACAAACAATTGGTAGAGCAAAACAAAGTCAACAGTCCACAATAACCAAACACAACCAAAAACTACTACCTGCTACTTATTTAAACCCTTTGGGTTTTGCCCTCAAAGTCCTCCTGGATCCAGGGATTTGTTCTTAGAGTTTTTAAACATTAACAAAAACAAAAAAATGCTTTGATGAAAATTTAAATATTGATCTGATCATTCTAGTATCGATCATATACTGATACCATCCTTAATATCAACACCACCAATTTATGGATTGATCCGATCCTCCTCTTACATGTCATGTACTGACTGTGACAATGATGACACACAAACAGTTGCCTTTATATTATTATTATTAATGTACTTGTTAATTTCCTGTTAATAACGGCTTACTTTCTGCTAGGGCTGGGCGATATGGCTGAAAACGGTATCACGATAAAGGTGTTTTATATTGGTCGATAACTATTGATATTTTTTATGACCTATGAAAAATAAGAACCAGGGGAAAAATATATTCAATGTAAACATTCTAATTTAAAATGTACCGTAACCTTCCTCTGACTATACTGTATATAAGCCCGTCCGCTATCAAGGCAGAAAGGAAAGGAAATGTCAACACAACCATGGAAAACACTCCGTCAACGTAAACAAAATTCGAAACTCTCATTCAACACTTAACAATATAATTTTCTACAATTAAATGTGCCAAAAAAAAGGACTTTGTAAGAAAGGCCTAATAAAGTGTGACAATATATATAGTGCCAAGCCTGTAAATTTAAACACAAGAGAAACCTGAGAGAAAAAAAAATATTTGCTGCAGGTTTAGTGCCGACTGTGCTCAAGGGTGAGCGTGGATAAGGTGGTGTGGCATTACTGATTACGAGCACATTTGTCTGACTACGGTCCGTTTTAAAAAATCCAAAAGACTTGTCCACTTTCACCCTTGCTGTTTAATATAGCCATTGAACCGCTTGCTATTTGGCTTAAGAATTGGGAGGAATTTAAGGGTATCACTCGTTTCGGTCGGGTTCATAAGCTCTCCCTATATGCCGACAATCTTCTGTTGTTCGTTTCAGACCCCTCATCCTCGCTTCCCCATATACTATCGATTCTGGATCAGTTCGGTCGTTTGTCAGGGTACAAACTGAATATTCAGAAAAGCGAACTATTTTTTGTGAATAATTTGGCAAGGTCACTCCCGCGCTCACAATTCCCCTTTAAGATCTCGGAGGAAGGATTTAAATACTAGGGTGTGTTCGTCTCGAATTCTCCCACAGAGCTGTTCCGGAAAAACTTTCAAGCACTGTTGGACAAATCTAAATCGGACTTGTCCAGGTGGGCTGCCCTCCCCCTATCCCTAGTTGGCCGCATTAACCTCATAAAAATGATTTTACTTCCGAAATTTTTATATCTCTTTCAGCACATCCCTATATGTCTCAACAAATCATTTTTTGTTGGCCTTGATCAACAACTTCTTTCTTTCATTTGGCAAAACAGGCCAGCCCGCCTTGGGAAAGCCACTCTACAGCTCCCTAAGGCGGAGGGTGGTCTAGCACTTCCAAACTTTAGAAATTATTTCTGGGCCTGCAATATTAATAAACTTCTGTACTGGGCCCATTGCGACTCCCCAGCCGCCTGTCCACCTTGGGCTCACATAGAGGTGGCATCGTCTAATGGTTCCCTGCACGCGGTGATTTGCTCACAGCTACCATTATGTTCATTGGGGACCTCCCTAAACCCAGTTGTTAAAAATACCATTAAAATTTGGACTCAATTTAGGAAACATCACGGCTTGCACAAGGCTTCCAGCGGTGCTCCGATTTTGAACAATCCCGCCTTTCTCCCTGCCTGCTCGGATTCTGCGTTTCGAACTTGGTCGACTAACGGACTTAAAATTCTCAATGACCTGTACCACGATGGAGTGTTCTCTTCCTTCGCTTCTCTGTCAACAAGATACAATCTGCCTAATACTCATTTCTTTCGATACCTCCAAACAAGGCATTTTATTAAAAAACAATTTCCTCATTTTACCAACCGCCCCCCAGAAGCAGAAATCGATCGGTTTCTCTCCTTTGACTCTGACCAACGACGTTTAATATCTGTCATATATAATGAAATCGGCCTTCTGAATCCACTTAATACTTCACCTGTCAGAGAATCATGGGAGCATGACCTTGGAGCACCTATACCTGACGGGAGGTGGAGGGAGGCTTTGAGGCTGGTACATTCATCGTCCATATGCGCTAGGCATGGCCTAATACAATGTAAGGTATTACATAAAGCACATTTCACCAATGCTAGACTGGCTAAAATATACCCCAACCATAGCGACACTTGTAACCGCTGTAGACAATCCCCAGCTGACCATTTGCATATGTTCTGGACGTGCCCAAAACTCTCAAGTTTTTGGTCGGCTATTTTCGACACTGTTGGGCAGGCCCTCGATAGGACAATAACACCCAGCCCGCTGACTGCCCTTTTTGGCGTTCCCCAGGTGGACGGTTTACCTGCAACCGCTCGTCATGTCATTGCGTTAACGACTCTGCTGGCTAGGCGTACAATTCTTTTTAAATGGAAGCTTGCGTCTCCGCCGAGCCATAACAGTTGGATACAAGATGTCTTGCGGTGTCTCCAGTTAGAGAAGCTTCGGTTCTCCCAGAAAGGATCTGTGTCATCTTTCCATAAAACTTGGGGCCCCCTCCTAGACCTTATTAGAGACAAGCTTGACATCACCCCAAGCGATTCGAGTAACACAACTTAGACAGAGCTGACCGCTGAAGCACCCCCGACCCTCACTCCCTGTGTTTACTTACTTTTACGTTTTATTTTTATATATTTATTTTTTTTTTTTTTTGCACATCTTATGTAGTATTTATTTACTTATTTACCTTATTTATTTTTTGTTTATCTTTAATATATTCGTTAGATTGAATCTAAGTTTGCATATATTCATGTGTGTCTATATTTGTTGTGGGCACTAGGTGACAATTACCTTGGGAATTAAAGTGGGTGGGTACTGTAAGGGGTGGGGTTTACTATGTTACATATTGTAAAATGTGCAGATGCCTCAACTTGCTGTTGCCATGATCCATTATACTGTACTGTCTGCAAAATTCAATAAAAATATTTGAAAAAAAAAAATACAAAAAAAATACAAAAGACTGCCATACTGTCAATGTGACTTTTCCTTTTTTATCGACAAGTTATTCGCTCTCTGCGGCACTCATTCTCAGTTTCTCTTCTCACCCCATGCAAAGAATAAACCCCAAGTAAACAAAATGGCGCAAGCAAACTTGACAGGTGATACTTACTTGATGGTCTGTTAGTGTGTCAATTCCACTGATCAGTGATCACTTCCTGCGTTGCTCGGTTACAAGAGAGCGAGTGCCTTTGTTTATGCAAACAACTTTACTTCGCAACTTCCGGTTTCTTCTGACAAAAAAAAAAAAAGATTTAAATTTATCGGCTGCATTTTTTATTAATATCGAATACATGTGTATCGCGATATACCTGTATATTGATATAGTTTTATCATCCAGCCATACTTTCTGCTGTAACATGGTTCCATCTACACTTCTTAAACTTTACTAAGCACGTATCTCTTGGTGTTGTTTCAGGCTAGGGTAGCTTAGCTATTAGCATGCTTGATCCTGGCTTTCTCATCCTCCAGTGATAATACTTGGTAATGATACTTTAAATACTAAGAAATGCAGTTTATTTACCGCAATGGAGGTGATTATCATTAGCTTAGGGAAGTGACTCCACATTGTGTATGGAGATACATAATTAGCTGCTAGTCGCTTGTCACCCAGAGAGGATCAGCGTTTGTGATCGGCAGTTAAAAGCATTAATCAACAATGGCTGATCACATACTTTTTAACACAAATCAGCTAATACCGATCGGTGGCCGATCAATCGGCACATCCCTAGTATGAACACTTCATTTATATATTTTTCACAATAATAGCCCCCCAGTAACCGGTTTGTTAAGTTGTGTTATATAGAAGTAAAAAATATTTAAAACATTGCTTCCTTGCCTCCCAGCACACATGCTATCGGTGGTGAGGCAACAACGGCAGCAGTCTAAAAAGTTTCTAACAACATGAAAGCAAAGTTTAAGCATGCTTCATTCTTGGCCACAAGGCATCTGACAACATTCAAAGCATCATTAAGATGCACAAGATACAGTTCTAACATTTGCAAACCAATCAAAATGCAGTGCAGCAAATGAAAGTGTGTGTGTGAGAATGCAGGTGTTAATTCACAAATTCTCACTTCAGTAACTCCAGCGTCATTGTGCCTTTGGGTTCGGCCTCGACACTTTTTCCCCAGAACTTGAGTTTTGGGTAAATGGATCCATGGAAAGCAAACTCTTGCTTCAGAGACTCTGCATGGAAGGCACTGATGGGCGGGTGGTGGCTTACCTGCTCCGAGATCAATCTGTAGCCATCGTCCTCTCTAAAAAATAAAAATAAAAACATTTCAAAGATAAAATAAATAAAGAAGATGGAAAATAAAGAAATGTGTAATGCAATCTTAAATACCTCATGAGTTCAAACGTCTCTCCCAGTAAAGGATTAAATGGCTTTCCAGTCCTTTCCCATTGAGATGCTACAGCTGAAACAGCAAAGGCAGCAACAACCTGTTGTGGTGACATTAAGATTACATTTAATACAGTGTGTTAGCTCGAAAATGTGAAATTTTAATATGGATCAATGTGCCGTGATTTAACCGTACCTGCATGCGGTCTATAGAGTCCGACAAACGGCAGGCTTTGTGGATGAGGTGTGTGTGTTCCATGTACTCTGAGATTCTCTGGAGGAAGCTCAGGGGCTCATTAAACACAACAGGCATCGCTATTTTGGACAGCTCCTGCAGCAATATAATATAAAGGACCATCAACATACAAATGGCAAGCTTCAGAGCACAAGTATGTACACAAGTCTGCTAAAATGCTTTTGTGATGGTGCTCACATATAGCAACTATGTATCCTTTTCACTAAAGCTATTTTGGTACCATTTGATGCTGAAAAATGGGATTCTTAAACCCAATATAGCTGACGATCATAAACTAAACAGGACAAAAAAGGTTCAGTTTGCATAATAATTACACCAGTAATTTTTTCCCCAATATGGACATACATATACAAATAAAAACGTCAAACTCATCTTTTTGCTGAGGCAAATACAAATATAATGAAGTAGGAGGAAGGAGTCGTGCTCTTGGAAATAAATGTGACAGCAAAATAATGAAGTAGGAGGAATGAGTTGTGCTCTTGGAAGAGAATATGTGACAGCAAAATAGACATTTATTCCACAAAAATTAAAGACATTTATTCCACAAAAATTAAAGAATGGCTAAAATCTGTACTTAAAAATAGACCAAAAAGTGCATTGTGTGATGTTTCCATTAATATCATAAGCATTACAATTCTTAATATATGCTTTTCTTTAACCAAGTAAGACTCACCATGCCGATACATTTCTTAAGTATGCTCGTCACACTGAAGTTGTTTCTGGTGATCATTTCAGCAGGTAAGGTTTTCCTTGTAAAAAACAAAAATACATAATTTTGTTTGATTTAATCACACTAACAAATGTAGTTTTATTTAACGGTGTATGTAATTGCAACGACTCAAAAGATGTGTTACCAATCAGGAATGCAATGATTTCATTGAAAAATTGTTAGAGTACCATACGCAGTTCCTCACCTACGCTGCCACACTGCATTCTGCTCTGCAGCAGAGCTATCAGTCACCTGATCACTGCTGTCAAGCACCAGGGCATCCTTGAAACTGACCTCCAAGGAATCATCTGACTCGCTCAATTAATATGACAGTGTCACCCATAAAAAGAGCATTGTTACTTTTAGTGACAGCGTAAAATACTGGGTGTCACTACAATGATGGTGCAACAGCAGTCGTCCTGTCTCACCTGTCTCGGCGTCGTAAAACTCCTCCTCGCTGTTCATAGTGAGTAGAAACAGTAGATTTGTTACTCCGAAGTCATTTTCAGCAACGGAACATCACTACCTCGGAACATCGCAGACAGCCAAACACGGAACCTGGAAACATACAGACAGCGTGTTACAGCAATACGTAGTTATATGTATAATAGTTGTCCCATAACAAGCCATTGTTTAAACATAAAATAGCCTTTAGGGCAGCTAGCTAAAGTAGCAGTTAGCAACATTGCTGAGTTCAAATGCCTCCGGAGACATTAACTAACCTTAGCAGCACACACCCTGACAAGCAAAGGGCAGTTTGGATACTGGTATGTGTATGTAGATATAGTTTAATAATAATATACCTGTGAATAGATGTCAAATTAGTGAGCTGGTAACATAAACAATTGAAGACAGCCCAGCCTTTGGAGATGGGCGGAAGTCGGTGGCAAGGACGAAATGATTGACGTGTACATCAGCCAATCAGAGCACAGTGTGAATATGACGCAATTGGCAATCCGTTATTTTGACAATAAATTAGATAAAAAAAACAAAAGAGAAAGAGGTCACCCTCAAATGACTTTACAGATGTTACTCTAAAATACAAAAGTAACATTGACTCATTGCGCACTTTTTGTTCCAATGCAGACAAAACATCCCATTAAAAAAAAAAGTACGTATACTCTCGTGTTTTCTGGACTGACCTAAATAATTTAATACATTTAATCCTCATTAAAAAATACTATCAGACATGTACTTTTTGGCCTTTATAAATTAGATGAATTAGAAATTGATAAATCACGTATTATCAACCTCCTTTTAATTTTGACTAAATTTATATATTGTGTTAAGTTTACAAATCAACGACCAAGTTTCATTGCTTTTAAAATAATATTGATGTCATATGTGGATAACCTGAATCTCTCCACGAACCCAAAAAGGACCAAAAGACTCTCAAAACTGCAATTTATGTTAAAAAGATAACCTCAAGCTACTTTTTAAAATCTCACTTATGTGAACTGTTTATCCTGTTCTGTATTGTTAATGTAAATTGTGTGTGCGTTCTAATAAAGTAAAAAATAATAATAATAAATAAATGAATAAAAGATACCCACCATACTTGCCAACCCTCCCGGATTTTGCGGGAGACTCCCGAAATTCAGCGCCTCTCCCGAAAACCTCCCGGGACAAATTTTCTCCCGAAAATCTCCCGAAATTCAGGCGGAGCTGGAGGCCACGCCCCCTCCAGCTCCATGCGGACCTGAGTGACGTGTTGACAGCCTGTTCTCACGTCCGCTTTCCCACCATATAAACAGCTAATGATCGAGGGCGAGTTCTTGGTTTCTTATGTGTGTTTATTGTTAGGCAGTATCATTAACGTCCTCCCAGCGCGGTAACAACACACAACAACAGCAGTCAAGTTTTCGTCCCCCGTAAAGCAGTTCGTCTGCCGTAACAGCAATGTTGTGACACTTTTAAACAGGACAATACTGCCATCTACTGTACATGCATATGTGACCCACCCATAATGTGTCACATTTTTGTGTTGATTTATTCATTTTATTTTGTGGTTTGAATTCGTTTTTGGAGCTGTCATTATAGATTTATCAGTATTCACATTGGTCAGTAGGAGGCAGTAGGGCGTTTCTTCCCAATTGAATGCTATCACCTGCAGACCGGAAGTGTCTTGTCATTCTGATGAGCGCGACCAGTCTGTGAACAATTGAAACGTCCTGTGTGCTTTTTCCTCCTGTATAACAGGTTAGTTTTGGTGAATCAACTCACTGAATAATATCCATGTGATCTTTATAAGTTTAAGTACACATTCTGATGGTGGAGCCTAACTCTAAAGTGTTTGTGAGTTGTAGTTTGTATTTGTGAATGAATCCAGTGCACAGCTGCAGTAATCAATACAAAAAGGCGACGTGAGTGCGCAATGTTTATATAGGAACTTCTGATCCTAATTCAGGCTCCCAAATTAGAGCTCCCATTTTCTTATTGATTTTATAATGTATATTTGTATAATGCGTGTGTTCTGAAATAGTGACAGAATAGAACAAGGATGGACAATTCAACCCTTAACTCAACAATGAGTAGATGAGTGTTATGTGTGTGTAAATGTGTAAATAAATGAACACTGAAATTCAAGTATTTATTTTATTTATATATATATATATATATATATATATATATATATATATATATATATATATATATATATATATATATATATGTATACATATATATATATATATATATATATATATATATATATATATATATATATATATATATATATATATATATATATATATATATATATATATAGCTAGAATTCACTGAAAGTCAAGTATTTCATATATATATCTTAACCACAACTCCGCCCCACCCCCGACCACCCCCCACCCCCCCACCTCCCGAAATCGAAGGTCTCAAGGTTGGCAATATCAGACAATTAAAATACGATTAAGTGCAATTCTTTTTCTACAAATTGGTTAATAGTGGTTTGGGGGAAATGTAATAGTTTGTACCTAACCTCACAATTATGGAATTATGCTGATATTTGTACCATGAATGGATTATCGTGGACCCCGAACTAAACATGTTGTAAAACTTATTTGGTTGTTACCATTTAGTGGTCAATTGGACGGAATATGTACTATAGTAAACTGATTCTGTACTGATTCATATGATGTATTCTCTTCCCTCACAATATGCTAATAAATGCAATCAAAAAAAGTTATTTTTCCAAATATTTTAAATACATTTGAATTTTAGTTCCATTAAACGATCGCATATAATTAATTATTGACGTGAAATTCCGGTTACAAAATGTTCAAAGAATAATTTCCATGAAAATCCTATTTACTATTGCTAATCGGAAATAGGATTTTAAAAATAAAAGTTTATTTCAACTGGGCTATGCACACACATGTTTCGGTTGGCAGTACAGTACCATCTAACGCAAAAAATAAACGATGTGAAGACATGGAAAAATAAATCTCCTACCATTGCAGAAACTGACTAAAAAATGTTTTATTGTGAAATAATTTACCGGAAGTGATATTGACCGACTATTACGGCGTGTTATGGCAACATTCCAGTCAGGGCGGTGATTCGTGTGGCTCTCCAAAGTCGAGTGAGTCACTCATTAATGTACATTTTAATAGACATCATGGTCACCCTGAACTGAAGAAACTTGTTTTTTCTTTGTTATAAACAAAAAACACATAGTGGCCACGATGAGCAGAGAAGGAGACAAGTGCGTAAAGAGCGCACCTCGGAACCAGAAGCCATCCAAGACCTCTCACACCCAGCAGGGAACCATCCCGAGGAGGAACAAAGACAACCACAGTTGCAGCCAGCCAAAAGGGAAAGAGGTTAAAAGTGTTGCCAAACGTCCGGTAAGTGTGTCAACAAGTGCGGTGACGGAGTGCCAGAGGAGTCATGCGGCTCCAAGAAAGCTTTCGGACGCCAGTAATGCTTCAGAGGACCTGAGCAAAGACTCGGGATGCTTGTCAGGGAAACTCTCCTCCGACAGCAGCTCGGAAATCTCCGATTGTACTTCGGAGGGCAACAAGCGCGACTCTCCCACCGGCGACAACAAATTAAACAGGACGGACAGAAGAGCTTATCAGAGTCCGAACACTGACGGCATAGACGCTGAAGCAGCAGGGACCACCTGCTGCCCACCTATGGGCGCTCCTGCAGGGGCAATGACCTTGTACAACTCTTCTGGGGCATTTATGCACCTCATGATGGCAGAAACGACGGATGACTTGGTTAGAGAAGTGGACGAATTGAGGTCCGAAAACGAGTATTTGAGAGTAAGTGTCTATAGGTTTCATTAAAACCACATTTTATTTTTGATGAAGTATTGCAGAATTTACCCACGGTCACCCGGGCAATGGATGCTAAAATACAGTCCATAAGGAGGCCAGCAGGTGTTGTCAAATTATATTTTATATTTTATTTAGATTTATCACATGCGGTTGCAGTGGATTACTTTGAATTAATCACAATCGTATATAATTTATTTTTAATCTATATTGTGTTTCATTTTGAATGAGGAAAGACTGACTGCACTTGATATGTTTGTTATAACACCTTAAACATCATAAAAAAACTGTCCTGTTTTTCATACACATTTATCCATTTCAATGTGGATCTGTTAATCCTTTTGTGTTATTAATGTGCTATTTTAAAATGAGAACGTCTGCCTCAGAGTGTACATAATACTTTGTTGGTCGACGGTTCTTTCATGTCTTTTTTTGGTCCTCAAATTTACCATCAAGAGGGCCAACATGTTGGTTAAGGCAGGGGTCCCCAACCTTTTTTCCACCAGGGACCGGTTTACTCTATGCATTATTTTCACGGACCGGCTTTCCACATGTGGCAGATAAAAACAGCAAAAAAATTAGCATGAAAAATTAAACTCATTATAATGCTGAAGTTTTAATATAAAGGAATTGTAATATACATCTGGGCAGCACGGTGGAAAAGGGGTTAGTGCGGCTGCCTCACAATACGAAGGTCCTGAGTAGTCCTGGGTTCAATCCCAGGCTCGGGATCTTTCTGTGTGGAGTTTGCATGTTCTCCCCGTGACTGCGTGGGTTCCCTCCGGGTACTCCGGCTTCCTCCCACCTCCAAAGACATGCACCTGGGGATAGGTTGATTGGCAACACTAAATGGTCCCTAGTGTGTGAATGTGAGTGTGAATGTTGTCTGTCTATCTGTGATGAGGTGGCGACTTGTCCAGGGTGTACCCCGCCTTCCACCCGATTGTAGCTGAGATAGGCTCCAGCGCCCCCCCCCCCCGCGACCCGGAAGGGAATACGCGGTAGAAAATGGATGGATGGATGGATATACATCTATTAACAAGCTTATTGGTCTGTTTAGTGGGACAGGCGAAAGTTAAGCTGGAGAAAATGCGATAGTTTATAAATTAACTCATGTTTCTGTGTGGCCCGGTAGCAAATGCGTCACGGACCGGTACTGGTCCCCGGACCGGTGGTTGGGGACCACTGGGTTAGGGCATAGGCGCCGATGTACATTTCTGCCTGTGTGTGTGTATTAAAAAAAAGATGTTCAACGAAGTTAATATCCCAAATGATTTGTGGCTTTATTATTTTGTAAAACGGACAAACTCGCCACAAAATGAACTACAACAAGAATGATTTTCCAAAAGTTATTTTAAAGATTGAAAGTTGCCATCAATCCCACATGGGTGCTCAGCATTGTCCGTGGGTGCTAGGAACCTGAAGCACCCATGGGATCGGCGCTTATGGGTTAGGGTCTTCCATTTTAACTTGTTTGCTTTTGCAGCTTGTCAATACCGCGTCAACTGTCTATTTGTGCATGTATTACCGTAATGCTACTTGGACAAACTGCCCAAAATGTGTTGATAGTGACCTTTCAGGAAATGTGAATCATTCTGCAAATAGGTTAACTGCGTTAACATGTTTTATCTGGTTGATAATGATGACGGATAAATACACATGAACTCGTTAACTTTGATAGCCAGCTGATCAGTATTAAGAAAATGCAACAGGGGTTACTAGAAATTAGAACATTTTATGGCACGTCCTATATAACAATATGGTACAAAGAGGCTTGAAACGTACAATATTCCTAAAGGAACATTATCAATTGAACTAGATCAGTGTTTCTTAACTATAGGACAGGGCCCTTTTTTGGGCCACGACCACACTTTAGAGGGCCGCCAAAAAATATCTGTTTATCAGCTTTACGCCGCAGCGGTACTCATTTGTACTACACTTTTTCACCATATGTGGCAGTAACAACAATATCTTTTTTTATTTTTTATTTTTTTTATTTTTTTTTTAACAACAATATCAAACAAACAGAAGAAGTTATGAGCTAAAGTCATAGAGAAGTTTCTTAACCGCAAAAATGATGACTAAAGTGGTGAAGCTGTATTTTCATTTTCATTTTCATTTTACTGACAGTTAACTTAAGAAATATATTTATCATTAACTTATTTGATTTATTTTAGCACAACATCATTATATGTGCAATAATATTTTGTCAGGAATTTTAAGTCCCTTTTTCAGCAGTATATTTGGTTAGTACTGTACTTATTATACTTATATAATCAGCCTGACCTAAGCCTAAGGTTTATGTGTTAAATAATACTCTTTGTGATTAACACATGGTTTCATATAATTTGCCAAGGTTATAAACTAAGTAGGTTAGATATAATTATCCATCCATCCATTTTCTACCGCTTATTCTCTTCGGGGTCGCGGGGGGCGCTTATTGATAGTTAAAATCAAGAGTTAGATTACGGGCAGCACGGTAGAAGAGGGGTTAGTGCGTCTGTCTCACAATATGAAGGCTCTGGGTTCGATCCTGCGCTCGGTATCTTTCTGTGTGGAGATTGCATGTTCTCCCCGTGACTGCGTGGGTTCCCTCCGGGTACTCCGGCTTCCTCCCACCTCCAAAGACATGCACCTGGGGATAGGTTGATTGGCAACACTAAATTGGCCCTAGTGTGTGAATGTGAGTGTGAATATTATCTCTATATCTGTGTTGGCCCTGCGATGTGGTGGTGACTTGGTGGCAGGTTGTACCCCGCCTTCTGCCCGAATGCAGCTGAGATAGGCTCCAGCACCCCCGCAACCCCGAACGGGACAAGCGGTAGAAAATGGATGGATGGATGGATGGAGTTAGATTACTAATTCAGTGTTAATATTTGAGTCCGAGCCCGTCTGTCGTGAGAAAGTTGGGCCCTGAGGTCAAAAGGGTTAAGAACCCATAAACTAGATACATAACATTATATGATTTTCTAGTTAGCTGGCATAATGAATTAAATAGGCGGCATTGACTGGAGACCTGAAGTCCGCCTAATCAGCTGAGAAAGGCCCAAGCTTCCCTTTGACGATGAACAGAATAATAAGCATAGAAAATGGATGGATAAAAACAAGTATTTTTTAAAATAGACTATGGTTGGTGTTTGTTTCTGAGCATTGTATGGTGTCTGTACCAGGATGAGGTGGAGGAGTTGCGCTGTGAGATGCTGGAAATGCGTGACATGTTCCAGGAGGAGGAGGTATGCCAGCTTCAGGACCTGCGGCATCAGCTGGACGAAGCCAACAAGACCTGCCGGATCTTACAGTACCGCCTCCGCAAGGCTGAGCGACGCAGCATCCGGGTGGCCCAGACCGGGCAGGTGGACGGAGAACTGGTCAGGAACTTGGAGCATGATATCAAGGTCAGACAGCTCTTCTTCACTCACCCACAAATTAAATCCTCCCTCTGTTACAATTGGCTTTTTGGTCAACCACTACTACCCCCAATCACTAATCACACTGTTATCATAAATATAAATCCTTCAGAAGCATCATCCATGAGTGTTAGAGCACATCCTGCTTGAAAATCCATTAGGTCTTCATCATGATCCTTGTTTTTAATTTTTGTCTGATTCGTCCTTTATGAGTAAATTGCTAAATCTGACTAATATGTACATTGGTGCTCATAGTGGGCCTCCCTGGAATTACCTTGTCTATGTTATCAACATGAACTAACTTAAAGGGGAAGTATGATTAATTTAGTCTTTTCTGACTTATAAATGAAGTGAAGTGAATTATATAGTGCTTTTCTCTAGTGACTCAAAGCGCTTTACATAGTGAAACCCAATATAGCTTGCACACAATTTGGATGCCTATGTTTGTAGGGTTTTGAAAACAAAAAAAGGTAGGATAAAGTATTATTTTCATATAATCGTGGCATGCGCACATTAACAAAGGCGTGTGACATGCAGTGACATTAATGCGTTAAAGCAGCCTTTTTTAATGCAGAGTCAGAATCGATCGGAAAGTGTGCTAGTGTACATAATGCAAATGATGTGACCGGGTCAATGTGTTTATTATTTATGAAGACGACTTCAAGGTATACATTTAAACAGTGTACATTTCAAAAGATAATACTTTTGGAGAGGGTGCAGCGTTTGCTATCTGGTAACACCTCCAGAATTGAACATATGACAGACTCAAAAATGGGTTAAGAAAGTAACTTATTCACGCACAATTTAGACCAAAGCATATACAATACATATTATCTAGTCCACAAGGAAATGTTTTAAATATGTTTTAAACTCCTTTAATGTTTTACACAAGTGATAAATGCGAGCGCAAAACATTCTGTCATTGGCTTTGCTTTCAGGTTGCAAAGAGTGTGTCGCTGCGGCTCTATACTGAGCTGGAGGGCGTGCAGAAGAAGAACAGTCACTTGGATTGGGAGAATGAAATGCTACGAGAGAAGACACAGGAGCTGGATGTGGCCAAGCACGTCTTGCAGGCTGAGTTGGAAAAAGCCAGAGAGGTGTGACTTTTTAACTAAATAAGTGTGTTGGATCCAAATATGTCACCATTAAGAATGGTCATCTCGCATGTCCATCATGGTGACCCCTCCCAGCTGTGCCTATCCCAGCCAGCTGTCCCCCTCATCCCAAGGACGTCAGACGACACCCTGATATGAGCGGAGGGCAGGGCTAGCAGCTGCCCGGTGCCTTGATGGGGTGCAGCCGCCTGGTATGCTGAAGTCTGAACTCAGAGCAAAGCTGACGTCCTCCACTGAGAAGACAGAGAAAAAGGAGTAGAGGGTGGAAGCAAGTGAGAGATTACCAAAATAGACCTGAGCTTTTCTGCTTCATTTAAGCTTGGCTAAATCGGGATCAGCATATATTATGGCTTCCAGCAAGGCGGCGGTTGGCATGCCGACACAGTGACCTACAAACATCAACGAAAGTGTTTTTCCAAAGAAGTACCTTCAGCCCCCTCATAGTGTCAGCCTTCAGTTTTCTTCTGTCCTTGTTGTCGGTGAGAGTGCGCTCCGATGGCACGTGTCTAATTTAATCCAGGATTCTGTGCTCAGTCTGGTCCCTTCATTGGAGACAGCTGCTAGTTTGATACTATGGCAGAGAAAATCCACTTAGGTTACCTCATCCAAGAGCCTAAAACACAGGGAAGGAGGATTGGCGACCCTTACACTGCGCCTGTAATGTCTGTAAACCTGTTAGTGCCATTATAGTGAGCTGCAAAAGAAACGTTCAGTTGCACTTACCTGATAATAACAATGCAAAACGTCACGTCAAAACAAGAGTGCATTGAATTTCGACTTGAAAGAGCTTCTGTTTCCTGTTAATGGTGACTATTATAAACGCAGTCTGATCCCTCCCAGGTCAGTAAGACTATTGTGGGCGACAGACGCTGCTGGCATTCCTCACATGTTTCGAATTCAACATGAAGTCACTCCCTTCCAACTGGCTTGCACTTATTTCTATCAATCATGATGGAAATCTAAAACTATGACAAACCTCAGTCCATCCTAAGGTTTGATGTTTTTACAAATATTTAGTGACTTGAGCTCGATTGTTTGTTCGCATGTATGTAAGTGTGCAGGTTGCTTCCTGGTGATAGTTTTGTTTGTCAGGGATGGATGTTTCCTCTGATGCCACAGTAATCTGAAAAGCTGAAAATGAATTCCTGTATCTATTTGAACCGATGCAGTGCCAATTCCTGGTACTTGGGAGTTGATATCAGTATATACAGTACCTATTTTTTGTATAATTGTGTGTGTTCTTGGGGTAATGCATTTGAACTAGTTTAATAATAAAATATATGTTTAGGAGCTGATAATTATAACAGTGCTGTCCAGTTGTTATATCTTTTCTGACTTCCGAGCCTCATTTGCAAGTATGCATTCATTTCAGTTTTTCCTAATAGTTTTTTCCATTAAGATAAATGTGCCGTCTTGACTTTTGTTGAGCCATACAAAATGTTTGTACTGTAAGTATTGTATTTATTAAGATTAAGATTAGTTTATTTCAAAGGGGACAATGCAATTTCATGAAACACATGACTGCACATGGTTACAAAAGCCAGAATTTGCCAGAAGGCTAGTTTTCATCTGTAATCCCTTGGCATACATTACATACCAGCTGTTTGATTCTAACGTGCATCTCAG
Source organism: Nerophis lumbriciformis (assembly GCF_033978685.3). Taxonomy (NCBI): domain Eukaryota; kingdom Metazoa; phylum Chordata; class Actinopteri; order Syngnathiformes; family Syngnathidae; genus Nerophis; species Nerophis lumbriciformis. Next base: position 45,117,182 of record NC_084548.2, on the reverse strand, counting down.
TCGTAGTTTTCAGTACCAAATTTAGAGGTGTTGAAATCTATTTAAAATTACTGATGCCAATCAGTAGCATGTACCGGTATATGTAATTCCTATGTAAATTCGCATTGAGCTAGCGCATCGTGAAAAGTGGAGCTGTACATTGTTAGCATGGAAATTATCAACACTACCTAGTTCACTACAAATATGCCTGTTTGTAGTGCTTGAGCCGGAGTCTGCAACAGGACATGACATCATGTGCAGCAAAGTTCTCAAAATATGGTACCATTTAGGGGTGTAATGATTAGTTTTAACAACAATTTGATTTGACTTGATATTTGTGATTGCTGATACGATTCAGGGACAATGTCATTTTTTTAGAATGATTCGATTCAATGTGATTCAGTGAGTTGAAATTGATTCAGTAACTTTTCTGCAAAAAACAAATAGTGTGACTGTCAAATAAATATTGGATACTGGACACTGCCAGTGAAGTTTCCTATATTCCTGTTATTTATTTTATGGGAAATATGTGTAAATGAATCATGGATACAAACAAGTAAGTAAACAACAAATAATGGCCAATGCATTCACATCCTATTTGAATAGAGTACAACCAACACTTTCATGTTCTCTTACATCAAACACTTCAAGAAATGTTCAATAAACTTACAGTAACCAACATTTTAACAGTAGAAGTTCCACGACCCGGCCATACAGTATCTGTTCTCCGCCCTGGTGTTGCCGATGATGGGCCAGCGTGTCAAGTGTGCGGAAGCGTGTTTGCCCCCTCATCCCTGTTGATGGTGTTGGGTCCTAGCTTCCTAATTTCCATAGCCTCCTTGATCCATCTCTTGTTTTTCTTTCTTTCTGATAAAATGACTTAACCTTGGCTGTCCTGCTGTTGTGTTCCAGAGATTGCTAACTTGCTTGGCTGTCCCTTCCGATGTAGCGGTCCCGTCTTTTGTGGCTTAAAGTTGTGTTGCAGCTTTAAATTACTGTGTTGTGTCCTTTGTATTTGTTGTGGCTTTTGCAACCGTGCTGTATTTGACAGCTTTTTGATTGTAATTTATGATATATTTTGTGGTGTGTGCGTTCGTTGTGACCTTTCTTAACCATCGTAGCGACTGGCGATCCGCCATTTTTGTGTTTATGACGCCACAGACGGACAAAATAAAAGACTTAGCATTTTACGTCATTCTCAAAAAAAGTTCTAGACTTTATGTAAAGTCTGCCGATTTAAATAAAATTAGGGATGTCCGATAATGGCTTTTTTGCCGATATCCGATTTTCCAATATTGTCCAACTCTTTAATTACCGATACCGATATCAACCGATACCAATATCAACCGATATTGATGTATACAGTCGTGGAATTAACACATTATTATGCCTAATTTGGACAACCAGGTATGGTGAAGATAAGGTCCTTTTTTTAAATATTAATAAAATAAAATAAGATAAATACATTAAAAACATTTTCTTGATTAAAAAAGAAAGTAAAACAATATAAAAACAGTTACATAGAAACTAGTAATTAATGAAAATGAGTAAAATTAACTGTTAAAGGTTAGTACTATTAGTGGACCAGCAGCACGCACAATCATGTGTGCTTACGGACTGTATCCCTTGCAGACTGTATTGATATATATTGATATATAATGTAGGAACCAGAGTATTAATAACAGAAAGAAACAACCCTTTTGTGTGAATGAGTGTGAATGGGGGAGGGAGGTTTTTTGGGTTGGTGCACTAATTGTAAGTGTATCTTGTGTTTTTTATGTTGATTTAATAAAAAAAAAAAAAAAAAAAAAAAAAATTAAAACCGATACCGATAATAAAAAAAAAAAACGATACCGATAATTTCCGATATTACATTTTATTTAGACATCTATGAATAAAATGTTTTCCTATTTCTAGTATTGATCAAATTTATCGATTACCTGTTGAAAGGATTTTGGACCAATACCAATCTTCTAGAAGTCAAACTTGTCCAGCACAGATCAATTAACTTGAAATTTTGGAATATAAATTGATCGATCTATCAATATATCGATCAAGCATTTGATTTTACGTTACTTGGTAGTAGCAACAGAATTCGGTTGATATCTATAAAAGTACCGAATTCGGTACCCATCCCTAAATGAATTTGCACCTTTATTCTTCTAATTTTAAAATGAGAAGTCCTGCACATCTGTCCTTCATGAGCTACAAGCATTTTCCATGCTGAGTATTGTTTTTTTTAATATAATTAGTTTGTTTTGTTTAATTTCCCAGAGCTGTTTGAAGAAGAGAAGCATCAGACCAGCACCTAATAAAGCAGAGAGGAGGCTCTCTCAACAGATGGAGGTTTGCTTTCTTCTTATCTTGTTCAAGTATGGCTGCAGACCTGTGGGAGTGCTAAGTATATTACAGTAATTGTTCTTTCACTGCAGGATGACAATGACCTCAAGTGCCAACTCCACTTTGCCAAAGAAGAATTGGCTGTCATGTGCAAGAAGCTCACCAAATTGGTATCAGAGAGTGAGGCCATGCACGAGCAGCTGGCTAGGTACCATTCAGTGTACGGTGACATAGAGGGCGCCCAGTCATCTGAAGGCAAACAAAGGTCCGCCCATGCCAGGGAAGCGGAGGTCAAAGTTCACTTGAAACTGGTGGAAGAGGAGGCGATGCTCCTGAGTCGCCGCATCGTAGAGCTGGAGGTGGAGAATCGTGGGCTGCGAGCAGAAATGAACGACCTGAGAGAGAAAGAAGGAGAAGTGGATGAGGAGGGGAATAGGAATGTTTTGGAGGAACATCTGTCACCTTCTACTCTGAGGAAGAACAGAAAGCAAAGATGTCAGAGGATGAGAAGTGTAGTGCATGAGAAGGAGCAGGACGAAAAGGCAAGTTTAGTGGAGACATCTTCACTCTGTAGTCATGAATCACAGCCTGAAGGACAGATTCCTTCTTGTCACATCACCAGAGAAGGTCCTGTAGGTGGCGAGTGGGATCCATCAGAGAGCGTCAGCAACCAAACACCAGACAGCGACCTGAAAGGAATTACTGCAAACAATTTTACAGCTCTCGTTGCTCTGAGGGATCATGCCTGCGTTTTTAGTTCTGCAATCCAGCTCATGATGACTCCATCCAAAAAGGGCCATTGTTCATCTCCCTCTTGTGCGCTTACCTCACCAACAGACGGCAGTTCAAATGGTTTACCGCCGTCACAGACGTTATTCTTCCCAGGGCCTTTGAACGAGGCACTGAAACTACTACAGGCCATGCTGCAAGCTTTTATCACAAGGATGGAGGTGCTTGTAACTGACAACAACTCTTCTCACAAGGAAGGTCAGGACTGCTATGGAGACATACGCAGAAAGCAGGAGTGTGTTCAAGATCTCCACGCCGCGGAGCTGGAGAGGCCAGAACCAAGAGTGAAAGGGTCACCATCCAAATCTGACCTGGTGCACAGCTGCAAAGAGCCCAAAATGCAATTGTCCATGCAGATTCTGTGGATTCTTCAACAGTGGTGTCAAGAAGGAAAAGAGGTAAATGATGATCCACTACCAGACTTTTACCATTAAATGTTCTTAAGCTCTGCCATATGTGAAATTATTTGATTCAGGCTCAAGTGAAAACCTTAACTGTGTTGCGGGGTTTGTTGGAAAGCCTCAGTGCTGAGCTCCAGGAGGAAACGCTTGACAGCAAGGCCAGAGTGGTCCGCAAGGCAGCAGCCGAGGTGAGGGTTTTCTGTACTGTAGAACACAGCGGGATGTCCTGCTGGTGATCTGTCTCTGGCTGGGAGCCCTCTTGACGGTTCAACAAGCACCACCAAGGGACTCCTGCCAGAGTATTGGGGCTAATCTCGTGTAGAAGCTGCGGCCAAGCAGGCCAGGAGCATTCAAACACAATCCGCTGAGAAGAAAACACACAGAAAACATTGTCCTCTTGTTCAAAACTATTTTATATGCTCATGCAGTGTGTTTCCCACCTATGCCTTCAGTGATGTCCTGCTTAGTTCGACTTCAAGAAATACCTCTCAAAATACCATAATTTGTCTCACCGCATGACCACGGCTGGAGAAATACTATACAGAAACACACTTGCACACTACTGAGTATTGAACCACCTCAACAGTGTACAAATGGGCTATTTTTTTGGCGCATTTAAAAATCAGTAAACCAGTATCAGCAATTAAAACATATTTTACGTGGCACTGTCAAAATTTTAATAATTGTAAAAAACATATTGAACATGAAGAAATAAAATATTTGAACTCACAATTTGGGCCCTGTGATGAGGTGGCGACTTGTCCAGGGTGTACCCCGCCTTCCGCCCGATTGTAGCTGAGATAGGCTCCAGCGCCCCCCGCGACCCCGAAGGGAATAAGCGGTAGGAAATGGATGGATGGGACTCACAATTTGTAGCACCCATCCGATGCCGTATAAGCCAGTGGTACCGCTCGTGGTTGATTGATTCGAGTGGAAGTGGCAGACAAACCATTTCAGCTTAGCTCGCTTCCAGGATCGGTTGACTTCATCTCACAAGATTTAATTTCTACTATATCTGCCACCTAATCAACGTTTTGCTCTCCTTCATCTCGGTGATTTCTCTGTATGACTCCGGTGCCACTTCCTGCTTTCGCAAATCACAACTTGTGATTGGATACTCACCAATCACAGTCACATTTAACATAAAGATATCTAGATGGACTACGGTCAACAAATCTTGATCTTATTGGCTATCGCAACAGTCTATCAACTGAATGTTCTCCGGTCGTTTACATTGCACAGCCGCTGCTAATGTTGATTCAGAAGGCCTCCGGCAGAATTCATACAGCATTGACAACAAGCTAGCTGAATTCTGCTCGGATAAAAGCAGCTCATGTGAATGTGCACGGACAAAAATTTTATTTCAGAAGTGGGGGACACAATTGGCTTTACTATAGATGGTCTGGCTTGAAGAATTAGATGCATGTTATTAAGCATGCATGATCAATTATTTATTTATTGGAGTGCAACATAAAGGATAGTGGAAAAAAAGTTAAAGTTAAAAAAAGTTAAAGTACCAATGATTGTCACACACACACTATGTGTGGCGAAATTATTCTCTGCATTTGACCCATCACCCTTGATCACCCCCTGGGAGGTGAGGGGAGCAGTGGGCAGCAGCGGTGGCCGCGCCCGGGAATCATTTTTGGTGATTTAACCCCCAATTCCAACCCTTGATGCTGAGTGCCAAGCAGGGAGGTAATAGGTCCCATTTTTATAGTCTTTGGTATGACTCGGCCGGGGTTTGAACTTCCAACCTACCGATCTCAGGCCGAACCCTCTAACCACTAGGCCACTGAGTACGTAAAAAGGAAATAAGAACAAAGAATACAATTTTGGACTCTGCAACTATTTTATGAGGCTGCGAGGTCCGGTATTAAATTTCATATTAAGCACCATGTGGGCAGCACAGTGGTTAGGGCAAGTTCCTCACAATAAGAAAGGTCCTGGGTTCGATTCACGGGCTCAGGGTCTTTGTGTGGAGTTGCATGTTCTCCCCGTGACTGCGGGGGTTCCTTACGGGTACTCTGGCTTTCTCCCACCTCCAAAGACATGCACCTGGCGATAGGTTGATTGGCAAAACTAAATTTGCCCTACTGTGTGAAAGGCAGTGTGAATGTTGTCTGTCTATCTGTGTTGGCCCTGCGATGAAGTGGCGACATGTCCGTGACCCCGAGAGGTACACGTGGTAGAAAATGGATGGATGGATGGATAAAGCACGCTTCTACAAGCTGTTTTTGCTTTTCAAAAGTGTTTGTCGTATCAAAGGTGGCGTGTATAGAGTTTAAAAAAAAATATCGATGGCCAGTGCACCCTCATAACCTGCTCTCTTCCTGGTTCGATATAACTACACTTGTAATACTACAAAAGCAGTGTTTGGAAAAGTTTATGATCTCACTCACCAACATTTTTTTATCATTTTTATCACAAATATTTTGACTCGCTATTATCTTGCATTTGACTGCTGATTGGTCAGCTACTGCATGCTGTCAATCAGTGTCAGGTTGGCAAGAAGGCTAATCAATGAGCTACAGGGACAAGCTTCAGTCTGAGCTGCGGTTGTCCGCCTTGACTTGTCTCCATTCAATAGCGTTACATTTTTTTGGACATCAAGAAGTGCAGGTGCCTGAAAGGCCTTTTGAAAAAGTGCAGGGGATGTCACTCCCTCCTTAGTAATCTTTCTTTCGCCTCTACAAGTTTATGAAGAGGAAACAGCAAACAAAGCATTGCACAACTTAGTATGCTGATGTTAAAACATTGTAAAGTTGAACAAGGTTTGGTGTTTGCTTCACTGTACTGCTTTTGATTACATGTTCATTCATCCAGGTCATTGTATTCTCAGGACATTCAATCGATCACAACTGGACTGTTCAGTTTGTTCTAGAACAGTGGTCCCCAACCTTTTTTGCACCACGGACCGGTTTAATGTAGGCATTATTTTCAGAGACCGGCTTTCCACTTGTGCCAGATAAACACAGCAAAAATAACTGCATGAAAAGTACAACTCACTATGACGCTGAATTAGTGGGAGCCCTGGGCTTGCAATGAGATGCAGATGGAAATCAGCCTTCGGCTACAATCTGTCACATTTGTCTTTTATATTTCCATTAATGTGCATTGTATCATGTCACAGAGGGCCAGGCGGAAGTTAAGTTGGAGAAAATGCAGTTGTTTATAAATTATTTAATGTTTCTCTGCGGCCCGGTAGCAAATGCGGACCGGTACCGGTCCCCGGACCGGTGGTTGGGGACCACTGTTCTAGAAGACGTTTCAGCAGGCTTCATCAGTTCACGCTGAGAGACCTTTCTTTTTAGACTACATTTATTGTAGTAACAAAAAGCAGTACAGAAACCTTTATAATAGACTTATATTGGTCAGTTCTACTCTAAAAAGACCAGACTAGATTTGACCAACCTAAGTCAATGATCACGCTTTTTGTTACTCCCAGAATGTTAAGATAGCGAAAAGGTGGAGCTGAACATTCTGGAGTTCCATGCTCAGTAACAATCTAATTGTTTTTTCATTCTAAGTGTGCTGTCAATGATGAAAGACCCTCTGATGCGGACAGGTTAGTGTTTTGTACATTTCCATCTTGTCGATGAGGTTTGGGAAGTGGAAATTCACTGGTTCCCCCACTTTTGTGTTAACAGACAGTGCAGTTCAATAAGACAGAGACTTCAGCGTCATCTTTTTCCACATACCTGCAAGAGGAAGGACTGGTGCTATCTGAGCCAGCAGGCTGCCCAACTAGACCGGGAGGACCCGGTTAAGACGTGGGACCATCTAATCATGCCGCTGAGCTTCCCAGATCTTAACTTTGAGCAGATGTCTACAGAGAGGAGTCATACTGCTCCAGAGAAGTCAACCCTCCGCATTTACTACAGCCCCCCGTCAAAGCGCAGAGTCCAGCTGGCTCAGCTAAAACAAAGCTCAGAGAGTGACCGAGAGTCTGTGGACACGCAGTCTCCCTGGTGCACACCGCTGACCTCCTTTTCGTCACTCTGTGTTGGCTCCTTGGCAAACCTGAGCGACGACATGAAAGAGATGGCGGCGGGTCAGAGGCAGGTGAGTCACAGCAGCTCACTGGTGCAGAACAGAACAAGATCAGTGGGACAAGGGGTGGATGTGGCCTGTTCTGGTACGCAGACCCAATCGACGCCACAGATGGTGAGTGTTGGCCTGCAGACAGAAGGACAAGTACCCACCACAGTGAGAAACAGTCCCTCACGGGCGGTCAACTCCTCTTTGGTGTCGCCGCGCTCTCGTCATATCTCCACCTCACTGGACAGACTAACAAGCAGAACCGAGAGGCCCAAGCTTTCTACCTCGTCCCCTAAATTGTGCCGAAGTCAGTCTGCATTTGGGGCGTCCTCTACTTTGAGCTCCTCATCTGCATCTGCCTCGCGGGATCGAATGTCAAATGGGTTTCATCAGAGCCAGTCCAGCCTTGTGTTGACCCGCCAAACTAGTCCCAGAGCTGCTTCTGGACAGAACCGCGGTCCTCCTCTCTGTGAGCCTCCGCGTCAGAGCCTCAAGCCCCCCAACAAGTCCGCAGGGGGTCTGGTCACCGAGTTCCTGCGTAGAGTGAGCTGCCGGGCAGAAAAAACGGTACCGGGGTCGGGCCAGAAGACGAAAAGCAGCCTGGAGCGTGTTCCCGTGAGGCCTTCTGCGGCCTCGCTGTCGAGGAGTGACAGCGTAACAAGAATCGTCAACCACAGGTTCATGAAGCAGAAGGAAGATGTCGTCCCAGCCCAGCAGAAAGAGAAAGAAAGCACTGAGAATAACGGAGTCACACACAGCCTGAGCTCCCTCATCGCAGACGTAAGTGGAAGGAGAGACATATCATACAAGTGATTGTATGATATGTCTAATTAATCTGTTTTAATCAATTGTCAAATAATCACACCATGAAGGGTGAGGTCAAATGTAGCGCAGTACTTGTCTGCAACCAGCAGAGGGGCTGTTGATTAAAAAAACCATGTCCACACAAATATTTTAAATAATTTAGGATGTCAATTTTGACCCTTTACCTCATGTAATTAATCACATTATTGCATTAATCATGTATAAACACAGATTAATCGCACATTTCACATCCAGCCTCTGTTTTCCAGGCAAGAACGTTTCTTTCTACCAGAACCTCCTCTGTTTTCAGGTCAACTCTGTAGTGCTGTGCAAGTTCGTTTACACTGCTATCACCTGTGCAAGTTGTCTGGAAGCTTTTCCATGCAACAACACTGTCCTTATGTGTTTGGACCATCTCATGCTTACTAAAGATGACTGAAGCTTTCTTACACTTCCACGTTCAACCATTTAGATGTATTCAGTGTTTGTTGTGTAAATATAACACAGTGCCAAAAAGTTGTGAGGAATAGATCTTGCAAGTTCAAAAAGCTTCAGGTTTTCTGGAGGTTCCTGGGGGCTATGCCCCTCCTGTTCTTCAAACCTAATGACACCCCTGCCTAAAAGTACACATATCCCTTTGTATTCATTTGGAAAAATACCTCATTTTGATCTGTTCACGACTGATTTTATCTATTGTTTCTTTGTGTCTTGCCGACCAGGATGTAAGTTACGACTGCAGCTCCAGCAGCACACTGACCTTCTGCTTTGCTCGTCCGTTTCGTTCTACCCCGAGACAAACGTCCAACCGGAGCAAAGTCCTTCGACACAAAGACCAGAAAACAGCGAGTACGGCCGTTGAATCCAACTGTGAGTGAGGTCAGGATCACAACATATAGTACTCGAGTAAACTCTGTGTGTGTTTGCATTAGTGTTGTTGTCTGTATTCATTTGAACATCCGTCAATTGATGTTTAAGGCACATTTGTTTCTTTTCCTCATTCTGTCAGCCTTCGGTGTATCTTTAATATCTGCTCATTTGTACACTGTTAAGCTGCTTTTCAGTGCAGCATTAAAAACAATCTGACTTGTGATTGGTCTTTTGTTTTTGTAAAGTTACTGTTTCTACCTCAAGCAGGTAACTGCTGACATTTATGACATGTAGGAATTGATCAATTGAAATCCAGCCAGTAGTGTCATTGTTTAATACTTAATGTTTATTCTAATTCACTTATACAGACTGTGGGTCACAGTCTGTGACACCCATTTGGTCAAATGTAGTGACACATGTCCCATTGAATAAAAATCTGAGAAAAACGTGTTCATCCATCTTTGACTTCACTTCACTCCAGGAAGTTTGCTGTGACATATTTTACTCCCTCCGAGGTCTTAATCAAGGCTCAAGACATTTATTTCAGCCACGTACACCTTCTTCATGTTACCAACGATGCCAAATATAATGCCCTCAGAACTAATAAAATAAGAAAACAGAACTTACAATTAGTCTGACATCCAATAAAAGAAACCACATTGATTTCACAGAAAGAATCATACCTCATTGGCCTCATAAACTCCAAGTGAATAAAGTTGATTTTCAATCCTAGACTCCATTAAGTCTTCTCGATCAAACACGTGTTGTCTCATGCTGCTTCCTTAATTCCGTCACACATTAATTGTCCCCCCAACAATGTGACCAAACCGGAACAAAAATTATGATTCCCCTCCAATTTACATGGGGTTTGTAACAAAAATAAAGTTAACATAAACTTGCATGAATTAACCCAAGGAAATAACTTTTTAATCACATTATGTGTTATGTTCACCATGAATTGATTCATCAACTTAAACAAGCTGAAAAACTTATTCGGGTGTTACCATTTAGTGGTCAATTGTACGGAAGTTTTAATCAATCAATCAAAGTGTACAATATGAACTTATATTTATGCACTGTATATATTTGATTGATTGATTGATTGAAACTTTTATTAGTAGATTGCACAGTACAGTACATATTCCATACAATTGACCACTAAATGGTAACACCTGAATAAGTTTTTCAACTTGTTTAAGTCGGGGTCCACGTTAATCAATTCATGGTTTATCTTCACCAACTATGAAATGATTTAACAAATATACATGTTGTCCAGGGTGTAGCCTGCCTTCCGCCCAAATGTAGCTGAGATAGGCTCCAGCACCCCCCGCTACCCCAAAAGGGACAAGCGGTAGAAAATGGATGGATGGATGGATGTTGCTTCTGTCAGCAGCAGGTCCTGAGTAGTCGTGAGTTCAATCCCGGCCTCGGGATCTTTCTGTGTGGAGTTTGCATGTTCTCCCCGTGACTGCGTGGGTTCCCTCCGGGTACTCCGGCTTCCTCCCACCTCCAAAGACATGCACCTGGGGATAAGTTGATTGGCAACACTAAATTGGCCCTAGTGTGTGAATGTGAGTGTGAATGCTGTCTGTCTATCTGTGTTGGCCCTGCGATGAGGTGGCGACTTGTCCAGGGTGTACACCGCCTTCCGCCCGAGTGTAGCTGAGATAGGCTCCAGCGCCCCCCGGGACCCCGAAGGGAATAAGCGGTAGAAAATGGATGGATGGATGGATCCGTCTTTGCTTTAATGACTTCACTTCACTCCAGGAAGTTTGCTGTGACATATGTTTAAAAAAAAAGTAAGTGGTAAAAAAGCACTTAATGAGATGGATAAGAGCTCAGCACAAACCCTCGTTTACTGTGAGACTAATTCTTCTGCCATGGAAACAGTAAACACAAAATATGTATTTACACTAACACCCCAAGGAACATTTCATTGACATTTCACATAGTCAAGTCATCAAGAGTTTGTAAATCTGTTTGGGGGTGTACTGACTTAGGAAGAACAGTACAGTGTTAACAAATAGTAGTACTGGTAAAGTAATAGTACTACTTCCAACCGCAGGAGGACGCTATACTATTAAGCCTGTCCTTATAGTGTGTTCTTCAACATTCGTTGACGCGGAAGTGTCGGTTTCTTCGGAAAGAGGGCAGTTTGGGAAATACAAATCCGTTTGTTGTTGAGATGGAATCTCTTTTCTTAAGGTTTGACTCGTATAACTTCGAAGCGGACCAAAGGTTCTTAAACGGCCTAAAGACATTACAAGGCGGCTCCATTGAAAAAAGTAAACTGTTGGAGGCGAAACTCTTCTTTTTTAACAGGTAGGAATCTTCGGATTTCTGTTGGCAAGTTCAGTAATATTCAAAGGTGTTATATTGCCACCGCACTTGATTATTTAATGCATATTACGATAGCTAATTATCAATTCCCAACAATTAAGTAAATGGCGGTGGGCGGATCGATCTATTTATCAATGTAATCGTACCAGGGTAGTGTCATAAGACCGATATTTTACTGGTTCAATTGGTATTTTTTTTTTTAGAGATGTCCGATAATATCGGCCGATAAATGCTTTAAAATGTAATATCGGAAATTAGCGGTATCGTTTTTTTAATTTATCGGTATCATTTTTTTAAATTTATTAAATCAACATAAAAAACACAAGATGCACTTACAATTAGTGCACCAACCCAAAAAACCTCCCTCCCCCGTTTACACTAATTCACACAAAAGGGTTGTTTCTTCCTGGTTCCTACATTATATATCAATACAGTCTGCAAGGGATACAGTCCGTAAGCACACATGATTGTGCGTGCTGCTGGTCCACTAATAGTACTAACCTTTAGCAGTTAGTTTTACTCATTTTCATTAATTACTAGTTTCTATGTAACTATTTTTATATTGTTTTACTTTCTTTTTTATTCAAGAACATTTTTTAAATTTATTTATCTTTTTTTATTTTTAAAAAAGGACCTTATCTTCACCATACTTGTAGTTGAACAGTCTCTTAAACTGAATCATATTGGTGCTTTGTTTGATTTCTTTGGTTAATCCATTCCATAATTTAATTCCACATACAGATATGCTGAAGATTTTAAATGTTGTGCGAGCATACAAATGTTTTAAATTACAAACCCTGTTTCCATATGAGTTGGGAAATTATGTTAGATGTAAATATAAACGGAATACAATGATTTGCAAATCATTTTCAACCCATATTCAATTGAATATGCTACAAAGACAACATATTTGATGTTCAAACTGATAAACATTTTTTTTTTCAAATAATCATTAACTTTAGAATTTGATGCCAGCAACACATGACAAAGAAGTTGGGAAAGGTGGCAATAAATACTGATAAAGTTGAGGAATGCTCATCAAACACTTATTTGGAACATCCCACAGGTGAACAAGCAAATTGGGAACAGGTGGGTGCCATGAGTGGGTATAAAAGTAGATTCCATTAAATGCTCAGTCATTCAACAAGGATGGGGTGAGGGTCACCACTTTGTCAACAAATGCATGAGCATATTGTTGAACAGTTTAAGAAAAATCTTTCTCAACCAGCTATTGCAAGGAATTTAGGGATTTCACCATCTACGGTCAATAATATCATCAAAGGGTTCAGAGAATCTGGAGAAATCACTGCACGTAAGCAGCTAAGCCCGTGACCTTCGATCCCTCAGGCTGTACTGCATTAACAAGCGACATCAGTGTGTAAAGGATATCACCACATGGGCTCAGGAACACTTCAGAAACCCACTGTCAGTAACTACAGTTGGTCGCTACATCTGTAAGTGCAAGTTAAAACTCTCCTATGCAAGGCGAAAACCGTTTATCAACAACACCCAGAAACGCCGTCGGCTTCGCTGGGCCTGAGCTCATCTAAGATGGACTGATACAAAGTGGAAAAGTGTTCTGTGGTCTGACAAGTCCACATTTCAAATTGTTTTTGGAAACTGTGGACGTCGTGTCCTCCGGACCAAAGAGGAAAAGAACCATCCGGATTGTTATAGGCGCAAAGTTGAAAAGCCAGCATCTGTGATGGTATGGGGGGTGTATTAGTGCCCAAGACATGGGTAACTTACACATCTGTGAAGGCGCCATTAATGCTGAAAGGTACATACAGGTTTTGGAGCAACATATGTTGCCATCCAAGCAACGTTACCATGGACGCCCCTGCTTATTTCAGCAAGACAATGCCAAGCCACGTGTTACATCAGCGTGGCTTCATAGTAAAAGAGTGCGGGTACTAGACTGGCCTGCCTGTAGTCCAGACCTGTCTTCCATTGAAAATGTGTGGCGCATTATGAAGCCTAAAATACCACAACGGAGACCCCCGGACTGTTGAACAACTTAAGCTGTACATCAAGCAAGAATGGGAAAGAATTCCACCTGAGAAGCTTAAAAAATGTGTCTCCTCAGTTCCCAAACGTTTACTGAGTGTTGTTAAAAGGAAAGGCCATGTAACACAGTGGTAAACATGCTCTTTCCCAACTACTTTGGCACGTGTTGCAGCCATGAAATTCTAAGTTAATTATTATTTGCAATAAAAAAATAAAGTTTATGAGTTTGAACATCAAATATCTTGTCTTTGTAGTGCATTCAATTGAATATGGGTTGAAAAGGATTTGCATAATCATTGTATTCCGTTTATATTTACATCTAACACAATTTCCCAACTCATATGGAAACGGGGTTTGTACGAGCATACATATATTTTAAATTAGATTTCCTCTAAGGTTATATTTCTCCTGTTTTGTTGAGAATAATTGTTGTACATTCTTGGGTAGCAGGTTATAGTTTACTTTATTATACATCATTTTAGCTGTTTGCAAATGCACCAAATCTTTGAATTTCAATATTTGTGATTTAATAAATAAAGGGTTTGTATGTTCTCTATATCCAACATTATGTATTTTTGTAATTGATCTTTTTTGTAACACCATTAGTGAATGAAGCGCACATTTGTAGTTGTTTCCCCATATTTCTACACATTGTAATATTTGATATTGTTAAATGAGGGTGATATACAAAATATTGTTTCAATTGCTAAGATATGTTACTTAATACAAACATTTTTGTTTGCCTAAAGTCTTTGTCCTGTTTTTGAGTGTGATTACAACAAATTAAAGGAAAAAGGACTTAAAGACTAAGTTCAAAGTATCACAGTGATACCAAAACTTGTAACTAGGGATGTCCAATAATGGCTTTTTGCCGATATCCAAAATTGTCCAACTCTATAATTACCGATATCAACAGATACCGATATCAACCGATATATACAGTCGTGGAATTAACACATTATTATGCCTAATTTGGACAACCAGGTATGGTGAAGATAAGGTACTTAAAAATAAAATAAAAATAAGATAAATAAATTAAAAACATTTTCTTGAATAAAAAATAAAGTAAAACAATATAAAAACAGTTAAATAGAAACTAGTAATTAATGAAAATTAGTAAAATTAACTGTTAAAGGTTAGTACTATTAGTGGACCAGCAGCACGCACAATCATGTGTGCTTACGGACTGTATCCCTTGCAGACTGTATTGATATATATTGATATATAATGTAGGAACCAGAATATTAATAACAGAAAGAAACAACCCTTTTGTGTGAATGAGTGTGAATGGGGGAGGAAGGTTTTTTGAGTTGGTGAACTAATTGTAAGTGTATCTTGTGTTTTTTTTTGTTGATTTAATTAAAAAAACAAACAATAAAAACAACCCGATACCGATAATAAAAAAACTGATACGGATAATTTCCGATATTACATTTTAACACATAATATATAATATAATAATAATATCGGCCTGCCTATATTATCGGACATCTCTACTTGTAACATCGCCCTCAAAATATATTTGGAATGTGCAAAAGCCGGATCCCATTTTTGGTCTACGATAGTTTCCTCTTACATTTAGCATTTTATAAAAATAATCCTTCACTTTACACCACCAACAAAGAAAGCTTATGTATATACACAGTGTTAATGTAGGGCACTCAGTCTGTCTTTGCGATCTGCTGAGGTGGAAAACTAAAGCCAGCTGAAGAGGAAAAAAATATTCGAAAAACCTTATAATCACGATACAGTGCATTTCTACAACACAGCAAAATTCAACCACGTTAATAATCATTGTATTGATCTCGCTATGTTGCCAGTATAACTTTCTCCTGTCATTGATTCCTACTCTGTTCTCACAGGTTTGTGGAGCCCATAAGCTCAGTCAGCTACAAGCAGTGGTCCTCCATCTCTGGTTCTGTTCATGTGACTCAGAAAGGCTGCAGCGATCGGCCTTCACCTTGTGGCGATGCTGAAAAACAGACTTGTGAACAGCTTGAGTCACAGTTAAAGCAGCCTTCCTTTGCTGAGGTGATGCAACTGATTCAAGAAGGAAAAGCAGTTCCCGGAGTGACAAAGCTAGACATACAGGCAAGCAACCAGACTGAAACTCCATCACAAATGGAAAGAATACTTAAACCCTGGGAGGTGGTGTCGGTGTCCAAGTGATTTCACTCACTGTGGCGTTTTGTTCATGCATTTTTTTTTTACAAGATGAAACTGTGAACAATGGGACGGTCTGATTTTTACATGTGAATTTAAAAGGGTTTGGGATGCTTCAATAAAACAATATATTTCCAAATACTTTTTGACAGAAGACAGTTCAAAGCAAAAAAAACAAAATAAATTGCAACAATTTGTTTCTTTCTTTAGGTAGCAAAAATATTATGATCGGATTATCATTTGTGTTGTACTCCATGTAGCATTTAATCATGGTTCTCATAAGATCAAAGCTAGAAATTCCAGGACACACTCTTTGATCTTATTCATAATGCATCATGTTTCAGATCAAGCAACACAATTTTAGTTAATAATAGGATGAAGAAAGAGAAAATCTTTAAAAAATAATTACATGGAACACATTTCTTCAATAAACTAATACTGGTTTAATTCATTGTCATTTGTAGTGGTCATTGAGGAAAAACACAAGGCATCTATTAGTATTACACAGAGTCTAAGAATGCATGGTCATCTTAAAAATACACAATTGTTTAAAAGCTATCATCCTCTTAACAATAAAAAAGAAGTGTACAGCTATTTAGCACCATTAAAACAGCACCGGAGGGAATAAACAGGCCACATGGTGACCTAGTAGTTAGCATGTAGGCCACATAGTCAGGAGATCTGAGTTCAACTTTGTGGGCAACTTTGTGTGGAGTTTGAATGTTCTCCCTGTATATGTGTGAATTTTCTCCAGGTACTCCAACTTCCTCCCACATTCCAAAAATATGCATGCTAGGTTAATTAGACACTCTAAAATTGTCCATAGACGTGAATATGGATGAATGGTTGTTTGTCTAAATGTGCCTTGCGATTGGCAGGCGATCAGTCCTAAGATGTACATGCTGGAAGTCACCTGGGATAGGCTAGACACAGGAAGTCATTCAGTATTAATCAAGGCAGCAATGTTTTGTAAACTTCCTTTCACATTAAAACCCAGTAAGATATATACATACATTTGAACTCTAATTAATTTTAAAATTATTGACTCTAAAGATGTTTTAAAAATCACAAAGATCAAGATTCAGAGAATCATAATACATGCAGAGGATTTGTCCTAAATCCAGCACAAGCAGACTGCATTTTCAAGTCAACCATGGCAGGTAACGACTGTTCTTTTATGTGGGAAAAATAATTAATATTTAAAAGAAATTTAACCCATAAAAAAGGGTAATCACATTTTAAAAAGTACAAAATACATTTGAGGTAGAGTTTTAGGGCCTGTGTCAAGAAGCAAATGACATCTTGGGTTGTGTGTTTGAGCAAAATTAAATTAGCGTTGCAGTTGTTATTTATTTTTTATAATCACGTAATCTATCGCTTAGTTTGTTCGATTGAGTAATTGGATAAAACAAATATATAGCCTCAATATGTATTTTAGGAAATATAGTTGAAATAAACGGCACATTTTCTGCTTGTTTCCCAAAAATCTAATAAAAAATCATTTATGATCTTTAATGTTATTTTTTATATTCTGTTCCTGTTACAAGAAACTTACTATAACATTCTGGACTGTTTATGTATTTAAAAAAGGGATCAACCTACACAATCTGTAGGTAATCTCATACTTATTTTCTTTACTGATGTAGAAATCCTATTTGTTAGTTTGCTTGTATGGAGTGGCATATTTATGAAATCGTTTGTTGGATCTGTACATAGCTTGAGAACAGGTTGGCCCGATGAAGCTGTGCTGTGAAGAAACAGCGAGATCAGGTTCCATATAGTATCAGTATAAAAATAATGATTACAGCTGCCATTGACCTAGAGGTTGCACTCCTAATTCACTGAGGTAATAAATGAAGTGCACAGTGGTGTAAACATTTAGGAGGCAGCTACTATCGTCCCTCACTGTCGATTGAGAAAGCACGGAGCCAAAAGACACCGGCTTGCTTGTTGATACAGGCCACTATACACTATAGATTACCGCGTTATTAAAAAAAAAAGAAACTTCCTTCTCAGTGTTTTCAAAAGCAGTAAAAAATGTGTTTGTTCTTATGCAAAAAAAAAAAAACCTATCAAAAAGTTCAGGGAGAATGTGCCTGCAGGTTTACAGACTTCATTGCTACTGTTCACATTCAAAATAATCCTTAAGTGGTGCGAGGAAGTGTCGGACGACGGGGACGCTCCATGATTTACCAAGGAGCTTCCGGCGGTGAGAGCGGCCCATGTTGTTCACATCCGTGTAATGTTTGGGGAAGCCAAAGACCCTAAGAGACAGCAGTGGAGCAAAGTGTTACACACGTTGATTTGACTGTTCAATCAAAAACATTGCATTTGCTTAGGAGGCAAATTTGCAAGCCTGAAAAGGCCTGCCTTGTTTACACGATTTCCATCTCCCAATAAGATGTTAGAGGATAACTTGTTTCCTAGGATGGTTTCTTTGTTACAAATCTATTTTGTTAGCTATCATCTTAAACAACGGTCATCAGTGTGAAAACTACTTATCATTGTATAGACCGTAATTGACCTCATATGAATATATCCGCTATCACTGTTTTTAAAAAGTATGTTGAGCCCATAGATGATTATTGCCTACTGTTCAATTTCGGTACACCACAAGTAGTCCTCCTCGCCATTCATGACGACAGGAAGCCCGACATTCCTCTGCTTGTGGGAGTGTGAACTTGTTGTGATGGTTCTGATTTTTTCCAACTGCACGAAGAGACAAAAATGAAATAGCAAATGAACCCTTCCATCAGTTTCCCTTTCCTCTCCACGGTGTTACAAATGGGACAAGCTGTTCTTTACCTTTGCCGTGCGTCCAGTCTCCAAACAATCCTGAAGAGAAGGTTTGTGATCCAGAGAAAGAGCAAGGGGTCTGAAGAGAAAAAGGAAATGGAATATGCAATAGAGAGTTAATGTTTCTGCCCACTATCCAATATAGGTAGTAGTTTAGGCTTTTCTAGCTTGTAACTAGGGCGAGACGATTATGCCAAAATTATAATCCCAAATTTTTTGATTGATACTAATATCACAAATAATATCATGATTATAGCTGGGTTGCATATGATGTCACCTCTGTTTTTCCTTCTTCGCGGCTTAATTCATGCGACGGTCAAGCAGCTTGAATATAGCATTAAAACAAGTGCGAGTGAGTGTAGAGTTTGAGCAGGAAACGGTGTATTGCTGTTCTGTTCTTGGGTGTTCCAGTTGTTCAAATAGAGAGATAGGAAAGCTTAGTTGTAGTTGTGCTGGAAAGCCGTTCTTTATTTGACACAAAGGACCACATTGTAACATATTTGGTGATATTTGTTAATATTAAGAAAATATCCTTAATAGTATTAACAAACTGGATGAATAAATCTCTCGTAGGCTCAACAACATGTACTGAATCTTGATATCGCTAGTAAACATTGCTGAACAACAGGAATATTTATAGCTAAAAATTGACACAAAATATGAACTTCACACCATAAAAACAACTGCAGACATGAATTGTAGATAATACTAATATTTGTAGCAGGAAATCAACTGCAAACAAACTTTTTATTTTTCTCCGCATCACGATCACAGCAGCAAGGCACTCATGTCAATTACCAATCACCAATCAAAATACGGTACTTACCGATGCACGAATAGGTCCAACTCTGTCTTTCATGGATTAAAGCATCATTTGTGGAACCCTCAGATGTGAAGACATGATGTGTGTCTAATCTTTTCTTCTCTAAACACCGTAAGTGTTAAATGAAGGGAGGTTGTAGCGAGCAGTAATGTTTTGGTGATGATAGTTCAAATCATTAAAACATATATTTTTCTTAAGATTGTATAAATCTACTCCATCCCATTTTAAATATTTTTTTTCAATATATTTTTTCATTTTCAAATAGTTGCCAAATACGGCCAAATCTGCACTTAGGCAGGTAAATAAACAGTAGCATAATGGAACTCTAGACCATCGCCTGAAACCCGGAAGTGCCTCTCGGTCACGTGATTGCAACCTAGCTACCGGTATTCATTACCGGTAGTTTGAAAACATGAGTTTTCTTTGCACCACTAAAACTCAACTTTAAAAAAAATATATAAAAGAACAACAGATATAAATTAGTAATGAATAAACAACATGTAAAAATAATAATATTAACAGCAATAAATAAAAAATAATAGCAATATAAAAAAATCAATAACATTCAGTTTTTCTATTTTAATTCTGTTTTTTTACCTTTCACACTTATTTATAGAGTGTGTGCTTTCAGTGTCAAATGTAATTTAAAGGGGCTGCAAAGATTGGAATAGGTTGCTGGGCAACACTGGCCCTAGGGTATAAATGTGAGTGGGAATGTTATCTGTCTATCTGTGTTGGCCCTGCGATGAGGTGGCGACTTGTCCAGGGTGTACCCCGTCTTCAGCTCGCATGCAGCATTATTGGCTTTATTTTAACAAAAAATCTAAGGGTACATTAAACATATGTTTCTTATTGCAATTAAAAGAACAATTTTGTCCTTTAATAAAATAGTGAATATACAAGACAACTTTTCTTTTAGTAGTAAGCAAACAAACAAAGACTCATAATTAGTCTGCTAACATATGCAGTAACATATTGCCAATTCTCATTCTATTATTTTGGCAACATTATGAGGGACAAGCTGTAAAAAATTATTATTAATCCACTTGTTCATTTACTGTTAATATCTGCTTACTTTCCGTTTCAAGATGTTCTATCTACACTTCTGTTAAAATGTAATAATCACTCATTCTTCTGTTGTTTGGGTACTTAATTTACATTAGTTTTGGATACCACAAATGTAGGTATCGATCCGATACCAAGTAGTTACAGGATCATACATTGGTCATAATTTAAGTTCTCATGTGTCCAGGGACGTAATTCCTGAGTTTATGAATATAATACAGGGCTCGAATTTTTCCGCGGCAACCACGGCAAGTGGCGCGACTGCCCTCGTCTTTCGCCGTAATGCCCCAAAAATTGACCAACATTTGCGGCAAGAACATGCCGCGACCGCCCTTGACTTTTTACTGGACGAGGGATGTAACAGTAAACGGTATAATGATAATTTGCGATGGTTAGTAATACCGTTTAATTTTTTAATTACAGCAAAACCGTCATTTATTAATGCATTTTTGACAACACGAAGTCTAGCGCATGCGCACTAGCGGTGTTTGGCTTGATAGTCATGGCGGACACCAACTTTGCTGCGGAGATTTCCCCTCGGAGTAAACGGAGCCAAGCGGTTTAACGTAATTTTCCCTCTCTTCTCGCCGTGCGTTTAAGAGCCCACTGCTGTGTTTAGATAGAGACAGGTGTGGACAATACTGGAGACAGACGCACTTGTCCCCACACTAAAAGCATACAGCGAAGGAGAAAACTATTTGATGTTTTGCAGCAGGCAATGTGTCGTGAACGTTGTCACAACTTGTTTATAAAGTCTTTACTGGGATGCTCACTCGTCCTTTATTTAACTGCAAACTGTATCAGTTCATCAAATAACATCAATACTGGCTAAAAGGTTTTGGCATCTCATCGAATTGAACGCAGGCTGTGAAGATTGTTTATTAGATGTAAGAGGGATCACACCGGGTTTTTTTTGTTGGCCAAACTGTTGTACTGAAACCCTAGGGAGGCGTTGGAGAAGAACAAAGCTTGTTTATTAGACTTCATCTTCATTAGCCAAACTGCTTTGTGTTTTATTTTTTATATCAAAAAGTAAACACCAGTTTTTTTTTTACATTGTTTTTTTTCATGTCACTAAGGTGTTACTTCAAAAATAATTCATGTGACACATCATTTTGTTAAACTTTTATTGTGTATAATTAATTCCTATACAACATATTTCTGCTCAAACTCTTAATGGCTCTGTCCCGATAGAGCATCTACATGTACATAGAAATGTACATAACTCTCTCTATCAAAATGCAAAAATAGAGATAAAGGCATCATGTAATGACAAAAAGCTGACAAGTTGATGTTATTAAAGAATAAAAAAACCTAGTAATTGTCTATAAATATATGGATAATGTTTATCTATAGTCTTTTATTAGACATTACAAATGACATGAAGGTATTCCGTTCACACCCCAACACTGCTTTACTTAACAATCAGTAATCATGATTTCAATATTGATAACGATAATAAATGAACACTATTTGTATCTATTTTTTATATATATGTATATCTATCTATATATATATGTATATATATATATTTTTTTTTTTTTTTAATATATATATCTGGTAAGTGAACACAGCTAGTAGTGGTAGCTTAGTTTCCAACCTTTTCTGACTAATTATAATAGATCGATTGATTAAAGGATTTATTAGAAGTTTGCATAGGATCAGGTAGAGTTTCCTGACAGTACAAATTGACTGGTACAAGGTCAACTAACAGGAGTTACCCCAAGAAAGCATTACAAACATGTCGCGTTTATTTTTTTTTAAGTTTTCTCCGTGTCATAGTAATGTTTATGTTTTTTAGCGTTGCTGATATGGCAGGCAAAATCAGCCTGACCTAAATTCACCGAACACCTGACGTTCTTCCAGACCCTGATGCAGTGTATCTCTCGGGAAAATCTCAGAACAACTCGGCTGTTCTCGTTGTCAGTTAATCTTTGACACACCAAAATGGCTGCGCCCATGTTGTTTATACGGATTAATGTTAATTATACGATGTCTTAAACCAGGGGTGGCCAACTAGTTAGAGACTAAGAGCCACTTTTTTTTTTACTGTGTTACTGCAAAGAGCCACATCCTTCCCCTTGGACACACACACACACACACACACACACACACACACACACACACACACACACACACACACACACACACACACACACACACACACACACACACACACAGACCTCTGCTCGGCCAGATGTATTGTAAATGTCACACACCAACATGACTCCTACAGTACTAAGACCACAGGCCAGTTATTTTCAACAATTAACATTGTGTACACTGTCTCACACACACAAACTCTCAGTTCAACCAAGTCCACAAACAAAAATATAATATTTTTTCTGTTACTATGCATGTTGCTTAGTGGGACTTCTGGCATTCCTTGTGACGCTGAAGATTTGAAGCTTTGAAATGCGCTAACGACGCCTGACATGTAAGGCAGAATGGCTTGCCATTATGTTCAACAAAAAAATATGAACTCTCCCATTCTGTTAAAAATGTCCTGTGTTCTTCTTCATATTTTCATTTTGCTGTGCTTTGTTTCCCTGCCATTTTGAGAGCGAACTTGTCACAAATTGTTTACTACTGTGATCTTACGCACATGCACGTTTGACGTCACTCAAACAGACTTCGGCTTCTTCTTATGTTTCCCCGGACATGTCCTCTTTTGCGGGGTTGTCCGGGCGGGGTTTTTTATGTCCGGCATTTTGAGTTAGGGTTGCGTGTATTTTCAATGTACTTCCAGGGTTAAGAACGGGTTAAAAACAAAACAAATTGTGGAGGCGATCTTACAAGATCCTCTGGTGCCATGAATGTCAATCAAGTGAAGAAAGATGATCGCTAATTTTTAGGAATATTTTTTTATGCCTGACTGGCGATCACCATAATGTGCACAATTAATATGCTTTGACCTAAAATACTGTTATAAATTGTCCAAAGATGTATCGCACCAATAAATGTGAGGATTTTTCTATTTAAATAACAAACATTTTATTTGGAATTAAAAATAAAATCAAATGCAAAAACTTTGTTTTTTATATTGCTATTGTTATTTTAATGTATTGGTATTGGTATCATTATTATTATTTTACTTGTGGTTTATTCTAATAATTAACTAATTATACGAGTAGGACAAGCGGTCGAAAATGGATGGATTGTAATCTGTTTAAAAAAACCAACTATATTTAAATTTGAGTTTTGGTGGTACAATAAATACTCATGTTTTCGAATTAATGAATAATCGTGTAAATAGTTGTGATTAAATTATCAATCAAAAATAATCATGTTGTGGGTGTATGGCTTGTTATTGCTAGCTTTAGCTTCCTAGAGTTTTGTAGCTGTTTCAAACGGCCGTCTTCTCATTGTTTACTCTAGCACAGGGCAGTTCCGTGTTTTAGGGATGAATGAGCGGTCCTGGATACAATATTTTACCAAACAAATCTTGCTTCTCCTCCCAATGACTGCATTTCACTCACATTTATGTCAATTTCAGTAATTGTCTGCGTTTATCCGTGGATTCCGTTTTATTAGCCAATTCTGTGACTCCACCCGACTTAACTTTTTTGTTGAGATCAATGATTTATTGATTTGGCATACTAGAGATGTGTGAAATAAAAAGTAGGAACCGTGGTGAGATCCCAAAATTCTCATAGACATGCTTTTTTTCCCTCACTCATCAGTTTCACTACATGCACAATGCGCGGCCTAATAATTGCATTTTTCCCCTAATCATTATATTTTATTAATTGTCCAGCCCTGTAGAGTCATTTCCGCTGTTAGATTGTAGACTATTAGCTAAAAAGCAAGAACACTGTGTAGAAGATGCAGTGATGGAACATTGTGATATAATGTACCTGTTCATGCCAGGTAGGTTTCCCCAGAAGAGGCGTGCTCTGTGAGCCGGGCTGACTTTTACAGCATCAATAAGAATTGGGTTGCACTAACAAGTAGAGAGTGTAATTTAGTAACCGTACAATTTAACCGCAGCTTTACCCTCAGTTGTATCAAATGCTTACTTCAAGGAATCGACAGATGTCCGTCTTGTCTCTGGTTGACATAAACACCACGTTCTCAAACAACCAGAAGAATGGACGGTCCTCATTCTCCTTTGGCTTTAACAGTGTCAAGATGCGGTAGAACTCAAAGAATAGCCTTCCGGTGCCCTCTGCAGGATCAGGATGAAAGCCCTATTAGTTTATTTTGTTCGCTACAACAAAAAATATTGAAGAAGCATACCAAACAATCCTTTTCGATGGGGATTGACCATGGAGAGGTCATTGCATGGACTTCCACCTATCAGCAGGTCAAATGGGCCCCATTCAGCCAGCTGCAACATAAAGGTTAGTTTTATTCATATTTTAGGAACCTTTAAAAAAAAATGTCACCAATAGAGCGGTATGAATTGCGCACTTACATGTTTCCTTGTGATGGTGCGTACGTCATTTACATATTCTATCTTTCCCTCATGCTTCACCATGCCCACCACGATGGAATCTTTACATATTTCTGAGGCAATGTAGCGTTCAATCTTAAAGCCGAGTTCTTTGAGCACCAGGTAGCCTGTCATGATGCAGATGAAGAGCAAATATCACAGGGGGAGCCACTCGCCATTGTGTGAATGGTAGAAAAATGGAGGCACTAACGCAGCCCCTTTGAATTAATTTAAGGTGGAAAGATGTTATATAAATACAGCCTGTTTAATGTACCATTATATATAAGTTACTGTGGTACCTCAGTTTTTGTTAATAATCCGTTGCATGAAGTCTGTTAAAACAACTTTATGAGAACCAAAACACTTTCCATTCGAAAACTATGTAAATCCAACAAATCTCTTTGAAAAATGTCAACACAAAACACTTTTTTTCATGGAGAATAATTAGAATTTTACACGCAGTCGTTGAGTCCAGAGTATATGAAAATCGAGGTACTACTGTCTTTGACGAATTTATGACACAACAAGGAAAACTGACCTGTTGCAATCCCATCGAAGAGTGAAAGAACCTTCAATGGTCTGCGCTCATCAGCTGGGATAGACGGGTATACTCTGTGAGGCTCCTGTAAAGGAACAAATAATAGTTGGGCATAATTTGGATATTTTGTCTTATGGTGTACTCAGGACTGTGCCAGAGGTTTAGACAACAATGGCTGTTTCAAGTTATTTTGAGAGTACAATCAATTTATACAAGCTATACACTGACTACTTCACTTTGTATCTAAGTTGTATTTATTTAATACTGTCCAATGAAAAGATATAATAAAATATTTGCAATACTTGGCAATTTGAGGAGTGCACTCACTTTTGTGAGGCACTGCGCATTCTCCCTAATATGTACATTTAAAGTGGATGTGTACTGCTGCGGTGTAAAACAGTACTCACAAACTCCATGGCACTGTTGTTGGCAAACAAGTCTTGGACCTTAACGCGCCAGTCTGGCTTGAGTTTAAGGTTACCGGCGCACTGTTCCGGCTGGCACATGAAGCAGCTCCATGGGTCAATCACTTTCATTTTGTCAAAGGTGCCTGGTGCGATTAGGATATCCATACAGTCCTTACAGAAACATCTGCCATGGACACCACAGAAGAAAGATGTAGACTTAGTCATCAGTGGCCTGAGAGAGGCCATTAAAGCAGCTTTCCAATAGATCAATGGTAACAGCCAGGACAAGTCTTGCGCAGGCCACAATTACACTAAACTACAAAGTTAAGTAGAGGGCCACAAATTATGGACCCCTGCCTAAGAAAGTGTTTACCTGCAGCAGCTGGTGTTGCCACAAAGAATAACCTCCATCCCTGAACAGCACACGGTGCAGTATGACTGGTAGCCGTCTTCATCGTAGCGATACAGTGTCTCTGTAAAGTTCTCCTGCAAGGAATCACAATGTTGTTTTTGGATAATTTAGGACACTAGAGGCTGGAGTTTTGGACAGAGTCTGCAGAATGTAGTGAAGCAAACACGCATCTGTCAATGACTACGGTAACCTTGCATCTGGAACAAAGGCCGCCTTCAAACAATGGGTGCTGCACTTCAATATCAGGGGTGCCACAAGTTAAACAAAGCTCTGAAACAAAAAGCATTTTCTTCTTAGATTTAATCACTGAAAATTAGATGATAAAATACCGAGTATTCACAGGCAGAACTCACCTTCAATTTTTGTGCCATTTTCGTTAAGTAGCTCATCTAACAATTCTGCAAGTGAAGCATCAAAATAAATCATTAAAATGAGAAAACAACTATGTGTTGTGGTTAAAAAAATATTATTTTTTTAACTTCTCCATAATCATTATTGTGATATTTTTCCCTGTATCCCTGTATATTCTGTTTCGATTATCAAATAAATCCAGGAATGACTGAATGTAGGTGGCTACTTGTTATGAAAGTGGACTTATAACATCTCACCTAAAGGGAAACTGCAATCCTTATGTGAGACAAGATCTTTCTATATTTTCTCCATTTCTTCTCCAAAAACTGCTAGGAAGAGGCGGCTAACAATGCAGGTAATGGGGATTGACCTATTTTGCCTCCAAAGCCCTCTAAAACAATCCAAAAAACTCCAACGTTTTATGTACCGTACATGCTGCAAATATAAGGAACATTCCTGATAACATGTAATATTTGCAGTATTTTAAGCATTACTGGAACGTCCTTCTTGGGCATATTGATTTCACAGGGCACACGGCAACAAATGCTTCTTCTGTCAGCAACAAGAGCTTGTTCTGTGTTTGCAACCACTAATCATCACAGACTTGGTGTGCTCCTCTGGGACAAGTCACCACCTCATTGCAAGGTCAACACAGACAAACATTCACACACTCGGGCCAATTTAGTATTGCTAATCAGCAATTGGCAATAACTCTGGCGAAAACACAATCTCTTTGGCGGACGTAAGAAAGTCTGCGCTCTGCAAAGCAAAGCAAATTCTCAAGCGTTTCTGAGGCGACACAGTGCCAGCCAGTCATGTCGCACTGTACGGACGAAAATGACAAAAACAAAAGGGAAATACGAGTAAACTGAAAAGTTACTTGACAAATCTTCAACCCATCAATCCATTTTCTACTGCTTGTCTCTCCCGATGTCGTGGGGGGCTGGAGCCTATTCAGCTGCACTCGGGTGGAAGGCAGGATAAACCCGAGACTAGACAAATCGCCACCTCATAAAACGTCACCCAGAAAATATATTTCAAGCCACCGGAGTTAAATATCAATTTGTGGGGTATTTACTTTATCAAAAGTTATATTGTTAGTTAACTTTTATGTGAAACAGCATTTTCCAGACTGATATAAAAATGTCCGTTGTAGAAGACACTCCTTCTCAGAAAGTAAATGTGAACATTGTTTTACACTTAGTTGTTACGCTGGATGTTAACATTGTCAGTTTAAAGACATCAACTGTTAAGTTTTTTTTTTATATTATCTTGAAATTGTCAGGCTTGTCCCTGACATTTTGGCCATGTTTTAGTTTTTCTTCTGCGTTTGTCTTTGTTTCCTGTCAGCGCTCTTATTTTGGTAATTTCCTGATTATCTCCCTGAGTGCTTTTCCCCCTCAGCTGTGGCTGATTGGCACCGGGCCACACCTGGTGTCAATCAGCCAGCTGCTATTTAAACCGGCTTTGTCCTCCACTCTACGCTGGATTATTGTCATTCCTACTTGTCGATGTCAGTGTAGCTGTAAGCTACATATTGTAGATGTTTGTAGCTTGCTGTCTTTTTGTTCCTCGTCTTCCAGTTTCTGTTTCCCTGGCATCCTGTTTCCTGTTCCTAGTTCCTAGTTTGTGTTCTTTCTTTATATTTTTGGACATTAAATAATGTTTTCCCGCTCAATGCCTATCGTCATCTCTGCATCTTGGGGTTCGTCACCAACAAAACCTGACAGAAATAGTGGATGTTCCTGCATTATTCTTTGCACTTAAAAATACATACTACACACATTTGTAGTAATACATATGATTAGAACATTTGAGCATTATGTTTTGTTTGATTATAGTAAGTGTGTTTCTCCTAAACATTCCTGCTACTTCATTTTACACACTATAACATTTTACCAACTCCTTTTTTTGATATACAACAATGATATCGTACCGAGGGCTGAATATACTGAAAGTATCATACCGTGAGATTTTGATACCTTTACATCCCTATAATAGACTCATTGTATATTATTGTATTATTGATGACTTCTTAAACATTTTAGCTATTAGTAGATTGTATATTTATTCTTATATGATATTGGCGCAGAGGTGCCTAATGTGTGCGTGTATGTGTGATTGACGTTTGTTATGGTTTCTTCTTTGCACTGCAAATTGACGCTGCTTTACACCTGAAGTTATTGATAAATAAAAAACTTAGTTGTTATCATGATAGTTACATCTATTTTTCAAACAACTTCTCTCATGCTTGTTAGCTAGCTAGCAAGGTAACAAGCTATCTGTTAGTTTATGTTTAGTTTATTTCTTCGGTCAGTGGTCAACAAAATAAACAAACAGTTTTACATAAATAAACAGTTGTACATTCATAAATTGAAAATGTTGCAGACCGAAAGTGTTTAGGCTGAAGTTGAATACTTAATCTATCTATCTGTCTGACATGCCTAAATGCTCCCACATAACAGATGTACCGCCAATAAAAACAAGGTCCGCTTTGCAAAATGATCAAGGTATTCATGTCTTTAACAAGATTCGGGTGAAATGTTCCCACCCTTTACATGTTTTCACCCACAATGTTGTTGCCCTGCTAACTCGCTTACGTCCGGAAAAACATGAGTAATAATGTCACTGACTATTGTCGAAAAATTGTTGTAACAGCAACAAAGATTACTGTCAATATTTGTCGACGAATCATTGCACTCTTTTCACTGTACTTAATGGAATTTATGTTTCCCTCAATGAACTGCAGCTTTCATGCAGCCTCAGACCATGACGCTACTACTGCCATGCTTGACTGTCGGCAAGACACAATTATCCTGGTACTGGTAGTATTCCAACGACAACCTGTGGACATGTTTACTGTGAGATCACAGGTTATCACTTGGGTTGCCAGCTATTTAGAAAATCCTACACAGAGTAATTTTTAAGGAACAATAAATATATACTGCTTTTCTCCAGGGCACTGTATTTCCAAAGTTCAATTCAACTGAATTGTCCGTTGAGAAGATATACTGAGATTAGAATTTTTCTGAGATATACATGGATACCTACCTCGGTTATAGATGATGTCGGAGGTGCTCGGTCTATTTTTTGAAGCATTTTTTTTTTTGAGTGGTGGCTGGTAGTCAGACAGAGTGGAGTCAGAATCTATTTGTTCAGCATCTTGAAGAGCTGAGATGAAGAAGAAAAGTCACAATAAATGATACAGGAAATAGTATTAAAGAAGCATGTTTTAACATGGAAATGTCCCTTTCCATCACTAGTGGGAAAATACATCCATTGAGTCCTAAAAATGAAGAATTACTCTGTTGGATTTGTGAATGTGCACTTACTATTTGGCGTAAATCCCTCTGGTCCAGAAGGCAAAAATCCCCCAAAGGCCCAATCCACCATTAGCTTCAGTTCGGTTTCTTTATCTCCTTTTGCATCTTCGAAGGACTTCTCACAGCGTTCACCTGCGAGCTGCAGATTACATACTTTGTGACTGAATGAAACATAACCTTACATTGGTTAGGCAGATCAAAATCTAATCTGGAAGGCTATGACAAACATTTTGCAAAATACATAGGCATAGTTAGTACAGTCTTTTTGTAGCAAACTACACAGCAATATTTATAGATACAAATGTTTGTTTGCTTCTTCTAATTGATTAAATACTGTACCTAATATAGGTTATGACTCAAGTATGTGTGAAACATTATTTTGGTTGCTGCAGATTAGGTTAGTTTACAATATTAAGGTAGTTGTTTATTTAGCAGGATCTGATCACAAGACAATCTACTCTATATATTGTACCCCAATATATGGTTTTGGTATATTTCAATCATGCATACAAGGTTGCATTGTAGTACCACATGTTTACAGTTTCACAATTAAAATGTC
This sequence comes from Nerophis lumbriciformis, assembly GCF_033978685.3. Lineage (NCBI taxonomy): Eukaryota > Metazoa > Chordata > Actinopteri > Syngnathiformes > Syngnathidae > Nerophis > Nerophis lumbriciformis. The sequence goes on along the minus strand of NC_084548.2, from coordinate 45,086,742 downwards.
CTTAAACTGAAGCAGATCTTATATCTTTGTGATAAAATACGGTGCTACTATTGTGAAGTGAAACACAAAACACTAACATGATAGTAACATTATGTCATATTGGTTCTAACAAATGTGCAGCATCACCTCCTCCTGGTTTGTCTTGCCTTGTGCAGATCTTGTCCTCTTCTCACACTCTACATATGGCGTTCTTTTGCCGTTTGCCTGTTGTGTGACTGACTTGCGCAAAGATAAACTCAAGACATGCTCTTTGGGATGTTGTCGTTTCAGATGGTTAAACAAGTTTGTGGTATTACCCATAGATGTTTTAACAGACATTCTGCACAATCTGCAGATCACATTGGACTGCTCAGAATCTTTTGGGTTGAAACCAAACCACTTCCAAATGACAGAGTATGATGCCCTTTTGGGCACTAATTTTTCTTTTGGCATACTTCTTGTGTTTATACTATGAAATAACTTATGTTGGCTTTGGCCAATGTATTTTGTCTACAGCCGATCAGGAATTTGTTTAGTTCATGCAAGATGGGAAACTGCAGCTTCAGGACAGAAGTTACATGGATACCTGAAGGACCGAGCAAATGCCAAATTAAAATTAAAGGTTAATTCTGCGTTCACACGGACGACATGGGAGTTAGTATGCATATGTTGTGCATTGCTTAACATAAAACAGTCAGTTTTGTAATGGCCTTAAATACATGGCGTTCACTATAGCAAGATAGTTCGCCGAGTGCGATGGTTTAAGTATCTGCCGGTTAAAATATCCCGGTAGTATTTGCTTAAACTGTACATCTAAACTACTTTCTTTTTGCCTACTTGACTGGACGCCGAACAGTTGTACTTTCATTGAAAAAAAAATCAGCGCTCGGTGGCTTTGTCTTGCTCCTTTGTCGTCCGTGTGAACGTAGTGGAAGAACCGCGGCGATCCGCTCCACGAAGCACTTGAACGCAACCATCAAGTGTCCAGATGTTTCGATCGCGCTTCCAATGGAAACCACCAATTTTGGAATCGCGTTTTATTGTTTTCCTGAAGAAGCATATCAGTAGCATTCGGTCGAAGTCCAGGAAAGTGCCCCCAGGACCGACATGCTGCCAGCCGGAAGAACGGGGCTTGGGGAGGGGGGCTTAAGAGACAGGCACTTAAAGACAAAGGCCGCGTTTACTTATCTTGCTTTGGCACCACCACGCTAAACACGCTGGCCCGTAAAGTCACAACCAAATATTCCTAACTGATTTGACATTAAAAAGAGTGCAACATTTTAAAATACACTTAAATATTTGTTCAAAAACAACAATAAGTACTTTTAATCTGTGGCAATTGTGCATAAGAAGTGAGGAGTAAATCAGCAGAGGGCCTATTTTTCTTTTCTAAAAAGTGATTTCATTGTTATTATATTTTATTAATACAATATTATTGGTAGTAACTTGCATGTGTAAATGTTTCATTAGGCTGAGATGGTGCACAAAAGATCGTTTCACAAATTGTACCCTGCTAGTACTATTTTTTTCGACGAACTACTTCAAGGTTATTAAGTCAGTTCTCTTTGGTACATTTTTTTTTTTTTAAATCAATATTAGTCGCTGTTGTATATTCCTGAGAACCAGCGACCTCTAAAGTGGACAGTAAATTTTTGGGCGATTATTTTTTTATTAAAATTAATTTTGGGGAAAAAATTGCATTGAGTACACTGCAAACAAAATCTGTAAATCTTAAGGTAAAAAAATTGTCAGCTTAGTCCCCGCAATTGTACCGTAAAGTTTACAGTGGTTTTTACACCTAATGAATTGACCAACAGTACCAGTTATTTTTTTCATTAAAATTATGGCAACTAATCTGACAGTTGTTTTTGCGTTAATTTTTCCACAGTGTACAACAAGAGCGCTCTGCCGTTTTTAGGGACCTACTGCAAAAAAGGTAGTTAAAGCCCAGATGTATGCCTGAGCTTCAGTGTTTTTAGGGCTCTGCTGCAAAAATGGTCATCTCTGACATGTTTTTTTTTTAAACTGAACTCGCGGGCTAGTCTGGTGTCATTCCTGGGCTGAATTTGGCCCCCGGGCTGCCAGTTAAATAATACTGCTTATACAAAAAAACGCAACACTTTTGTTTTTTGCCCCCATTTTTCCATGAGCTGAACTCAAACACCGAAATTGTTTTCTAATGGACACAAAAAACTATTTCAAATACTGTCTCAAAAGTATTTCTAAATTTGAGTTAGTGTGAACTTTTTCTTTGCCGGATAATCCAACTCACAAGTGTGTGTTGCATATCGATATTATGATTACACAACATATTTATTAAACAGGTGTACATTAGGTTGGCCAATATAAAATGCCAGTAAAAAATGTGCTGTCTTAACCGTACTCTTTGGATAGAGTTGATCTGGTTGTTGATTGTGGCCTATAGAATGTTGGTCCACTCTTCTTCAATGGCTGTGCAAAGTTGCTGGGAGAAACCGGAACACCCAAATATCACAGGCATGTGAGCACCCTTTGAAAAAAGGCAAGCCACGAAATAAAATTTAGAAAAATCAAAACTACATTTCCTGCAATTGTGTGCTTTTCTACACTATATTTTTCCTTTAGGTTTATTCTCAACTAACATCTTTTGGCTGTCTTCTTGACACTTGCATGTCCCATGTAATGTACCACATATGTTTTAATGTTTTAAGCAGATACTTTACTAACATTATTATCATTGAAAATGTAATGTCAAATTCTATAACATGCACGCAAAGAACTCCGAAAATGTTACCCATTTGGCAACTCTATCCTATAGCCGCTACCCCTCAGGTAATATACTTCTGGTTTTGTGACCTCATTTTACATGTCACCTCAAAATATACCTTCTCGCTCATGGCTACTAATAAATGCTCTTGAACTACAACTGGTTTGGAACTAACAGAGTTCGGATTGTAAACATCCCAATATGATTAGCAGCAAGGTAGAAATCCATCAACGTTGTACAAGTACCGGTAAGCTGCTAGATCAGGGGTCCTCAAGTACAAATCTTGAAGGTCCACAAATGTTTTTTTGAAACAGGCTGGGTCCGTTTATTATCGGTCAAGCTTATATAATAGCAGGAGGTAGGTAGTTTAACATTTTCTTAAAATTAACAAAAATAAAATAAATATCCAATAAAATACATGAAATATTTTCTTTGAAACAAAAATAAATAAGAACTTTGAAAAAATGTGTCCTCTGCATTTGACCCATCCCTTGATCACTCCCTGGGATGTGAGGGGAGCAGTGGGCAGCAGCGGCGCTGCGCCCGGGAATCATTTTTGGTGATTTAACCCCCAATTCCAACCCTTGATGCTGAGTGCCAAGCAGGGAAGAATGCTGGTATGAGCTTTTAAACATAACCCGTTAACTGTTGCCAATCAAATGGTGAATAAGATACTCTTTAGGGTTCATATGTTTGTAAATCTGACTGTGTTGAAGTCAGTGCCTCACCAGCCATCAACCTCACCGCACGTTACTGCTCTGTTGCTATTTGTTGTTGTGTCATAGATTTAACAAAAATCTTCTTTGATGTTTCATATGGCTTTTTCAGCCTCGTGATTTCTTTTTTTCTTAGCTCTGAATCATGAGGAAATGTCTCTTCAAATTCGCGGTGCTCTTTCAGATAGTGACGTTTCAGATTTTCACTTTTCACCAGAGCAACAGTAGTGTTGCATAGTAGACACATTGGTCTGGTACTTGCAGTAGGTAGGATGAAAACATATTGCTCTGTCCATTCTTCCTTGAAACGTCGGTTTTCCCTGTCCACCTTTCTTTTACCAGCCTGAGCCAACTTGGAGCATGCCATTGTGATTTGATTCACATTCAGTGACTGACAAGTGAACAGTTAGCGAAGTAGCGATACGAGACAACTGTGTGCCTGCAGCGAAAGGTTCCATGCACTGTGCACATGACCCAGGTGGTAACAGCCTATCAGCGCGTCGTTGTGAAAGAGATGACAACCCATACCCCGGAATTAGCCAATCAGAGTGGCGTTCTCTCGCTCTCACTCTGTCTCTCTCTCTTTCTCTCTCAGAGAGAGAGAGAGAGAGAGAGAGAGAGAGAGAGACGGAGTGAGTGAGACACGAGAAGTGTAAACGAAACGTGGAGATATTTGACTAAAAACAACAAAGAACGTTGACTTGCGCTAGCGATAACTCACAGATAAATACAATTATTATATTTTTTTATAATAATTATAATTATAATAATAAAAAAAACATTTTTTTTTTTTTTACTATAATTCGTGCTGGGTCCGGACGGACACGTCGCTGGGTCCGGACATGGACCGCGGTCCGCCTGTTGAGGATCACTGTGCTAGATGATGCTAAGTAGCGAGCTTGTTTCGGCGGCCTTGATAGTCTCCCTGTCCTGCAAATCAGTGCAGCGTGTTGGCGAGAGGAACAGCGTACCCGTGGCTGAGGTGAGCGTTCAACAAATTTTATGTAGATCCTATCTTTTGATAGCATTTACATAAATCACTCACGAACAAGACTTTTGTTATTGTTAGAGTTCTGGTCGGACGGGTTTGAAAGAAACACATTTCCAGAGTTGTGTTGTTGCGCTGGGAAGGAGTGATGGTAAACTTGATTATTTTTACTGACTCGGGTACCTATGAGTCACTCACCGAAGCGAGTCGATTCACTTACCGTAACACAAAGCGCATGCGCAAATGCTCGCACATTGTTGGTGATGCGGTTCACTTGATTAACTCATCACAGAGCGCATGTGCAAAACCTCACACACGAATCACTCAGCACAGAGCACATGTGTAAAACGTTGCACATGATTGGCGACTGCACAAGTCTCACTGTCAACAGTCACGAGGCGCAGGCGGAGGGACACGCACTTATGTGAGAAGTAATCCCATTAAATAACACCCGCAAAAGTTAATGCTGCTCAACTTTAGAGGTAACAGTATTGATTCTACAATTGTGAAAACAATTGAATATAAGTTACCGGTAACTTCTTTTTTATGAACTACAGCCTTTATTCAGTTATATCCGCAGTCACAACAGTAATGCTTACAGCTGTGAATTCTCTGGACAAAATAAAAACTAAACGAATGATGATTCAATGGGACATATCGTTCACTTCATAGTGCGTTCACTCAGTATCTGTGATTCAGTGAGTCTTCGGCAAGCATCTGCAGCAGCACACGCCAAACTGCGACACAGCGAGTGATTCAACTTGGGCAGGAAGTGGAAAGGAGAGTTGATTTGAGGCAAGAAACATATGTGTTGCTGTTTCTATGGTGCTAATACATTAAGAAACACAGTCATATTAACAAAGGCATAATTATTTACATAGTTTATTCTCTTAATTCGCTAGCGTGGCAGGGACGAGTGACTGACCGAATTACGGTAATGGCAAAGACAACCCATGAGTGCTGATTCAGTAAAAAACTTGCAGGTTTTGTATGATTCGTTCATGACTCGACTCGCACATCACAGCTGGGTTGCTGAGAAGAAAACATATTCTGAATGTCATTAAAACAATTAGCTCCGTCTTTTGACACTCCTCTGAGTCCCCTCTTTACACGCTACAATATTTAATAAAATAAACGCGAAAGTGAAATTGTGACACAAAACTGAATGTTAAAAACGCAGATTTCCGCGTTTTCGCGGGCATTTCACATGCCTGGATCATGCTGCAACATGAGGTGATGGCTTTGGATGAAAGGCAAAACAATCACCTCTGTGCATTCGCGATGCCATCAATAAAACACACCCATGTTCGTTGTCTATAACATATCCCTGATCATACCATGGCCCAACCGCCACTGTGGAACACTCAATACACATTTACATAAGCAAACCGCTCACCCACAGGACGCAATACATGACGCCGTCTGCCATCTGCTCTGAACAGTGAAAAGCTGGATTTTCCATGAAGAGGACAACTCTACAACACGCCAGACGCTATTGCATGTATGCATTTGCTCAATTAAGTTGATTACAACAAAAAAATTGCAGTCAGGTCGAGACCCCAATAGTGAGGACGAGCATGCAGATGCGTCTCTGAGACGGTTTGTGACAATTTGTGCAAAAATTCTGTGTTGAGCTATCCAGGTAATTGGTCTCAGACAATCTTGGAGTTGAAGCTGCTGTAATTCGAGGTGAAGCTGCTGGACGTAAGGACAGTTGGATGCAAATCCTAATTCTCTGAAACCTCTTTGGTTTATGGTGGATAAATTAACAATAATACACTAGCAACAGCCCTGGTAGACATTCCTGCTGTCAGAATGCCTATTTTTGCATTTGCTTTCAAAATATGACACCTTTTCTATATTGTGCTGTGTGATACAGCTGCACATTTTGGAATGGCCTTTTATAATGGTGAGCCTCAGACACACCTGGTCAATAATAATGCTGTTTCATCAGCATCTTAATATGCCGCACCTAGAAAGAAGAAGTGCTCACTAACATGGATTTAGACAGATTTGTCAGCAATATTTGACATAAATAGTCCCTTTATATACCGTATTTTTCGGAGTATAAGTCGCTCCGGACTATAAGTCGCACCGGCCAAAAATGCATAATAAAGAAGGAAAAAAAACATATATAAGTTGCACTGGAGTATAAGTTGCATTTTTGGGGGAAATGTATTTGATAAAACCCAACACCAAGAATAGACATTTGAAAGGCAATTTAAAATAAATAAAGAATAGTGAACAACAGGCTGAATAAGTGTATGTTATATGACGCATAAATAACCAACTGAGAACGTGCCTGGTATGTTAATGTAACATATTATGGTAAGAGTCATTCAAATAACTATAACATATAGAACATGCTATACGTTTCACTCCTAATTGCTAAATCCGATGAAATCTTATACGTCTAGTAGGGATGATGCTCGAAACCGGTTTTCCCGGTTGTTCGATAAGAAAAGAACCGACTCGACTCGGACTCGAATCCCTTTTTGAGAACCGGTACCCGTTATCGAGACCACTATAGTAAAGAAAAAGAGTTGGTTCTTTATTCGAATCCCTGGGAACGAATCCCGTCCCGACAAGAAATGCCCCGTGGGACATCACAAGAAATGACGTCACGTAGCTCAGTCATTAGGCGCAGATAGGGAAAGCAGGAAAAAAATGGACCGGAAAAAGCACTCAAAGGCATGGCTTCATTTCACCAAAAAAACCGAGGAAGCGGCAATATGCAATTATTGCCAGGCTTCGCTCTCGTGTAAGTAAGGGGGGGAAGCACAACAAGCGTGTCGTGTCTTGGACACGTGTTGAAACAGCGGCAGAGACAACGAAGAACGCCCCTCTTCTTCTGCCAGCTGCCCCAGTCCCAGCTACAGTGGCGGTGACGCCGGTGAGTAACTAACGTTAACTGTTGCCGGTTAATTTCCATATCTGCTCACTTGTAGTAACGTTACCTCTAATATCAACCAGAACTGCAGTAATGTTAGCTAGACTAACGTTACCTAAGCATAGTCAGTGGCTAACGGTAACGTTAACGTGAGCCTTTTTGTATGTGTCTGATAACGTTAACGTTATCTTGTAGCCTACACCACGACAGAGTTTGCAAGTCTGTCTAATAAACTAGTGCTTTCTTTATTTCTTTAGTTTATTTGGAACATGAACACACTTACAGTATAATACATCACAGTTTCATATCATTTCACTTTACAGGCGTAGGAAGAAGTAAAGCTTATTTAATCCTACCCCTTTCCCACTTCATAGCGTTTACAAAGATATACATCATTTACTGACCTTTTTATAATAAAATATCTATGAATTAGTATATACAACAGTTTTATAATATGTAATTAATTAATTCAGTCATTATTAATATACTGAGATGAAGAACATCTTATTTTCAATAAGGTTGAAAGTATTTCTCATAATTCTTCTTCTTTGTACTTTGAAAGCACTATTCATTTGAACAACCTCTTAAACTGGATCATATCAGTACAATGTTTAACTTCTTTACTTAATCCATTCCATCATTTAATTCCACATCATTTTAGCTGTTTGCAATTTTACCAACTCATCGAACTTTAATATTTTTGACTCAATAAAAAAAGTGTTTGTATGTTCTCTATATCCAACATTATGTAGCAGTCTAATTATTTTTTTTTGTAACACGGTTAACGAATGTAGCGCACATTTGTAGTTATTTCCCCACATTTCTGCACAATAACTCAGATATGGTAATACTATAGTAGCGAGCAGTAGAGAATGTGAAGTGATTTGTTAAACCAAATATTGTGTGTTTTTTTCCATATACAACAACCTATCTGGACTCGATAAGAGAATCGATAAGGAATCGGTTCGATAAGAGGATTCGATAATAGGCTTGAACTCGATAATTTCTTATCAAACATCATCCCTAACGTCTAGTCTCTTACGTGAATGAGCTAAAAATTTATTATTTGATATTTTACGGTAATGTGTTAATAATTTCACAGATAAGTCGCTCCTGAGTATAAGTTGCAACCCCGGCCAAACTATGGAAAAAACTGCGACTTATATTCCGAAAAATACGGTACATAGAGAAAGTTTTAGATCTTCAAGTTCAGCTTGTGAAAAATAGAAGCAAAACAAAAGTGTTTATATTTTTGTTCAGTGTAATTTTGTTGCTGTGCATGTTTGTATGGGATGTGTGCGATAGCTCGCTGAGGATTAGTCTTTCAGGCATCATTTTTAACAGCAGTTTTGGACAAAAAAAAATCACATAAATTAGAAGACAAATTATTTTACAAAACTGAACAAAACAACAGTGAAAAAAACAGGTGACTTGTAGGTCTGTGTGTAGGTAAACAATGTAAGTTGCATGTAGCGTTAATGTGTGTTCTACATGATGTCTATTATACAGTATATTGCTTTGGTGAAATTGTGGAAAGAAATAGCAAAAAAGGCTACTTCAAATTTACTTTTTTAATACATGCAAACATTTTTCTGGTGTACAGTAGCTAATGCAGATTGTGTGTTTTACCTCTATGACCTGGAAGATGGCCTCCCAGTAGGCAGGCAGGCTGGCAAATGAGTCTTTACAGAAACATGTAGAGAAGGCACGAAAAGGTAGCAAATCTTCTGTGGGTGTCTGTAACAGAAAATTGAGTGGTATAAAATACAAATCAACGCTCTGGATTTCTCTACAGTGTTTTCCCCAAGAATACATTAATATGAAGAAAAAAACAAGCCATACGCTTCAAACCTCTGAAAAGTGTCCATCTCCAAACCATTCCAACCTCCGCAAACCTGGAGGTGAAAATGTGGTTTTCCAAGGTATCACCAGACCAGGCCACCAAGAAAGACCCTTCGGTTTCCCCCATACAAGCTCTCCTGTCAAAAATCCCTTCCCATCCTGATGAAAACAAGTAAATATTATTAAAATATTAGAAAATATATACCAAAATAGTGTGGAGATATTTTCAGTGATCTGTATCGTAAGCTTGTAACATTACCTGGTAAGATCCTTTTAGGCTTATTCTGGTCTCTTTCTTACCTAAAGAATCCTCATCTTCCTGAAAACCAGAAAACTGTTGTCAGTATGTGAACTGGTCCCTGAATATGTATATTGCTACATTTAATTTGTAATTATACAGCTGAAACAGTGAAAAAAATGCTTACTAGTCAAGTTCATGCAAATGTAATAATTGTTCTTCTTGTGTCTTCATGACAAAGTGACACATTATTACACTAACTTTGAGAACACATTTGGTGGCTTAAACCAGACAATAAAGAAAAGTCACTGTATGCATGACTAAGAAAAATGTGTCTTTATTTGACATGAGATTAGAAAACCTTGTCAACACAGACATATACGTATTTGTGTACTACATCAATATCGGTTTAATCTTATAACATGTGCAAGTTAATATTTATGTTGGCACTCTTTTTACATTTACTAATTTACTGTGGAACTACTAAAATGATATTTTTTCTGGTTAGTATTCATAGTAGACCTATTGATGGTATTCATGACAATTGATCAAGATACCATCTGTAAATCACAAAGCTTTCAGTGTTTCCTCTGCTAGGGGAAGGATGAAAGAGGAAATGCAGGAATGAAATACAGTTCCTTTGAAAGTTGTCAATTGGAGTACATGTGAATTAAACTTGGCACACTGTAGTGGTGGACAAAGGAAAGTCACTTTTTCTTGGTACTTCCATTGATGATGGGTTTATACTCCAAACGGCACCATGTAAAATTGAAGCAGTATCCTATACACTTATCCATTTGAACATACAGTACATTATGTGGGCATTATTGATATTACATTATTTAAGCTAAGTCTAAACTACTCTTGTAATACCAACAGTCTTAGCCCCCTTCAAAGTTGAACTTACAATACTGGACCAGGTGCCGACATCAGCCTGAAACACTGTCCGTGCCCGTGGCTTCTGGCGTAAACTGCACTCCAAGTTATGACCTCCCCTATTGGGCCCCTGGGAGATAATCGAATACCAGCAAGTTGGTGGACATAAATGATGTAATTTGCAAATACACAAGAGGACATTGGATTGGCTTGCGGCTTGTGTATAACCAGACATATTAGTTATGCTGTTTTATTACACACCAATTACACCCAAAATACACAACTTTAATGTGTACTTTTGGAAAGAGGTACCTTCTATTCAATGTAACTTTAGTGGGAAAAATAATGTCCCAACATTTAAATGCACAGTACAGTAGTATTGTACATAGAAATAACCAAGTTTTAATTGATCTTAAAAAACATACCCGATCTCTGACACTGGGCAGAAAATACACTGCAGTTGCCATACAGTGCAGTATCTCACAAAAGTAAGTACCCCTCACATTTTACCAATTGTTTTATTACAATATATATTCTCAAGGTACTATGCTAAAGAAATAAAACTTGTATAATCCTGAAAATAGTCAGTGTACAGTTTGTACAGCAATATACGTTACTATCTACTGAAAATAGGGCGACACAGCCATCGTTGTCTAATTAGCTGACAACACAAGTGAGTACAGTAAATCATGGTGGTGGCCGTGTCATGGTTATGAGCTTCATGAGTGCCACTGGCACTGGGAAGCCGCAGTTTATTTAGGATAACATTAATTCCATACCCAAGAGGATTACACTAAATAATCACTGTCGGACTTAATTTGGACGTGTTCACTGTGAGGTGTAATCACTTATGTTGCCAGGTGTTTACACAACAATGACTGTCTTGAGCCATTTTCAGTACAGAGTAAATCTATACAATCTATACACTGAATACTCTAAAGTATACACACGCTGATAGCATGTATTGATGTAAACATACGAATAAGCTGCAAAAAAGATACCTCTTCACTAGGGCAGTCCTTCTCCTCAAGAAGATCATCATATAGGTTGTCTAGATCTTAGGAAGGAAACAACCACATATTTTAGCGTTGTCATAGTAGATAATATTATCCTAAATTCTACTCCAGCAAACTGTTAGTCGTTTCATCATTTTAGTCACATTAACCTACAAGAGTAGCCTGGAAGTCAGACAGAGAATAGTTTGAAAGTTGTTATTGTCACAAGCTTGGCATTTTTATGTAGTAGCATAGCGTAGTAGTTAAGATACATTAGAATCAAACTTAAATTATATACCCATTTCTTACCTTTTAGTTTTGTTAGACGGACTTGACATGGCTGCACGCATCTTAAATAGAGGTCTGAAAGCAAATCACAAGTTTAAATAATAAGTTCTGTCTCATGAGTTGACTCTTGGGAGTACTTAGCTGTAGAAAATACAAATAACTTAATCGTGAGAAATTTGACAACAATACAGAATTCCCCAATTAAAAACTAACAGTTCACATGGCAAGTTAAGCGTTTGGACAATACAATCAAATATTAAAATCCTAAGTAGAGTTGCTTCCAAAGCAATGCATAAAACTTAAACAATTTAAAAGATATCAAGGGCCATCATGCACAAAAAGAGCAACACTCAAATAAGATGTTGGATTTAAATGACATTGTTTGATTTGATTGCGTTACCTGGTGGGATATTTTTGAAAAATGTGTCTTGGTTGTCAGTGCTGTCTGACTTGGGGCCAGAGTCGCTCTGTGATACAGCTTCACTCTCAGACAGCAATGCCATATTTCCAATGTCAAGGGCCTTGAAACAAAATAAGTACATTAAAATAAAAAACACAGAAAAAACAATCAGCACATACAAAATAGCATGACTTCTCTTGAAATACCTGTCTAAAGACAAGCTGAGCATCAAGGGGAGGACAAGGTAGGCACAACAAAGTTAACACAAGTTTTCTGAATACTGAGATGGGGTTGGTTCGCTTCAGGATGCTGGACCAGTAATTGTCCATTCGATGTTCCATATCTTTTGTCTGTGTCATACCATCAGCCTGCTGATAATCACGGAATTCACTGAAAAGCTGCCTGGACATCTGGTCACACATTCCTAATTGTGTCACCAGCATCTCCAGTGATTTTTCTGTCAGTTTGCTTTGCTGGTCCAGCAGTTGAGCGATGCAGCCGAACATCTCCTCACTGAGAGGCAGCTCCTTTACAAGGGCTCCAGTGAGAGCTACATAGAACGACAGCACCTCCTTTTGGAAATGCACACACGCTGAAGAATTTTTCAATAGGTCCTCAACTGCTTTCCCTCCAAAATTGAGTTTTGGGCTGGACAGGTGGAACTTCTTTTTCTGCAGTATTTTAGCATTGTGTTCTTTAAGGATGTTAGCTGCTGCTTCTGGGTGTAGGAAAGAGGCAGTGTATGTGCGCAAAAGGCTGCTGGCTTCCTTTGAGATTAGCTTTATGTCAGCTCTGCTGTCTCCCTTAATTCCCTGAAGATGTGTTTGGAACTTCTGCAGAGGCTTTAAGGTCTGCTCCAGGAAAATGAAGGTTGCCCTGACTTTAGGATCATCTAGTTGGGAGTTGATGAATTTGATTTTCCTGTCCTTTGTGTCACATGAGCTGAAGTACAAAGTGACATCTGTCCATATTTCCAACATTTTGGCAACTGTCTGATGAACATAATGGCAGCTAGTGTTGAGCACAGATGATGAACCGTCCTCTATCATATCTGCGCCAAAAATTGTTTGGAGGTTAATGTCCTTTACAGAGCAGGATATGTAGTGCGCATGAATTTCCAGAATCAGCTCAATAACAGGACTGGAGAGCTTCTTCATAGCCGCATGGCAAGCAGCATCAGCAATGTTGTAAAGTTCTCCAAATACCACTATGTTTGGATTGAGCTCCCTGAGCTGCAAGCTGAGTTGCTCTGCAGCAGCACCTTCATGGTTCAAATAAAGAGCAACTAACATGTCTTCAGGTAAGCCAAATTTCTTCAAAGTCTCCACCACCGCAGAGGCGGTTTTCTCCCCTGTCTCATCAGCTGGGGAATTTACAGCGTCCAGAAATTTAATGTAGTGCCGAGAGCCTTCCACGTCAAAAAATCCAACAAGAACAACAGAGACAGTCTCATCCTTTTCAAGTGGCACCTTTTCATAGAAGTAAATACAGTATGGAGTTTGCTTGCAAAGTGTTGTAATGTGTTTGGTATACTCCGGCCTCAGTTTAGAGTCTGCAATATGTCTTGACCCTTGGTGACAACAGACTTTTTTAATGAATTTGAGGGCTAACTCGTTGAAGTGCAGCTGCTCAACTTTTTTGAGTCCACAATCTTCAGTGACATGGTCCAGTTTAGGTGTACCTAATAAATACAAAAATGCAACTTTAGTTAATGTTGTGATTAAAACATAAGCACAGTCTTATACTAATGCTGTCACTGTAAAATTTAACATTTACCGTTTTGAGATTGCTGTGATGGTCGGTAAGAGATAATGTCATGGCTGTTCCGAGCTTTCACAGGATCATACTCATCTTTCACATTTTTTGTGTAGAAGGCTTTGAACCACTTCAGGAACTCAAAGTTAGTTTTACAATCCCCGTTTATGAGTTCGGCAACAGGAATGGTCTATATGGCAACAACGACAAAAAAACAGTCAAAGAGTGAAAAATCAGCACAAATAGATAACGATACAATAGTTTCATTCTGTACAATCAAATATAAAAACTCGGTGTGCTCTCATGACAATATGTGTTATATGTCCACATGAACATGAATATCTTCAGAAACACATATTTTGTTCTCTACAGTGTTAAAAAAATATACAGCCATGTAGTTACATAAAAATCTCTATGTCCACATAAAACCCCATTTTCCTGTTGTTGTCAGGCACATTTTGTGCTATCTGATGCCTGAAAAAACGTCCATAGCTGACTTGGTGGCATTAAAACGGCTCTGTTCATCATCAATATTGTGAAATAGGGCTGGGCGATATGGCCTTTTTTTAATATCTCGATATTTTTAGGCCATATCGCGATACACGATATATATCTCGATATTTTGCCTTAGCCTTGAATGAACACTTGATGCATATAATCACAGCAGTATGATGATCCTATGTGTCTACATTAAAACATTCTTCTTCATACTGCATTAATATATGCTACTTTTAAACTTTAATGCAGAGAGGGAAATCACAACTACCGTAAGTCAATTTACCAAAGGTGTATTTATTAAACAGTTATTAAGCAGTGGCAAAAACATTCATGTCATTTCCAAAACAGAAAGTGCAAGATTGTCAGAGACATTTTAAAACAAGCGATTAGTTTAAAACATGATGTCACACAAGATATTTCAATAAGTGTCAAATAAAAATGAGCTGCATAATAGGAAATCAAATAGTGTTCGTCCTTCGCTATGTGGTAGGTTCCTGCGGACGTTATCTCCTTCTGTTGACTCTTTTTTTCATACGGTGTTGATGTGGAAATGTTTGCCTCGGCATTTTGATGGTGTGGCACCGGACGGAGATGTTGACGTGCGGAGTTTCAATCACTCTTCAGGTGACTTTTCAAATGATGCTACATATTAGCAGTAATGCTACTTTTTGCAGAAACGCTTTCGCCCCACACTTGACAAATTACGGTTGTCTGTTCGACATATTCCCACTTGAAGCCAAACCACCGCCAGACGATGGACCCCCTGCTGTTTTTTGGGGGAATTAATTATTCCTTCATTTATTACCAGATTCGCACCTTCTTTCTCTCGTCTTCCCACTCGCATCACAGCTAACCTTAGCCATGCCGCTACCCCTCTGCTCAAGGAGGGCGTATACGTATGTGACGTATGACGTGACAGTATGTGACGTGTGTAAGAAGGTGCGCTTGCTGTCTGTGAGAAGGAGCGACAAGACAGAGTGAGAGGATCCTGTAGTGTAATGCCCGCAGCTAAAAGCAACTGCGTGAGAACGTATACTCCGATATCACGATATAGTCATTTTCTATATCGCACAGAGACAAATCCGCGATATATCGCGTATATCGATATATCGCCCAGCCCTATTGTGAAATATTAGATGTACAACATGTACATTAGTTGTATAACAACATGTACATGTTCTTATTGACAATAAATCATCCTTCAAGTCTTTAAAAGCAGGGCACTCACACATAGTCCAGGCAACACACCATGAATGTTTTTTTAATTAGCGCACAACAACACACATACAATACTGACACAGATCAAAAAGCTTATTGTCATCTATATACTGGTACACACATTTTGAAAATGATCATTTTTGACTGCGTTTTTCAGTTTTTAGGAAACAAAAACCTACAGGTGCATGTGGACTGGGGCCAAAATGCAAGGAAAAATATGATTTGTGAAAAGGTTGTAACAATAGGAAAATTTCGATTATTGTGACTAAAATGATCAGTTATCATTATCATTGTATTTTTGAATGTGCTCAAGAAGTACTTATACACACACTAAAATATTTTAACCAAGTTGTATTTATTTTTATAAATAGATACACAATATACTTTATACCATTGTAGTCCTATTTAAGTGTTTAAGTGCGTTTATCTTCTTCCTTTTTTAATTTATAAAGGTTTTAGAGTGTTTTTTAATGATAAAGACAAAACGAGTGTTGCACATCTAATTAGAATAGAATAGAATGGACTTTATTGTCATTATATTTGCATATAACGAGATTAAGGACTCCACTTTAAGGTGCGGTAGTGGGAACAAATATGGGGTAAAAATAAATAAATAATAAAATAAATTACACAACTAAAAAACTAACAATTGAAATAAACAGACTACCGTACTATCCAATAAGAATAATAAGCAATCCTGTACAATATACAAAACACTATAGAAATACAAAATACTGTACAATTTGTGACGTCACCGAGTTAACTTCCTGTTGTAAACATGTCTGTGTATAGATCTTGATATTTATCACTCTGTGCTAAGAGAACTTTGTTATTGATTAAGCCTGTAGGTTCAATGTGCACAATTGATATTGTACTTGCTCAGACAGTAATGTGGGTATACAAACTGTTTTTGTGTATTTGGGATCTGCATAAGTCCCGTAAATTTTAAATCTAACCATGGAGACATGGTGGAGATATTTATAAAACGATCTCGCCTTTCTTCATGCGTCCTCCAAACGAGCCCTTTGAAATTTACCCAATTAATAAAGTTTTTCCAATTGGTGACGTCAACGGATATCTCTATATATGGTAGGGATTTAACCCCAAGAGCTTTGCGTGAGTCTGCCATTTTTCTCTATCCTCTTGTTATGGGGCTGACTGGCTCGCACATGCACCCTCCTCTGTTGACATTTGTTATACAAAGTAGCGTATAGTTTTAACTCCTATCTGTCATTCGACTCAATAACGGAACGCTGAAAAGTACAACATGATTAACGGAGAGAAGATGCATTTTGAAGTGTAAACACATAAATAGGACCGCCCACAAAATGGCGTATCCTGAAGAGACAGACAGATAGCAGCTCGAAGATGGCCTGATATACTCCTAATATGACCCCTTTAATGGGGAAAGACGTAATGACTCTTGTTTCCATGTGAGCATTTAGGCTAGCTAACCAATTATTAGCACGCTAGCTTGCTTCATCAGTATCACCGGTCTGTGAGTTTATCAAAGTGCATGCGGTTACTGTAAAAGTAATGTTTTTACGATTATTTTTAATTCAAAACCGTAACACTATTGTTGGGAGTTTTACCGCAGTTTATCATTCAGACTGGTTACTGTTACATCCCTGAAGCGCAGACATGGCCTGATGTGTACTTAAATTGTGCTGTTCCTAGCGCTATTACACTATGATATCATAAGTGATACAAACAAGCACTACCCAACGAAGTACATTCGTTAAAAAAACATCATACCTTTGAGATATCGTTGTTGGTGAAGGCATACTGAAGGAGATTAAAGTTGTGCTCGCAGTCCTCTTTAGCTTGTGCATCAAACCTGACTTTGGTCATGTCAATTGAGCCTGGAATGATGCCAGACATCATCTGGCAGTGACAAGCACCTGGAAAAGACGAAAAGTCTCAAACAAGTGCACACCCAGTCCATTTGTGGTAGATACATTGAACAAAAGCGTAATAAACAACAATAATAATAATGATAGTAATAAACACTTTTATTATATGTTTTTTGTAATCAAGCACCTGAACCAATGTGCTGCACATCCTGAAAGTTGGTCTTCAGTAGGCCGTTGAGCCAGGTCAGCGAATTTATTGAGTCCGTCTCGTCAGGTAAATCTTCAGGGATCACAATCACTCTTCTCGTCGATCTTCTTTTACTGATCAAAATCGGAAAAAAACCCAGACAAAACATAATAAGACTTGATCACATTGATTTATTCATGTAAGTGGTGACAAAAAGACAACAATGAGCACTGCCAAGTATTCCCAGAAAGGAACTTGCAGCAATATTATTCTATTATACTACTGATGCACAGTTTACTTACATCCCCATGGCTGTAAATCCAAAATCCTCTCTTGTCCGTCAGTGGGTGATTATGCCTGTGGGATCTAACACAAAAAAGGGAAAGCTTTGACTGACTAAGACTGGTTTCAATCAGTTTTCTTGATATTTGTGTGTATTAGAACCCTCCCAACCATTCACTCCATGCTCTTTTGCCCCTCCTCACTTTGTAGAGCGCATGCATGAAGTCTCGCGAGATCTTGTTTTTGCCGCGAATATCCTGGGTCCTGAAAATTCAACTTCCTTACAAATATGGATGTTTTGAATGGCGCCAACGACAAATACGCAATTATAAATGATAGCGGGTATATTGTTTTTGTTTTACATTCACTGGACTCACATTCCAAGACCTACCTTTTTTTTAGGAAGTAAAAGCGCTTAATGCATACATATACAACCGTTCGTAAGAGAAGGCGGTGCCTGTGAATACACATGTTATTATTACACGAAACTGCTTGAACAAGCCGAACAATATTTTTTTTTACATTCTGTGATGAAAATGGCCTTATCTCCGATTCATTTTCAAATGCAAATAACACCATGTGTTTGCATGCGACGTTCTTTGTGTTAGACGCATGCACAACAGAGCCTTTTCACAATAAAACCGGCTAATGCACCCTGTGTGGTTGCCAAAAAAGAACGCTCTGATTAAATGGCGAATTGTGCAATGCGACCTACCGTTTTCTCCCAGTGTTACAGCTCGGTTATTAGCCAGGAGTTCCGGGACACTCTTTGGGCCGAGCAGATGCGTGCAACGTTCCGGCTATTGGAGATCCAGAGTAGGGCGGAAAAGGGACTCCGGAGGTTGTCCTTTGTGGGGCTGCTACACATTCGATTAGCATGTGACTTTCCCCTTCCGCCTATGTCGAAACTAACAAAATAATGTGTATATCCTTCTGTATTTTTCTCAAATAACATTTTACGGATTTTACGTGTTCAGGAGAGAACACACAGAAGCTAATACAAGTAATAACAGAAGAAATGAACAAATTAAAAAGATGGGTTGACAAAAACAGACTATCTTTGAATCTCAGTCAAACTAAAATAATGCCTTTTGGTAACAATAGAAGAGAAAGTCAAATACAAATACACGGAATATTAATTGAAATAGTAAATGAAACCAAATTTCTAGGTATAATGATTGATGATAAATTGAACTGGAAATCTCATGTAAAAAAATATACAACATAAAGTAGCAAGAAACACGTCAATAATGAATAAAGCAAAACATGTTCGAGACCGGGCAGCACAGTGGAAAAAGGGGTTAGTGCATGTGCCTCCCGGGCTCGGGATCTTTCTGTGTGGAGTTTGCATGTTCTCCCCGTGACTGCATGCGTGGGTTCCGGCCCTCTGGGTACTCCGGCTTCCTCCCACCTCCAAAAACATGCACCTGGGGATAGGTTGATTGGCAACACTAAAATTGGCCCTCGTGTGTGAATGTGAGTGTGAATGTTGTCTATCTATCTGTGTTGGCCCTGTGATTAGGTGGCGACTTGTCCAGGGTGTACCCCGCCCTCCGTCCGAATGCAGCTGAGATAGGCTCCAGCACCCCCGCGACCCCGAAAGGGACAAGCGGTAGAAAATGGATGGATGGATGGATGTTCTAGACCAGTGGTTCTTAACCTTGTTGGAGGTACCGAACCCCACCAGTTTCATATGCGCATTCACTGAACCCTTCTTTAGTAAAAAATAAAATGTTTTTTTTTTTTTTTAATTCAAGACAAAGTTATATGTTTTTGGTAACACTTTAGTATAGGGAACATATTCTAAGTAACAAAGACTTAATTTAGAGTTATTTGGACACAAACATATTCTAAGTAACAAAGACTTAATTTAGAGTTATTTGGTTAGGGTTAGGGTTAGAGGGTTAGGGTTATAATAAGGCCATGCCGAATAAGGCATTAATAAGTACTTAATAATGACTAGTTAAGAGCCAATATGTAACTAATGTGCATGTTAATAAGCAACTAACTAATGGTGAATATGTTCCCCATACTAAAGTGTTACCATGTTTTTTTTTACTGGTGCATAAAATGAAGCGTGCATGAACATCAACTTGTTCAAACAACAAAACCAACACAGTGCATCAACTCACAACAAATTACACACCTGCAAACCAGTCAGCTGTTGCCGTATCCATAATACGCCGATAGGGAGAAGTTTGTAGGTGTGTTTTGACCTCCACCGAACCCCTGAGGCCGACTCACCGAACCTCTAGGGTTCCATCGAACCCAGGTTAAGAACCACTGTTCTCGACCAAAAATCACTCCATATTCTCTGCTGCTCACTAGTGTTACCATATCCGAGTTATTGTGTAGAAATATGGGGACATAACTACAGAAGTACACTTCATTCATTAACGGTGTTACAAAAAAGATCAGTTAGAATAATACACAATGTTGGATATAGAGAACATTCAAACCCTTTATTTATTGAATCAAAAATACTGAAATTCCACGACATAGTGAATTTTCAAACAGCTAAAATTATACACAAAGCAAACTACAATCTGCTACCCAAGAATGTACAACAATTCTTCTCAACAAAAGAGGAGAAATATCATCTTAGGGAAAAATGTAATTTAAAACATTTGTACGCACGTACAAAACTTAAGACTTTCAGTATATCGGTATGTGGAATTAAATTATGGAATGGCAACAATGTACTAATATGATCCACTTCAAGAAACTCTTCAAATTTACAGTGTTTACAAAGTACAAAAAAGAAGAACCATGATAAACGTTCTGAATTGATCTCATTCATCCATTAATTTTCAAGGTAATCTTACTCATCTCACCATATGAAATATAATTTACTTCACCATTTATTTATTTATCTTTATTGTTATTACTTATGGAGTATATTGTGAATAAAATGAGAACAGGAAGTGAACAAAAGTTTTAGCAACTGCTATGTAAAGGAAAAGGGGTAGGATTAAATAAGCTCTGCTTCTTCCTACTCCTTTTCGAACATGTTGAATAGAGAAACTGGAAATTGTGATGTATCATGTTGTATGCATGCATGTTCCAAATAAACTCAAACTCAACTCAACTCAACATGTGTTGAGAAAGCACAGTAGCTGGTTACTCAATGTTTCTTGTGAAACCTTTCACCTACAATTAACATTGTGGTTTAAGTTTATTTTGAACATGCATACAGTTACAACATGATACATCACAATTTCCAGTTTCTCTTTTCAACATGTTCGAAAAGGAGCATATCTTATTTAATCCCACTTCTTTTCCATTTCATAGCAATTTCTAAGACATCTATTCACTTCTTGTTCTCAATTTGTACACAATTTATTCCAAAAATAATACAATTCTAAAAAAATAAGATAGTACAGTCAGTTGTAATTCACATAGTACGATAAATAAGATTATCTCATTCCCAATAAGTTAAAAATGTATAATATGATTATTATTTGTACTTTGTAAACATGACTTAGAGTTTGAACAGTTTCTTAAATTGGGTCATATTGGTACTTTGTTTGAGTTTTTTTGCTTAATCCATTCCAAAATGTATTATTATATAGTTGGTCGTTTGGTTGGTGTCAGTTTATATTGAACATGCATACAATTACAATGTAATTCATCACATATTTCCAGTTGTTTCATTTCAGCATGTCCGAAAAGGAGTGGGAAGATACATATCTTATTTAATCCTACCACTTTTTGTATCATAGCAGTTTAGCCAATTTTTCTGTTCTCTATTTGTAACACAACAGTGAATAGATACATTAAATAAAGACTTAGACAAACTTTCATGATCCACAAGGGAAATTGTTCAACACAGTAGCTCAGTTACAATGATGGAAAGTGTAAGGATGGAAAGAACAATGCAGGTATAAATAGACTAATATAGCGATTAAAAAAAATCTAACATATATACGAATATATACATAATATGTGTACAGTATATTATATATACAGATATATTATATTATGTCTATAACATATATACAATATATACCAATGACCATGTACAATATTACAGTATATGTGACAGCAGCAGCATAAAATAGAGAGTAGATCCAGCAGAAAATAGAAAATAGACATTAAAAACAAAAAAAGGTAGCTAACATGTCAGGTGTCAGGTAATAGGCAGATATCATCTATTGCTGTATGGCGAGTGATTATACAGCTGGATGGAGTGTGGAATGAAGGAGTTCTTGAGTCGCACAGTGCGGGAAGGAAGCCGAAGGAGCCTGTTAGAGTATGAGCTCCGCTGTCCCTTAATTGTCAGGTGGAGTGGGTGGGCAGGATTGTCCATGATGGCGAGCAGTTTGTCCAGTGTCCTCCTGTCCCTCACTGACACAAACGCCTCCAACTGCGTGCCAATAGTTTGGCCGGCTTTCCGGATCAGTTTATCAATCCGGTTTGAGTCCCTTTTGCTGGTGCTGCTCCCCCAACCAACCACTGCAAAGTACAGGGCACTGGCCACAACAGACTGACAAAATATCTCCAACAGCTTGCTGCACCCACTAAAGGACCTAAGCTTCCTCAGGAAAAAGAATCTGCTCATGCCCTTGTAAACAGCTTTGCAGTTGTCCTTCCAGTCCAGTCTGCTGTTCAAATGGACTCCCAGGTACTTGTACTGCTCCACTACTGCCACCACCCGGCCCTGGATCTTGATGGGCTCACTCTCTTCCTGAAGTCGATGACCAGCTCCTTGGTCTTGTCCACATTAAGGACCAGATGGTTCGCCTGAGACCACTCCACAAAGTCAGCGATCAACGAGTAAGTAAATAATTATGAAATACATAAACAATAAATAAAGTTCTCATAAACACATAGTTGTGGTAAGTAAGTTATGGTTCACAAATAAGATTAATAAGATTACCTTTTTTTTTTTTTTTAAATAGGGTTGAAGATGTTAATCAAGATTCTTATTCGTTGTACTTTGTAAACACTTTGAGTACGAACCGTTTCTTAAATTGGATCATACTACTACATTGTTTGACTTCCATGCCTAATCCATTTCATAATTTAATTAAACATACTGATATACTAAACGTTTTAAGCGCTGTACATGCATACAAATGTATTAAATTACATTTTTCTCTAAGGTTATTTTTCTCCTTTTTTGTTGGGAAGAATTGTTGTACATTCTTTAGTAGCAGGTTATAATTGCATTTTGTACATCATTTTCGCTGTTTCCAAATGCACCAAGTCATTGAATTTCAATATTATGATTAAATAAAGGGTTTTAGTCTTCTCTAGATCCAACATTATGTATTATCCTAACTGATCTTTTTTTGTAATGAATGAAGTGTACTTTTGTAATTATTTCATCATATTTATACACAATAACTCAAATATGGGAACACTAGCGAGCAGCAGGGGCGTCACTATGTTTGAAGAACAGGGGTCATAGCCCCCAGGAGGCTCCTGTGATGCCCGCACGCAAAGCAAATTTTGCACTTGCAAGATCTTTTCGCTCACAACTTTTTAGCACTGTATTACACAAACCCCAAAACCAGGGAAGTTGGCACGTTGTGTAAATCGTAAATAAAATAAAAATACAATGATTTGCAAATCCTTTTCAACCTATATTCAATTGAATACACTGCAAAGACAAGATACTTAACGTTCAAACTGGAAAACTTTAATTTTTTATTTTTTTGAAAATATTAGCTCATTTGGAATTTGATGCCTGCAACATGTTTCAAAAAAAGCTGGTATCTGCAATAAACAAATACATTAAAATGTGTGCTGGTTTAACAAACAAGTTGACTACTAAACATACTGAAAAAAAACATATTTACACAAATAACTTACCATGTATTTGCAGCAAATGTTACCGTTTCATTTGCAAGTTAAAATAACTCATTAGCGTTCGTTAAAAGATCAGCCACTTTCATCACAAACGCAAATTCACATCAATTGCTAAGGACAAGCTGCTGTTCGGAATATGTACTTCACTGTGCAACCTACTAATAAAAGTCTCAATCAATCAATCAATGTTCGGTTCACACTGATTTGTTCATGACTCAACAGCTACACCGTGGATTCAGAGAGACCTACCTGTATGTTCAGTATCTGTGAATCAGTCAAACTCGTTCACACACGGCACACACGTAAATATTTTCTAAATCTGAAGAGATCTTTTATTTGTTACAGACTCGACACATAAAGATACAAATCAGGCATTGAACAGTTTCAATAGTTATTTGTGTGGTGTGCTACGATAATATCAACACTGCACACCACACGCAACAATTCTGTCTTACCTCTGAGTCAGACTCTAGTGCTTCAAGACCCGAATTTTGCATGAACAAACATGATTTAACAAAAACGAATAAGAACAAAAATAGCAACCACCGGAGAACCATGCAGACAATATATAAATGGACGTACGAAATTGGGATTCAGTGAGAATCAAGGGTTCCTTCAATATTGTCGAGTCTCCGTAAAACATCCAGTGATTCAGCTCAGGCAGAAAGGAGAGTTGATTTGATGCAATACTTGCGACATATCTGTTGTTTTTTCCATAGGGCCAATACATTGTGCATTTAGAGCAACAGTTGCTTAAATTATTACATATTACCTGGTTTCCTTTTTTAATTTAATTAGCTGTGGCAGAGCCGAGTCATTGAACAATGAATGGCAACAGGAACCTGTGAGTCCCGATTTGGTAAAAAAATAAAAAGGCAGATTTTGAATAATTAGTTCATTACTCCCCCATTACTACTAGACATAAGCAGATGCTGGGTACCATCCCTGCTGATTCTCTGCCAGGCCTTGGCTGTACCGGTAACTGTCTTCAGTTTCTACTTCTTCCTCAGGCATTTTAATTTGTTTCAGATTTGTCCTCAGCAAGTGAAATGCATGCTCAATCGGATTCAGGTCAGATGATTGACCTGGCCATTGCATAACATTACACTGGTTTGCTATAAAAAAAATCTAAGACATGACACGTTTATTTATTAATCACAATTCCTATGCAAAGCTATTCAAAGTGCTTTACAGATGCATACAATTATAAGAAGGTACATACAATCATGGATGAAAATAATCATGAATTGTTGATTGAATTGTTGATTAAATATTTTCCGTTTAATACGCACAGCTAAAAAGAAGTGTTTTCAACCTGGATTTGAACATTGCCAAAGTTGAAGCATGTCTCACATTTTCTTACCATGAATTGATTAACGTGGACCCCGACTTAAACAAGTTGAAAAACATATTTGGATGTTACCATTTAGTAGTAAATTGTACGGAATATGTACTGTACTGTGTAAACTGTACTGTTTCATATAATGTATTCTCTTCCTTTTGCAATCTACTAATAAAAGTTTCAATCAATGAATCAATCAATTCTGGAAGACCATTCCAGATGTTAGGAGCATAAAGCTTAAACACAGCTCACCAACTATATGGTTGCTTCTGCAGTATACATCAGGACATTGTTCATCTACACTCTCAAGCGCAGTCCAATTCTTTCTGAAGTATTTGGCTCATTGTGAGCAAATAATAATAATACATTATTACATTAGAATTCATTCTGCTGCTTTTGTCAGCAGTCACATTATCATAAATACAAGGGAACCAGTTCCATTGACAACCATACTGCCACTTGCGATATTTTGTAATTTGAGGGCCGCCCCACTACCAAATGTTTTCAAATGTTTTACTTTTTTACATTTTTTACAGGCTTGTTCAAACTTAACTAGTCTATTAAGTTTTTATCATGCTTTTAACATGCCCTAAGACTCTACACTGTGTAATTTAATTCTTATTTTTTTTAATACATTGCAATTTTAGTGTGATTAATTGTATAGTCGATGGAAACACCCTTGCACCCATTGCAGTATATTGTAGCACGAAACGACTGCTGTTCAAATGCAAAAAAGAGAGAACTCTGCCTGCACAAAAACAGTCGTAAGGATGAAATCATCCTCGTTATCATTCCATTTAAGTGTTTCAAAGGTCAACGGGGCACCTAAAACAAAACTTGTCTATGTCCTGTTGTAAGGCTAAATTATCGACTCTCTTAAGTGTTGAAAACACAGTATTGTATGTTTGGAATAGGCGGACCACCTCCTCTGTTCAAGGATGCTTTCAAAAAAAATCCTTGCTGTATAATAGATGGCTTCCCTCACTACCATTTTTACAACATACATTTTCCCTGTCCAGATTATGTACCTTTTTGTCCTAAAAAAAATCCTGTTTCTCTTTGAGGTGCAGGTAGACAGCTGAGTCTTGAGTGTTTTCTCGTCTGTGGATGTTTTATGAATCAGTGCATTCGTCACGGCACAGGACAGCATACGTCAGGTTATTTTTCTGGGTATGGGTTGTCCAGTCTTTGGGATACTCTCGCCGATGTTGTAGGGTGTTCTTAGGTTTGAAGTTTACTGAAATGTTGTGTGTGTTAGAAAGTCTTCTGAGTTTCTCAGATGGACCTGATCTGCTATGAAAATGTTATTGAGTCTGTCATCCTTACTTCCTCACCCATTTTTTTTTTAATTCTAATAATAATATTAACATATATTTATGGAGCGTTTTTCACAAAACTCAAAACAAACAAATACAACAGTTTAAAATAGCAAATATAAGAGCAGGAAATACTTTTAAAAAAAGCATAGGAAACAAAACAAATGCAGCTAAAAAGAGCATACAGAAAACAAGTATAAAAGATTGTAATCTGACGTATTGCTAAATGTGTAAGTTTTAAAGAGTTGTAAGTTAACAGCAATTCGGAACAGGTGTATTTTCAAGATAATGCTGAAATATGGAAATAGAAAATACTCTTGTGTAACATAGCTAGCGTTAGCGAATCCTCCCGCAGACCTTGACGTGCACCCCCCAAAGGCTTTCAAACCTGTTATTTCGACAGATTTTGTGATGAGGTGTGTGGTTGGGCTCTTTGGATTTCACATTTCTTGATCCTTCTCGAACTGTATGCACTTATGAATAAATACCGGGATGCAGTGTTCGCGTTGAGCATGAGGGCTGTGCAGTTTTTTTGCATGGGGTTGCTGGTGTGGACTCCGCAGAGCCAGGTTGGGCCGGGCGGGTGCTGGCTTTGTTTTGGCAGGGGGCGGACTGTGGAGGGCCTGCAGGGTCATGGGCTGTAGCGGGGCTCCTGACCGTGGTTCTTGGTTGCCTCCTGTGTGGACTGGGAGGGCACTGGGGTGTGTGTAGAATCTATATAAAGTAATATATATTAGCCTATTGTTAAAATAAGGAAAAAAACATCATTAAATATTTTTGTTTTATTGTATTGTTACATTAATAGCTGTTGTATTATTATAGGATGGCTTGTTAAACATTTCATAGGATTTTCAGAGGGAGGAAAAACCAAGACATTTAATATAAAATGTAAAATGAATAAATACATAAAAAGAAAAAGAAAAAAAATGTTTAAAAGCCATCGTCCCGGGGAGCATTTCATTTCGTCCCGTGCATTTAAAAAAATAATAATAATAACAATGAATAATTTCTAAGTCTTTGTTAGCCGTTTGTGAAGTTTTATGCTCCTGCGCTACGTTCGCTCGCATCCTGTGCATCTCCTGGGGGCTAAGCCCCCCCTGTCCTTAAAAGCTAGTGACGCCCCTGCCTGTTGCACTTACCGCTCTTGTCTTCGGCCCTTTTTTGGATCCACCATCGTAATTCCCAACATAGCTTATGCATTTAATTAAATCTTTGCATACCAATTTATGGATAATTTGCTTTGAAATCATAATTCAAGGTGATTGACAGATATTAAAGTATTTTTATTTTTTCCTAGCAAAAAGTGTTTGGAATATGCATCCATCCGTCCATTTTCTTATGATAGTATAATCACTGTTGCACGATCAGTTAATAATAAACTTTAAAATATATACAATTGCCACAAGTACATGCACCTCTTGTGGCAATATTGAAATAACTTATATATTTAGTAATAAAGATTAAGTATTTTATTGAAGCACACAATTTCCGGGCTTTCACAGGCCGCAAAAAAGGACGTGGCGGGCCATATCTTGAGTTTGACACGTGCTATAAGTACTTTAAGGAAAGGTGCTTGGCATCAGTTTTGTTTTGAGCACGACGCTCCTCCATTTTGCACTCATTACACCACATTGCGGTTCCATTAGTCTCCTTAATTAAATAATATTGTAGTATAAAATGTGATTATTGTCAATATAAACAAGTATGAAATCATTACAGTTGCATATTACTTACAGATACAAATTTTACATGCAAGGGAGAAGCTTATTATTACAAAGTAGGCTCCAGCGACCCCCCTGCGGCCTCGAAAGGGACAAGCGGTAGAAAATCGATGGATGGATGGATCCACCATCAAATGTTAGTTGCTTCTTCACTAGCTTAACGTAATGAATTATTGTGATCACTAGGTGTCGCCAAAAACAAATCATAAGTCCATTCCACTTTATAAATGGGTTTGGTTAAATTGCTTCATATCTTATATTCAGTGTTTCTTCTGCCAATGAAAGTATATTGTATGTTGTTTTTCATGCCTGCTATTGTTCTCTGTTTTAGTAATTTCAATTGATCAAGCCTTTTGTAACATTCTACACTACAAAATGATACGAGTATGTACTATTATTTGTGCTGATATTGTAACGGATTGATATCGATAACGACCTATACTCGAGGCTCCAACAATGTCAACATATCGGATGTGAAAAAGTTGTTTTGGGACACCTCTACTCTTTTCATTTTCTACTTTTCTATTATGTATCTACAGTACTTTTTGGTTTATATCCATCCATCCATTTTTTTTACCGCTTGTCCCTTTCAGTATAATGTTTTATTATTTCAGATTTATAACAAGTTTAAGGTGAACAGCCTTATAAGGTAACTTAACATTTATCAGTTTAAAACCACACACTAGCTCACTTAAACGACTGTACTCCAGCTCTTTTCATACACCACAGAGCCTTTCTTTCCAGTCTCTGCTGACACTAATCTAGTGTCAGTGCGGTGCATGTGAGGTGGCAATGAACTCCGCTGTTAACAGTCTGAACTGTGGCCCTTACCGCCATGTTATTATCCCCCTCCTTTCTCTCTGCTACCCCCTCTCTTCATGATTAACCAGACTCATCACCCTCCTGGTCTGTTGTTTCCTGTTACTAAGTTACCAGTTGCCATGATTTGCTGGGCCGTTTGTGTTTCCATGGTGACTGTGCCCATTCTCTCGTCTCCTGGCTGCCTCCTGGCTGCGCTGTCCCAATGGCCTGTGGCCACCCCGGGCCTTGACCCACAGCGCGTTGCCTCCCAGCGTCCGTGCCTCATGGTCCCATAAGGCTGTCAGTGTGCGTTCACGTCGACGCTGCTGCCTCACGCTGTGTCAGACTGGAAATCCAGCTTCTGGCTGGTCCATGTTGTGGTTGACTGAGCAGACAAAGACAGAGTTGATATAATAGACACTAAATATGCAGTCAGCATGTACCTCTCTCCCCTTTACACTGCTTCATTTCATGTCACATCCACCACATCACATTTGAACATTTCTGAAACAAGATTCCTTTAAAACACATTTTCTCACGTTACCATGGTGCTCTTCATGGAGCTGTAATTGTCTATGTTTAGTTTGCATTAAAAAATACGAAGGAATGTTACGCTATTTAGGGAAAGGTCATTTTTAGTACACTATGATTTAGTTGCAAAATATTCCCCCCTCATGACAATGACACAGACATGTACACGTACATTGGCTGTGGTTTTGTGTCAGACGGGTCCTGTTCAGGGTGGGACACAAAGAAGCTGCAGTTTTCAGTTGCACCTTCAGGAGGCAGTAGTCATCAGTTTGTTTTTATCACGCCGCCAGATCAGGACTGGGACAAGCAGGATAAACTTGTCACCCTAACTGAGGCTGATTCACCATCACTCCCCGTCAGTGTGTCTGCCACGCATTGTCTTCACTTCAACACTCACGGCTCTGTGTCAGTTTGATTCCGCGCCCCGTTTACTGAGCGGCCTGCTGCGGTGTGCCCCCCTAAAGCTCTCTTGCAGGTTCTTCCACAGAGAATGTGATAAAATAAATGTGTCGAGCCTTCAGGTCCGAGTATGACTAGGTTGTGTAAAGTGTTACAGGAAATGAAACAAGCATGTACCAAAACATGATTAAAGCCTTTGTATAAGGACACATCTGAGGGATGCTGCATGGCTAATGGTTGATCAGTCTAGTTTAGTGGTTGCAGACAATCTAACAGTTTAGACTTAGACTTAGACTTAGACAAACTTTAAGATCCACAAGGGAAATTGTTCCACACAGTAGCTCAGTTACAATGATGGAAAGTGTAAGGATGGAAAGGACAATGCAAGTATAAATAGACTA